>NW_024429186.1:20611725-21151483 GCF_017639785.1 Mesocricetus auratus
AATTTCGCCCCTTTGTTCTTTTGGCTGTTGGTAGAGAGGGATTCTCTAATGCTTATGTTTTTCTGGTTGTAGTTAGCTTCCTTGGGTTGGAGTTTTCCTTCCAAAATTTTCTGTAGGGCTGGGTTAGTGGACACATATTGGTTGAATCTAGTTTTGTCATGGAATATCTTGTTTTCTCCGTCTATAGTGATTGAGAGCTTTGCCGGGTATAGTAGTCTGGGCTGGCATCCATGGTCTCTTAGTGTAGGTAGAATATCTATCCAGGACCTTCTGGCTTTCAGAGTTTCCATGGAGAAATCAGGTGTAATTCTGATAGGTCTGCCTTTATATGTTACTTGACCTTTTTCCTTAGCTGCTCTTAATATTCTTTCTTTATTCTGTATGTTTGGGGTCTTGATTATTATGTGGCGAGGGGATTTTTTTTGTGGTCCACTCTATTTGGTGTTCTGTAGGCTTCTTGTACCTTCATTGGCATGTCTTTCTTAAGGTTGGGAAAGTTTTCTTCTATGATTTTGTTGAATATGCCTTCTGCCCCTTTGAGGTGGATTTCTTCTCCTTCTTCTATACCTATTATTCTTAGGTTTGGTCTTTTCATGGTGTCCCATAATTCCTGGATGTTTTGTGTTAAGGATTTGTTGGATTTAAGGTTTTCTTTGGTTGATAAATCCATTTCTCCTAATGTATCTTCAACACTTGAGATTCTCTCTTCCATCTCTTCTATTCTGTTGGTAATGCTTGTATTGGTAGTGCCTGACTGTTTGTCCAGCTTTTCTATTTTCTGCCTTTCTTCAGATTGTGTTTTTTTAGTGTCTCTATTTCAGTTTTCAACCCTTGCAGCATTTGCATTGCTTCTTGCAATTTTCTGTTTATCTGTTCGTCCGTTTGTTGCCTTTTATGAATTTTTTGGTTTGTTCTTTCTTCCATTTCTTGCATTTTTTGGTTTGCTTTTTGTTCCATTTCTTGGATTTTGTGCTTTGTTTCTTCTTCCCTTTCCTGCCTTTTTTGGTTTGTTTCTTCCTCCATTTTTTTCATTTTTTGCTTTGTTTTTTCTACCATTTCTTGCATTTTTTGCTTTGTTGCTTCTTCCATTTCCTGCCTTATTTGGTATGTTTCTTCTTCTAATTCTTGCATTTTTTGCTTTGCTTTTTCTTCCATTTCTTGCATTTTTTGCTTCATTTCTTCTTCCATTTCGTGCCGTTTTTGGTTTGTTTTTTCTTCCAATTCTTGCATTTTTTGGTTTGTTTTTTCTTCCATTTCTTGCATTTTTTGGTTTGTTTTTTCTTCCATTTCTTTGAGGGATTTTCCAATATCCTCTTTTAGGGCCTCTATCATTTTCATGAAAGTGCTTTTAAGATCGTTCTCTTCTGCTTCCTTCGCATTTGAATATTGGGGTCTTGCTGGTGTGGAGTCTCTAGAATCTGGCGGTGTCATATTTGTTTTTCTGTTGCTGACTGTGTTTTTGTATTGTCTCTTTCCCATCTCTTCTTTTAGTGGGTGCAGAAAGAGCCCCTTCCTGGTCTGGGGACCAGAGTTCCCTTTGGTGGGTGCTAGTAAGTCCAGTAATCTGGTGGTTCTTCTATGCCTTGTCCAAATGCTGGTCCGTGGGTAGAGAAGAAGAACAGGAATCTGGGGCGCTTAGCCTCCTACCTGGTCCCCTGGACCCTATGCTGGGTCCTGTTGTACCTGATCCGGAACAGCTACTCCCCTGGTCTCCCTGGTTCCTGTAGTTTCCTGGTCTCTTTGGTGGGAGAGAAGATCTGGAGTCTGGGGTGCTTGGCTCCCGCCGGGATTGGGAGCTCTGTGCAGTTCCCAGGCGATCTGCAGGCTCTGGAACTCAGGCTGGGAAGCTGGCCTGTTTACCTGATGATGCCAGAGGGACAGCTACTTCCCTGTACTCCCAGCCTCCTCTCCTTTCCTGGAATCGTTGGTGGGAGAGAAGATCTGGAGTCTGGGGTGCTTTGCTCCCGCCGGTATTGGGAGCTCTGTGCAGTTCCCAGGCGATCTGCAGGGTCTGGAACACAGGCCAGGAAGCTGGCCTGTTTACCTGATGCTCCCGCCGGGATTGGGAGCTCTGTGCAGTTCCCAGGCGATCTGCAGGCTCTGGAACACAGGCCGGGAAGCTGGCCTGTTTACCTGATGCTCCCGCCGGGATTGGGAGCTCTGTGCAGTTCCCAGGCGATCTGCAGGCTCTGGAACACAGGCCGGGAAGCTGGCCTGTTTACCTGATGCTCCCGCCGGGATTGGGAGCTCTGTGCAGTTCCCAGGCGATCTGCAGGCTCTGGAACTCAGGCCGGGAAGCTGGCCTGTTTACCTGATGATGCCAGAGGGACAGCTACTTCCCTGTACTCCCAGCCTCCTCTCCTTTCCTGGAATCGTTGGTGGGAGAGAAGATCTGGAGTCTGGGGTGCTTTGCTCCCGCCGGGATTGGGAGCTCTGTGCAGTTCCCAGGCGATCTGCAGGGTCTGGAACACAGGCCGGGAAGCTGGCCTGTTTACCTGATGCTCCCGCCGGGATTGGGAGCTCTGTGCAGTTCCCAGGCGATCTGCAGGCTCTGGAACACAGGCCGGGAAGCTGGCCTGTTTACCTGATGCTCCCGCCGGGATTGGGAGCTCTGTGCAGTTCCCAGGCGATCTGCAGGCTCTGGAACTCAGGCCGGGAAGCTGGCCTGTTTACCTGATGATGCCAGAGGGACAGCTACTTCCCTGTACTCCCAGCCTCCTCTCCTTTCCTGGAATCGTTGGTGGGAGAGAAGATCTGGAGTCTGGGGTGCTTTGCTCCCGCCGGTATTGGGAGCTCTGTGCAGTTCCCAGGCGATCTGCAGGGTCTGGAACACAGGCCAGGAAGCTGGCCTGTTTACCTGATGCTCCCGCCGGGATTGGGAGCTCTGTGCAGTTCCCAGGCGATCTGCAGGCTCTGGAACACAGGCCGGGAAGCTGGCCTGTTTACCTGATGCTCCCGCCGGGATTGGGAGCTCTGTGCAGTTCCCAGGTGATCTGCAGGCTCTGGAACACAGGCCGGGAAGCTGGCCTGTTTACCTGATGCTCCCGCCGGGATTGGGAGCTCTGTGCAGTTCCCAGGCGATCTGCAGGCTCTGGAACTCAGGCCGGGAAGCTGGCCTGTTTACCTGATGATGCCAGAGGGACAGCTACTTGATATGTTTTTTTTTTGAGACAGGGTTTCTCTGTATTGCTTTGGAACCTGCCCTGGAACTCGCTCTGTAGACCAGGCTGGCTTCAAACTCATAGAGATCCACCTGCCTCTGCCTCCCAAGTGCTGGGATTAAAGGTATTCACTACCAACGCCCGACTTATTTTGATATTTTCAAGACAGGGTCTCACTATGTAGCTCTGGCTGTCCTGGAACCCACTATGTAGACCATACTGGCTTCACACTCACAGAACTCCTGCCTCTCCCTCCCAAGTTCTGGGATGAAAGGAATGCGCCACTATGCTGAGACTGGACTGGAAGTAACATGAGCAGATATGGCTTCAAAACTCACATTTTAACACACTGGATCTCTGTAATTTGTTCTCAATACACAGTTTTGTTATTCTTGTTCGTGTATCATTATCATTATTTTCATTATTATTCTATTATTAATGTCAGAAATGTTTGGGAACCCATTTCTGTAGTTCTGGCCCTCCCTTCCTCTTGCTTTCTTAAAACAAAACAAATTGTCAACCCAGAAAACATACCAGTAAGCAATATTGTACAGACCGAGCAGGTTGTATTTCTGTACTTACAAACAAATATATATATGTAACAATTAATGAAAAAAGAGGTCACAGATTTGAAAAGGAGCAAGGCATGTGTATATGGGAGGACTTGGTGGAGTTTGGGCAGGAAGAGGGGGGAAGTAACGTAATTTTCTTATAATCTCAAAATGTAAAAGAAAATAATTACCAAACAAAAAAGAAATGCAAGGAGGGAGGGGGAAAGGTCTAAGTCTCTCTGGGACGTGGTCTAGTAGTGACATGCCCTGTGTGTGTCCACACATAAGCTATTAGCAGATCTTATAGCCTGGCCTTCAAGCCAGTGCTAAGCAGATACTGATATGTTTCACAGAAACGCATACGGTGGTGATTAAGCTGAAAAGAATTTGACTGGGAAAAACTTCAGTCTTGAATTTATAGATCTATGACGACTGTGGGCATTTATGTAAAAATTCAGCCTTAAATCTGAAACTGAACCATTAATTTGCAAAGTGAGAGAGAAGGAGAAATGCTGAGCGCTGATCGTGCCCTGGAGAAACCCTCTGCCTGGCTCATGGCAGGTGACGGACAGCATGCCTCTGAGAGACAGGGGGTTCCAGTCCTTTTTTTTTGGTCTTTAAATGTTTTATTAGCACAGATTAGTTATTCACCGTAATAGGTTTGTTATGAGATTTTAATACACATATATCACACATTTCTATCATCTTTACCTCTCAACCCACTTTTTGTTGCCTCCCATTTCCATTGATCTCTTTCTTTTCCCTAACTTGTGCCTTTTCTATTTCATGTCCTAATTCCTCCCAGATCTTCTTCACCTCCTTCTCACCTAACTTTGAGTTTTTTCTTTCTCTCAAAAAGAAAAAAACAAAAACAAAAAAATACCTTCCCCCAATCAAAACAAGCAAGTGGGGGAAATAGTAAGAAAAAAGATCCCTGCAAAGGTTCAAGTCAGATGGGTACCAACTTTGAGCGAGGAACATGGCTATAAGGTTCCACCCCTAACCAAGTGGTTGATACTTGCTGGCAGGGAGAAAATCAGTTTTCTGGGAAGGAGTGCCGCTGGATGTATCAGACACACTGAAGGCAAGGCCTCATGTCCAGGAGTAGCTGGCCAATGCAAAGTGAACTCCTTGTTTTGTATCTTCTTAAACCCTGAGGTTTTTCTTTAGATGGCCATTGTAGAGAAGACACATTATTTGAGGAAGAATAATAAGCAAAGGATACATTGCTTGGTCATCACAGACTGCTAGAACAGCTTCCCAACAGCTGGTGGTTTAGCTCACAGCCATTTATTTTTCAAGGTTTTGGAATGTGAGAAGCTTTGATTCCGTTCCTGATGAAACCCTTCTTCACACTTGGAGATGGGGCCTCCTCCCTATTGTGGCCTCAGAAGACATGTGGAGACAGAGGATTCTGGTTTTCTTTCCTTAGGTCACCTATCCTGTTCTGAGGTTCCCACTCTTATGACCTCACCAGAGATTTCTCCTCCTATATGATTATATTGGAACTTGGGGGACACCTTGGATTCATTACATATTTTATTTTGAATTAATTTTTGCCTTTACACATTCAGAAACCTTTTATTGGTGCCAAGTTCTTTGTAACCCTGACATTCAGTTGCATGGCCCCATAAATTTAAGAAACTGGGTATTTTATTTAACATTGCAGGAAGGGGGCCATGTTCTTAACTGCTGTGAGGATGAAGGAGCTAAGGCTTACACAGTTTCTCCTAATCAACATGAAGTCAGGGGACAGTTGAGACTCTGGAGTTTTGCCGTGCTGCTGCTGAAGCAATAAAGGGCACTGTTGCTGGACAAGCTGACACTGAATTTGTAAAGATGAGTCACCAAAATTGAACTTCATGTGTGTGGGGAGAGAGGAAGGAGAGAGAGAGAGAGAGAGAGAGAGAGAGAGAGAGAGAGAGAGAGAGAGAGAGAGAAGGTGGGGTGAGATTGAATCTCATTTAGCCTAGGCTGGCCTTAAACTCACTGTGAAGCCAAGAATGATCTTGAACTCCTGATCTTCTTGCCTCAGCCTCCCAAGTGCTGGGATTGCAGGCATGTATCACCACATCCTATTATTGACCTTTTTAAGAAACATAGATGCAGGCCAGTGTAGCAAGTCTAACTCCACATCTCTTGGTAAGATTATTTGAAAGGTTCCTCAGCAACGGAGCTTTTGCCATAGCTCAGGGTTTGTGTCTGGTGCTTCCCCAGGTCTCAGGGTGGGGCCTTCCAAGGAACAGGAAGTAGCAGGTACACACTGTTCACGCTTTCCTTCTTTTGGCTACATTCCCCTGATAATATGGGTCTCCCGCCGCTAGCTTCAGATGGGACATGGAACAGTGAGTTAGGACTAGTCTCAAGGGCTGCAATTTTTCACCAGGGTCTTCAAAACGTTAGTTAGCTTTGCTGGGCTAGAGGCAAGTCTAAAAGCTGCAGAGACAGGCTGGACAGATGAGAAATGGGATTTTCAGAAGAGCTCTTAGGCACCCCCGCAAATGCTGCCTCTCAACCCACCCCTATTTCTGTCCTGTTCCCTTTTTACAGAATACCCCCAAACCAGCTTGGCTTGTGTGTGAGACTGCAGTCAGTCTAAAACTGTTGTTAAACACTCATTGTTAGGAGCATGACTCTTTGATCAATAAAATACTGCTGTATATTCAAGCATGGCCTTTACAGCATATATTAAAACAATAAATCAGGTATCAGACTCAGCGTGCGAGCCAGCTTTTATTGCATTATTCCATTCTCCCCATTATCTTGCTTTAGAATCCCACCTCCTGCATTTATGATTTTGAAACATTCCATCAGTTATGTCCCCACGGCACTTTAATCTAATTCAACACTTTAAGGGGATAGGTAAGTGTTTAGGACACTGGGCCCAGGCTCTGATCATTTTATGAAACTGTTGTTTTATAGAAGAGCATTACCTTTATTGCCAGATTCTACGGTGTGTTTGGCGGGAGGACAATCTGGTTACAATTACAAGCAGCGTTTTTTTTTTTAAAGAGCTGCAGTAGAAAGCTCAGCCATTTGAAGATGAGATACAGCTTCCTCAATTGGCTGTAGCATATTGGTACAAGATGCCGGGAGGGAGCAAGTCTAGCCCCAGCCTCAGACTTCCTTTGCAGGACTCCGCATTCACTGTTGGCACAGGTGGTTCCAATGGAGAAGCTGACATGACCCTGCCCAGAAGCACCAGGAAACATCCTAGCATAATCATCACCTGTATAAAAGGACAGCCTTTATGGACTGGTCAGTGTAGTTTGTTAAACTCACCCCAAATGAACTGGATGCCATTAAAACTCCAGCATAGTGCAGTGGATACCTTCTAACAAGACAGAAGGGCAGACTACCAAAGGGGGAATTCCTACTGCAAAGCTGCCTCTCCATCCCGCAGGAGAGAAGTAGGCATTTGTCTCCATCCTCCCTCAGGCACCCACCAGAATCCATGTGTGCCCTTGATCGAAAGCCATCCCTTTCATTTGGGTTGTACTGGGGGGATAGCTCAGAGCTAAAACTATTTTTAAACAATAATCCAAACTATGTCGGTAAGTATATTGTTTAAAATTCAAGTGGCCTGCCTTTCATATACCATATGCCCCTGAGAAGTCAATAAATGTCAAACAAATGTCAATTATTAATGCATTTATTGGGTCCGCAGTGCATTTAGGAGGAAGCCTTGTGGCGTTTGGTCATCATGTGCTTTGAAGTCAACACACAGAGCGTGTGCTGTAAACACGCGACATAAATTTCAGTGTTCGACTCTGCATGGTCACCTGGCTGGCATTAAGAAAGTGCATAAGGCAGGGTCTGCTCAGGGATTACCTTTGTTACTTGCTTTTTTTTTTTTTTTTTTTTTTTTGCCTGTTTGCTCTGATGTCTAACATGGTGTGCAGGTGTGTCCCAGAGATCAGCAGAGGTCCAAGTTGGTATGATCTTTGATGCCCTTGGCTTAATTGTCGGAACCTTTTAGTGCTCTTTGGTATTGAGTTGCTTTGTGTGTTCAGCACTTGCTTGTAAGCGGGGAGAAGACAGCAACGAGGCACATGTCCCAGGCAAGACTGGAAGAACTGGTTGTTGGCAGCCAGGCAGAAATGACAAGCATATTCTATGAACATCCGAATCCCTACCTGGTAAGGCGCATGGGTCTCTCTGTTCCTTGTGGAGACATCTCTTAAGACAGCTTTTCATTGTGAGAACGACTGAGCTGCATGCAAAGGCGGCCAGCTTGAGTATTTGTCTTGTCTATCAAAACTGAGTATGAATGTGTCATGACCCTCATTAAAAAGTACATAAATGTAGGCTGTGCTTTATTGTGTTTGACATCCCTCTCTGAAGCTATTCTCTGAAAGCACTCCTACAGCCAGCGTATCTGTTTCTTTTCTGATCTCGGAAGCCGGTACAGCGCACACACAATGCACAGGCACTGTAGGGGGAGCTGACCTGCTTTTGCAGCCAGGAAACCAAGCTTTCGACTTGACTAGTGTCCTAGACCCAGAAGCAGCACATGTTAGAAATCTGTTCTCCTGTACCTCCAATCTCTTCTGCTCATCACCTGAGAAAGCCTCCTCAGAAATATAGATATCTTGGAAATATGTTCAAAGGTATTCAAGCCTGAACCCCATGCAGAGATGGGATTACTACAGAGGGGTTCAAGCCACCTTCTTGTTTATCTAGCTCCTCCTCTGAAGGATGGAACTCTTTTATCTTCATGAGTGCAAATTATGAGGAGAGCAAAATTAATCACCAAATAGTACAGTTCAAGGAAAAAGATACGAACAGGGGATAAAATGAAATTGAGAGGAGTGTAGTTACCTGTAATGGTTGTATGCCATTTGCTAGAGCGTTTTTGAGAGAATCTTGAATAGAAGACAAGTAGCTATCAAGAAAAAGCATTATGCATGGTGATGTAGAAATATAAGACGTGGCTGGTGGGAAAATGCACTAAAGAGACCTTGGAGAATTTCTAATTTGGTTGTCTCCCTGGTAACTAAAAGAGAGGACCTCAAAGCTACCTGCCGGCAAAATGATGTTGTGGGGGAACTTTGAAACTTTAGAGATGAATCATCTTTCGAAGAAGTCTCCACTAGTCTGGTTGTATTCTTAGAAGAACACATCTCTGCCCATTTGATAAGCCTCCCTAAGGTATCTTCTTTGTCTACCTGTCAGGAAATTTTGTTTGCACTTGAACCCACCTGTATAATGTTCCCCCAATTGGTATCATATGATACTATATTTCAACTCAGCAGACATTTACATAAGCCCTGCATTGGATATTTGCTCCTCTTTCCTGTCTTTTATGGACCACTTCCAAGGGATATTTTCTAGCCTCTTCTTTGGGCTTACAGCAAGGGGAAATACTGTGCGTTAGAAAAACAGCATAAAAGACCAAATGCATGGCAACGTTGTTAGACAAATCCTGCTTGGAAGAATCTTCATGATTTGGGTGTCATTGATGTAGAAGTCATTGAGTCAGACACAAGCTTGGGGAAAAAAATCCTCATTAATAACCAAATCTTGGCTGCCTGAGATGTACTTGACCTTACAGAGAACACATTCAAAACTTCATTGGCTCCTAGTTCCATATCAATAATCAAAATGCAGATAGATTACCAATCATGTAAATCTGGTTGCTAAAATGGATCCAGAAGAAAATAGAATTTTGAATTTGTTTTATCTAATTTTGGCTAAAATGTATAGCTGATCCAGTAATTCAGATCTTGTAGCTGTTTTTCTTCTATTTTATTAGTGGGCAGAATTGGTTTAATTAATGAGATTATTTTCTGTACTTCATATATTTAAACTTCATATTCAGGAAATTTATTCAAGCAAATTGTGTGAGATTTTGAGAGTATTATAAGAATGCAAACTACAGAAGGACTCCTTAAGCGAGGCATGGGATTTTTGTTTTTTGGCCTTATTTCTCAATGTTGGCTGAGACCCCAGATGTGGTAACTAATTTTTTATGTTTAATATGGCCAGGCTTTGGTGCCCAGATGTTTGGTCCATCATTATTATGAGTGCATCTATGTAAGACTTTCTTTTCATCATTATTCTGAATGCATCGATGTACCACTTTCTTTTGAGGGGCTGTGGGTTAGGGACTCTGAATGGAGCAGGTTGCCCTTGGTCTTGTGGGTGGGTCTCATAACCAGTCAGACTCTTTAGTGCCACATACACTGCCCTCCCCAAGAAAATGAGAATTCTGCTTGAAGGTAGCTTTGAATTCAATGGTTTTGAATTTTAGCCCGTTTACTGTTCTGCTCTTGTTGAAACTGTAGCTCCACAATTGTGTGAGTCAATCCTTAAAATAAGTCCGTATCTGTGTCTCCTATCTGTGTCTCTGTCTCCATCTCTGTCTCCTATGTCTCTGTCTCTCATTCTTATCACTGTCTCTATATCCAACTCTACCATAGTTATCTTGACCTCTGCCATATCTCACATCTCTCTGTCTTTACGAGGATTGTCTCTTAATTGTGTAGGTGTAGGGGGAGATGCACTCACAGGATGAAGCAGATGGGATGGAAAAGTGTACAGGGGAGTCTGGAAATGTGCAGAGAGAGCATGGTCTCTCCACAATGATCTGCCATTTTAGCTGGCTTTCCAAAGACTAGATTATCTGAGTTACAGTCTTTGATCATTGTCTGAAAATCCTTTTCACTAAAAAAAATTAAACAAAAGCAGGTGCCTATTCTTCATTAGGAATAGCACACAAGGATGACACAGATTTCCCTTTCTCAATTTTCTCTTGGAAATATTTCATTGTGTGAGGATAGTAGACCATGGATAGGGGGCTCTGTTTAAGCATGATGATATTGTCTGCAAACTGCTCTTGAAAGAAATAACCAGGATAATTTGTCAAGAAAACAGATTTTGACTCTTCCTTTCCCTGATGAATTTGAGCAGTTGTATTTGGTATTTTGCATGACAAACTTGTGAAACTGAAATGGCTACCATGTGAGGGACAAGCTGATGTTACCTCTTTCCTTAAGAAAAGAAGTTAACATATTAGCACTTTTAAATGTCCTGGGTCCGGCCTAGGTGCTCTCGTTTATGTCAATCTTCACACATGTATGCTCATTTTATTTTGAGTCTTGCTATGTGATCCAGGCTGGCTTTAATTTTGCAATTCCCCCCCACCCCTCCACCTTGAAAGTGCTGGACAGGCATGCACTGCTGTTACTCCTACACACACACACACACACACACACACACACACACACACACACACTTTAATTATCACAGCATTCATTTACATGTCCATCTACATTTTTACGGAGGGCTCCCCAAAGAGTAGATCCTAGGTAAAGTGCTGGGTTTATAAGGGGAGATATGACTTTAATGCAGAAAGCAGACATGTGGGGCAATGTACTGGCTGATTTGTGTGTCAAGTTGACACAAACTAGAGTCATCAGAGAGGAAGGACACAGATGAGGAAATGCCTCCATGAGATCAGGCTTCAAGGCATTTTCTCAACTAGTGATCAATGGGGGAGTACCCGCCCATGGTGGGTGGTGCCATCCCTGTGCTGGTGGTCCTGGTTTCTGTAAGAAAGTAGTCTGAGCAAACCTTGAGAAACAAGTCAGGAAGCAGCTCCCCTCCACGGCCTCTGCATCAGTTCCTGCCTCTAGGTTCCTGCCTTGTTTGAGCCCCTCATTTAAGAAGAAAGACTTATTTCTTAATAATTTTCAGTTGAAAGCAATAGAGGGTTAGTGTCTTGAAAATGATTGGGCTAACAAGTAAATATGGAAGCCAGGGTCGTCTGCCATTTGTTTGATTCCATCACATTTCTCATAGGATACCCAAGCAAGGCTCCAGCCATGATCTGTTTCCTAGCTTCCTCTCAGACTCACCAGTAGCTTCTCGTACCTTGCTCTGTTGCTGAGATGTGACCTCATTTGTGTCCTAAGCATTTTTCTCTTTAGTTCTTCACTTCTGCTTTGCCAAAGAACTGAAGTAGCAGAAATCACTCTCGGCACAAGACAAAGAGCAGAATCACCCTCCTCCCAAGGCCCTTCAGCCACCTTGGCTGTCTGTGATCTCCAGCTGTGGACAAACTCAGCTTCTAGCTTTCCTCAGTGGCTTTACAGTGGGAGCCACAGCTTTTTATTGATGATAGCTATTCCCTGTTCACTTAAGTGGTCTGATAACAGTATGCAAAGTAGGGACCTGCAAATTTTTCTGAAAAAGGTTAGATACAAAATATACTAGGCTACTTGGACCTTCCGGTCTTGGTTACCACTACTATGCCCTGTTATTACAGAACATAAGTCAGTATAGAGAATTCTTTTTTTCCCTTTATGTAAGTTCAAAGAGCCTTTATTTGAGTTTGAAATCTCTCTGTGTGCCCAATGCATTGGCATGATGGGAGAGCCTCAAGTCAGATGGGGTGGGGCTTTCCTAATAGTAGAGTTTAGCATGAGGTATTTCTAAGGATCAGGACCCATGGTCTAGGTTGTCTTGGTGAAAGGTGATGGGTATGGGTGCAGGAATAAGGGACATCAGGTGTTCCTATTTACTATGGTTGGAATATTAGGGATTTCCTTTTGAAGGTTACATTCTTTCCCCTTGGGTAGTTCATTCTAGTGTGGTATCTGTCTGGTCTCAGTTTGTAATCTTTTCTGGAAACTGGTTTTGCCTTAGGATAATCTGAAACCCAGTCCTTTATTATTTTCTATACAATAACACATTTACTAAGAAATTTTGAGAGCAATCTTATTCACAATAGTTAACAAAAAGTTTACAACTAAACACCCAGTAACAGGTCTAAGTAAGGAGGGAAAGGAATCCCAGAGTGACAAATTGTACATATTGATGAAAGAGATGCTAAGTGGGGTGGTACCATCCCACAAAGCTGCTGCGTGCTGCGTGGTGAAGTGTAGCTCGAAAAATAGGAGACACACAGACAGATGCTGGCATTCAAGCTTCAAGCTGAAGATCAGAGAAGCAAAGCAGCCAAGCCAGTAGCTCTTACCTCTACCAAGCTGAAATGGCAATCCTGTCTCCAGGAATCCTCAGAGGCAAAAGGCTCTCAGTTCCTGTCTCCTTCTGCCTTTTATTCCTTTCTCTGCTCAGCCCTCTCCCCTCCTGTCTTCACCTCCCTAGTGCTGGGATTAAAGGCATGTGATGCCAGTTACTGAGATCACCTTTGTATGAGCTGTTTCTTTTAGGCTCGGTCCTCTATTGAGCTTGTCATGGCTGGGCCCTGCACAGTTCATGTGGAATTTTTGTTGTTGATTTCCAATGCATACAAAACTTGTGGTTACAGTTTGGGTAAGTATGACATGATAAGATTAAGACTGGATAGTGTATATTCACTAACTTAGAAGTGTGTTACAGAGCCAGCAATGGCTCAGCAGATAAATCCACTGGTCCCTGAACCTGAAGCCCTGAGTTATATCCCTAGAACACACATGGTGGAAGAGGAGAACCAATTCCTGAGAGTTGTCCTCTGACCTCCACACTCACATGGCCTCATCACACAGGCACATATACATGGAGACAGTAAGTGATAAATTAACATAAAGTAGAGTATGCTACAGCTAAGAACTATTGATGATGACGGGGGTGGGAACTCATGCTTGTAAGTGTGGCTCTTTGGAACCTGAGGCAACATAGACTACACAGTGAATTGCAAGACTGCCTGAGTTACAGAGTAAGTCCTTGCCTCAAGAAAAAATGCTGTGGACCTCTGGTTGCTGCACATCTGTACATTTGGAACTCATGAGAGTGAGGCAGAAGGAGGCTAAGATTGAGGTCAATATATGCTACAAGGAATACTTGCTTCAATGGGATTATCACAGTCTTCATTATAGTGTATCCTTTTACTGGGTATGTCATCTTATTTTGATTTTTATAGCTGATTTTCCTTCACCAGTATCTTTCACACTTGTCCCAGAATGGAGTTGAAGTGCTGCAGCTGTCCACTTCTGGGTGGTGCCTTCCATACCTTTGAGGACTTTGACAATGTTCTTCGATATTTCCTTCCCATTTGTAGCCTATTGCATTGAGGGTTCATATAGGTCTCCAGCATCACATCTTGGCAGAGATTCTTCTGTGAAGGATCCAGCAAAGCCCACTCCTCCTTGCAAATCTCGATAGGTCACTGCATCCGTATCGTGGTTTCCAGCTCCTCCAGGCTCTGCTCCCAGCAGCAGCTCTCACAGCACAGCACACAAGTCCACCATAACAGTTTCTCTGCAAAGCAAAGCCTGAAGATGGTGGCAGGAAGGACCCAGCACAACTTCTGAGTGGCCTTGAGAATTCTTAATGCAGTGAGTATGGCTTGTGTACCAAAAAACAAAAAACAAACAAACAAACAAACTGTATTGAGGGCCATCAAAGATTGAAATTCCTCATAGTTTTTCCATGTCATGAAATATTCTTTTGCCTTTTGTTAAGCCATTTTTTACACATAAAATCTATTCTTTACTTATGGTCTATAAAAACAGCTGGATTTGGCTCATGGGTTATAGAGCCTCAGTTCTTGCACAAAAGTCTTGTGGTTAACACTCAAGGCTTTCAGGTCTGTGTTAATCTGGCAGGTACCCTGGCCTTGTGGCTCCTCTGAGTACCAGTTCCATTTGGACCCTTACTTTTTGCAAATCTGGCCACTTAATTCAGGTCTTTGTTTCTATGATATTTTCTTCTTGAGGTGCTCATTCCTCACAACTGTAGTGTAGTCTTTATTAATAGAATCTCAACCTACAGTGGCTATACTCTGCTTCACTGGTCCCCATTCTATTATATTTATTTCCCTCCTAAAACTTATGAAATCTGAATTTATCTTGTTTATTTATTAGTCTATGTATTTATTGCCCAGCCTGACTACAAGGGATGAAAGCAGCAAGATATGCAAGATATTTCAAAAAATTTATTTACCATTATGTGTCCAGTGACTAGAGTAATTGACATATCAGGCTGTCAATAAATATTTGTGAACTGGGGCCATGGCTTAGTGAGATGACTTCGATTACCCTGACCATAACTCTAGTAGAGGTTTCTTGTGTGTAGAGTATTGGGGTTTTTATGAGCTAGTTCACAGTCCTTAAGGGGAGCATTGCCAGTCCAAGTGGCATAACTTTGTTTAAAATGTGTATTTGTGGGCTGGAGAGATGTCTCAGTAGTTAAGAACCCTGGTTGCTTTTCCAGTGGTCCTGAGTTCAATTCCCAGAAACCACACAGTGGCTCACAACCATCTATAATGAGATCTGGTGCCCTCTTCTGACCTGCAGTTATACATACAGGTAGAATACTGTATACAAAACAAATAAATCAATCTTTAAAAAATGTGTATTTAGGTATATGTATTCATATATAATACATATATAATATATTGTATATAATATTATAAATAAAACAGGATGTGTCAAGTCATACCTGTCCTTGCAATACTAGAGTCTTGATAACTTTAGAATGAGAAAGAAACTCAACAAAAGCAAGTGTGTCTTTTACATTTTTCTCCTTCGGGTTTTAGGAGAGCTTTGGGATCGTGTTGTAGAACATATGACTTTGAGAGCTTGTGACAAGCATGTTACATATGTCTACACCCATCATCCATCCATCATACACAACTAATTTGTGTGTTTGGGGGAAGAAGAGAAGGGCTGTGTGAGCTTTCTATCGTTGTGTAACAACACACAACCTAGGAGCTTAACATAGCAGTTATTTGGTCTCTTAGACGCTCAATGGCCTGACTGGGCTGTCTGCCCAGGATTTCATACTCAAGAGTCTCAGAGAGCATGCAGTCTACAATAAGGCTCTGGGAGGAATGTTTCGAAGCTCATTCAGGTCATTGCCAGTATTGTTTCTTGTGACCTAGAACTGAGCCTTCCATTTCTGTCATCAAGAACTCACAGATACTATAGGCTACTGGTAGTAGCTTGTCACATGCCTTCTCACAGGCCTGCATTCAGCAGGACAGCTGGTACCAGTGTCCCTTTATCCTGCCACCAACTGGCTCACACTCTCTGGTTTTCGCCAGTATATATTAGATTTAGTCTACCCTGATTATCTTCTTTTCCTCAACCTCAAATAAATTAAATGATGAATTTAATTGTAGTTCTCAAGAATACCTTTTGCAGTGTAATATAGCAGTGTTATAAGAGTAATATTTCATCTGTTAATATAATGTGGCAAAGCAAGATGTATTGATTATCTGACCAAGCTGTGGCCATTACAGGAGGTGATAACGTACCACATTTGTTCCACAATTTTTCAAGTTGTTTGATGGGTTCTTGTTTGCTTAGGCTTCCATATGCTCTTCATCTGGGCTTGTTTTCTCAAAAGACCGCCTCTCCTTGTCTAGGAATATGGACTTTTTCCATGGGTATTGGTGTGTGTGTGTGTGTGTGTGTGTGTGTGAGAGAGAGAGAGAGAGAGAGAGAGAGAGAGAGAGAGAGAGAGAGAGAGAGAGAGAGAGAAGATACAACACACTGAATGGAATTCCCAGGGACTCAGCTAAGCTGTGATCTGCTTCCTTCTGAAACAATCTCGAGTGCTCCTTTCTCCTTCTGACAACATAGCAAGTGAAGGGTTTATAAGCCAGTTTATAAAGAGCCTGACTGCATCCTTTGCCCCAAACGATTTTTCTAGTGCCAGTATATATAGTGTTGTTATTACCTAGGTGACTAGCTGGCTCTTACAACCAGCTATTTTGTCTTGTAATAGCTATTCCTCTGTGTTTCACAGGCTTTACCTTGTCTTTTTTTCACATTTAAAAGGAGACGCCAGGAAAAGGTTAAGAGGAAGAGTGTGTTTAGAGTGGTATTCTGATGTTTGGGGGAACACACAGACTCTGAACCATGTCTTCGGTATGCAGGTAGACATAGCAAGCTAGTTCTTATGAGTTCCAAACTGTCTTTGCACTTTAGTTTTGTTACATGAAAATGGAAATGCTAATACTGCATCTTAGAAATTGTTTCTGGAGCCACTCAAGTTATAAAGGAGTTTTGAGATTATAGCGTGGTCAAGGGATGAAGGCTTAAGTATGAGAAATCAGGAGACAACAGTGATCACAAATGCAGTTTGAGCAGCAGGGAGTTTGAAGCAGGTGTTAAATAAATGGAAGCTAATATTTAAACTCTGCATGAATCCCAGTTGTTGAGGTACTGGAGAATTATTCATAAGGAATGCATCAGCAAATGCTCTGTCCTACAAACAAGGGAGATAAATGTTGCTGAGAATGTAGCTCAGGAATGAATATCATTACTCTCACAGATTCCTTTCTTAAAAAAACAAAACAAAACTTGGCTTTAGGACTGTATCATGTGGGGTAGGAGTTTGCGCATCCATATGCCAAAACAAACAGTGAGCAGTTGGTAGGGTGGAATCAGTATTTCTAGGAAGACTTTAAAGATACTATAACTCCAGGGACTCTTCTAGAATGGTGGAGATATGAGGAAAGCCTGAGCTGTGAGTCACCTCACCCACCCCCATTGCACAGCAGGCAGCCATTGCATTGCTTTGACTGGCCTGCATCCTGCCCCTTCCCAGCATTCCAGTAGACGCTTTCGCCTAAGCATTCCATTCCTGTCCGTACCACGCCTGGACTGTGCCAGCTCTGTAACTTCCACATTTTCCAGCCCTGTGTGTATGAATGAGCTCTGTTTTATTTCCCGTCATGGCTGCCATGGTATTTAGAACACTGTGAGTGGGTTTTCACATTGAGTTTAGAGCCAGCTCCTCTCCTCGGCTTCACCGTCAGCTGTCTGCCCTCTTACCACCTCATTCCCTATCCTCCCCTTGGCTGTTAATACCTTTCTTTCTTCCTTAATAGGTCTCCATTGCCATTTCCCTGAGCTGTTTTTATTTACCCTATAATCATTTTCTCCACCAGTTAATAAATGGTGTACTGCTTAGCTTTCCCCCTATTCAGTGGATAATGTAGTTTTGATGTGCTTTCTGTCACTCATCTAACAACTGTTATTAAGTGGCAGAGTAAGAGCGTTCCTTTTCAGAGGGTTTGTGCTTTCAGCACCAACGAGAGCATCCAGCGGGACTTGCCAGGTTCAATTTGTTCACATGGAGAGTAAGTGGTGTAAATTCTCTTGCCGTAATACAAACACAAGGCTCTCCCTGATGCCTTCACGCATGGCTTGACCTGCTGTTTGTCCCCCATTCTCATCATTATCTGATTGTGAGTACTAACTTAAGGACAGTCGAGACTTAGTGGGCTGTGAATTTTATTTTCCAACCTGTCTTTGGTCTGTCTTGACTAAAATGACCAAACTAATGCCAATAGATTGATAACAACCATAAATCAAACCATTTCATTCACAGATCATATTGTGAGTGGATACCTTTCGCTCTTAGACAGGTTTTGTCCAGTAGTTTCTTTGAGAGCTGCCTTTTAACTTCTATGGGGGAGTGTGTGTATGTGTATGTGTGAATGTGCACACGTGTGAACACAGGTGTACATGTACATGTGTGTGTGTGCATTTGTTCATGGAAGCCAGGAAATGACCTTGAGCATTGTTTCTTATGGACCAGTTACCTGATTTCTTAAGACAACATCTCCCACTGTTCTGGAACTCAGAAAGCAGCCTAGGTTGGCCAGCCAGTGAGCCTCAGGGACCCACTTGTGTACACCTTCCTATTGCTGGGAATTAAATGAATCCAACCGTGTCTGGCTTTTCTATGTAAATCCTGGGTATTGAGTTCATGTTCTCTGAATTGCAAAGCAAACCCTTTAATGATGGAAATATCTTCACAACTTCATAACATTTTAATAGGCAAAGAAATATATGCTCATCAAGTCAAAATGATAAAATATAGATACTTAAAAATAAAAGAAAATGCCCTTCTAATCCCACCATTCAGAGATAAGCATGTTTTAGCTATAGCTATAAATGTGTACACGAGCTGTGTTATAATAGTGTTGGTTGTGTGTGTATGTTATGAACTTTATCAGAATTTTAGAATCATTCAAAGAACCGCAAGACATGCTTAACATAACGGAACTTGGTTTCATGTTAATCCATATTGATTTGTTTACATTTTATTAGCTAAATTTTATCAATGTAGCTTGCTTTTCTGTAATTGGTTTCTTATTCTTGATGATTTAGTTTGTTTCAAGTTGTACATTACATATATAAAATTTGGGATAAATCTTTAACCTTGCTATAATAGATTATTGAGTCAGAAAGATACGTTTGGGTCTCTAAAAACGTTCTGAAAAATGTCCATTCTGGCCCAGGTCCTTTTTACCAGTGTATTCATTTATCATTTGTTAGCGTGTACCCATTTTCTTTTCAGCTGGTAGTTTTGAGTAAGGAGAGATTTGGTGACCCAGAGACAGGTCTGGACATGTTCTTGGAAAGAGAGGCAGCAGCGTCAAGAGTCACAGCAGATTGTCTGTAATTCTTCCATGCAGGCTTTGGAAGTTTCTAAACAGTGTTGGACTCTCACTAGCAGAAAACACCCAGTTTTCTCAGCCCTTTCAGCCCCTCCCTGTTGCCCTCCTTCTTGCCAGATCTCTTATCCTCACTGGAGACCCCATGCTGAACTGTAAGTCACACCTCTGCATTTCATGTACCCTCTTTCAGCCGCATTTGCAGGTGATGGTTCCCCACCTGAATCTCAACTTGACTGATCTCTTCTAGAGAGACAAATGTTTCAAATTCTGTCAATTAAACCTTGCCTGACTAGCCCAGAACAGGTCTGATTAAATCCTCATCTATCTTGTAGGAGTTGTTAGTGGTCACTTCCAGGAAGTGAAGTTGAAGAAGAACAATGACATGGTTAGGAAGGCTTTGTTCTTCATAGTTGCTAGAAAACAGCGCCATAAGTTGGGCTCTAAGGGAGCCTATTGTTCAGACCTCTGAGAAATCCATCATATTTTTTATTATCCCCTTAAGGAATCATAGAGCTTGCTATTTTCAAGCTGTGTTACATGGAAAATCGAAGCTTAAATCACATTTGCCTCTTGCTTTTGCTTGGTTCCAATCTCTTGATTTTAGTTACTGAGCCAGAATTAGTACGAACGTGACTATTGTGCTTTGTTGGAGTGGAGACTTCAGAGTATTTGAGTAACTGGTGAACGAGGGGTTCCCTACTCCTTTCAACTCCCCTTGTCCAGTACTAGTGAGATTACTCTTTCATGGTCTGGGGGAAAATCACTTAACTTCAGTGTCAATATTGATATCCACTCTAAGAGCTTTCTCCAAATCTGCTCAGTGAATTACCTTTCAATTTCATTGAGTCTTTATGCCAATGACTTGGGTGAAAGGACAGTGTTGCAGATGATAATAGTGGGTTTTGCTAATCTGGGATGGAAGTTATAGTTGATACAGCATAAGCACATTTATATGCAAGTACATATGTAGATTGCATGTAGACATAGAGGCTATAGTTCATGCCCATACCTTCTGCACAGTGACTAGAGTGGTTTAGGACTATAAAAAAGCAACAGGGGAACAAAAAGTCAAAGGGAGGAGCATGGTAATCTCCTTGGTCAGGCTTTGGGATCAACCAGTTGACCAAGGTGAGTGATTTATTAGTTGGGAACAGCCACACTCAAGCACTTAGCATTGATGGATATTTTCCTCATTACATTTCAAACATAGAAAATGGTCCTCTTGGAATGAGGAATCTGAGGGCACTTTAGTCATTAGTCATATGAAATTTTCTCTCCTGGTGTTACAGAAAGGGGAAAAAATGACAAGAAATAAAGCACAATTCTTGCTCTGAACTGCTTCCAAAGAGAACAAAATGAAATGTTTTAAGTTTAGTACCTCTATTAGCTTGATGGTTTGCTTGTTTTTCTGTTTTCTATTTTAGTGGTCATATTATAGGCAAATCTTTAATTATGTGGGAACTAAGAATAACTGAGTGTGTGCTGTGCTGGGTGCATAAACCTACATATTAACTCTCCAATGGGTCCCCGTGGCACATATAAAAGAATCTAACTCTATCATAGTTCAAGGGAGGTGCTTGATTAATGTTTGGTTGTGGGACTGAACTGGATAAGATAGTGAAACTTTAACCACATATAAGAGGGGGTTGATGCTCATAAGCCCCTGGGAACCTTACAGAGATAATTTAACACTAGACATGCCAAGGTCAGAAACATATACTTAATATTTGTCTTCTGAGTTGATCTGGTTGCAATCTTGAACTAATGTGGAATTATCTCAGCAACCAAACACATACATTCAGGCAACCTGCAGAAAGTCCTTTTGTTCTGATGGGAACACCAGACTGTAGACCTCCTAGGAGGTGTCAATTGATTGGCATAGTTGTCAGTTTCACTGACATGTGTAATTGTCTGCTGCTCATGCAGGTGAGTTCTCTTAGAGATTCTCTGCTGATGCAGATCACATGACAAAGATTCCTTACTGGTTCCTGTATAATACTGAGTGTTTCAGAAGCAGCAGAGATAGATAGTTACAGTACCTGACAGTCTGTGGAAGAACTCGATTCGGCAGAAATATCCACAGACTAGACTTTATTGTCTAGTCTATTACTCTGGACACTACATGTACTTTACCAACACTGACTGGAATGAGTCAATGAATAAGCTCCAAATCACATCTAAATAAGTCATAATGGTGTTTAAAGCACTTAGCATGCTATGGGAGATTATATCATTCCATGTCAGCGGAGAACGTAAGTGTTTGTGGCTCACCCCATACTTTTACTTTATTTTTACAAAACTCATCTATCTGCCTTAGATCTTGGGAGCACTTACTTGGGGATCCATGACTGCCACACTCAACTAAAACTAAGCCAAGGATCATCTCAACCTCATTGAATTTTCCTGGTCTACAGAACCTTGGGTTATTTTTCTAAGCAAAAGGAAGCCACTTACTTGATGACAACCCACTAATTTAAATATACCTTAAAGTATGGATTTTCCATAAACTCAGTAAACAGCCCAGCATATCTGTTTGGCTTTTAATTCTGAAATTTATTAGCACTTTCTAGCCATTTGCAGGTGTAAGCTCACTCCTAATTGTTTCATTTTTATTCTTACCCCAAACATTGTAAATCTTAACGGCTGAGCTACTAACATTAAGAGGGATTGTGGTAGCTATAGAAAAAGTATTTCAAGCACATTAAATTTAGAACAATATAATAACGTTTACAAGCTGTTCATAAGAACTCATTTTGGCTTTCAAAGAGCAATTGTGATGAACCATTTATTAAAGGGACCCTCCAGATGGACACATTGTCCTCACCTCAAGTCCTTGACATGACATGTTTTCTTTGTCCATCTCTGTGAAAATTCCCATCTTTGCAGTTTAATTATAGAACAGGTAGAGAATGCGTTCTGTTGTTTGGCAGTATTACCGGCACACTCTATTTGTTTATGGCATGTTGGGAGAGCCATTTTAATAAGGTCATATTTGCAATTTAAATGAACTTTAATATTTCTTGCAAAGTCTGGGCCTGCTTATTTATGCAAGGGGTGAACATGGTGGAAATTTATGGTTTAAAAATATGTTCTCCTGTTTTGTTTTCCAAATGGTGCATCTCAGGTGATAAACGCTTTCAACTATATTTAGAACTTTTTTTCCTCAGAAAAGGGCAGAAAATCCAAATCAGTGAAATAAATCATGGCTCTAAATGGGGTTGTTAATACCGTATTCTTTGTGCTACCCCCATTAAAATTTCCATTCCAAACCCCTATGTATGCATTCGTGAGTAAATACCGCTCAGTCACTATCAAATGGGGTGGGTGCTTTGTTTTGCTCAGCTTATTATAACGCACAAGCAAACAAGCAAAGCAAAACAAAACAGAACAAAGAACTTTAGTGAGTGGCTACTTATTGAATTTGTTTAATCATACCCGATGAAAAGGATTCAGTTGTTTCTAGGTGACAGGGGCCTCAGAAGAATTCACCTGTAATTTATTGGGAAGCCACTGTTGTCTTGTGCCTGCTTTAAACAGTGCTGTCCACTTTATAGGGCTGCTTTGTTGGAAGCACAGTGAAGGATCAAACTTGCCTTCAGCCACCCATGTTGAAACCTGTCTGACCACATAGGAATAGGATGACTCTTTCCTGTTTCTTAAACTTTCCTTCATTTATTGGGAACTCCATCTTGCCTTTCTTCTGTCTTTATTTGCTATTACAGAGTAGATGGTCTTGTTTAATTCACTATACACTTGTTTGTACAAGATGAGACAAGTTATGTAGTATAGGTTTGCTGTTTTCTTAAAGGATACAGATATATCTGCAGAGACAAAAATTCTGCAAGGGTCTGAATCTCAATGGAATGATTTCCTTCTTTATTTTTTATTCTTTCCCTCCCTCCTTTCATCACCCCCCAGGAGCACATGTTGCACTGGTATCTTTTGATGTCAGAGTGGGAAGAGAGATGGACTTGCAGGTTGGAGGGTGGTGAAGTTATGACTACAGTGTGAATTGGGGAAGGATGTTACTCTCTGTGCAAGACCCTGCAGCAGTCAGGGCTTGGAGGAAGTGCAGGTCTCTTCATAGATGCAGGGCTGTGTGTAAATTTTGATGTGTGTTTTGAGTGCACTGGGGCTTGGCTATCCCTATGACATCTCCACAATTGAAAACCTTGAAAGGTTGAGGATCTTTGTCCATAGGGATCCTAGCCAGCTCTAGATATAGCAGTTGGCTCAAGCCTGGGAAGGATGTACAACTTCCTACCTCCAGGGTAGAGGCTGAGGAAAATGAGACTGAGGGGAAGGATGGAGAGCTGGTAAGGCTAGGCTGGGGGCTTCTGGAAAGCTTGCTTTGTTTTGTCATTTGACAGGGATGCCATTTTAACTGCCTAGTGATTACTGAAGATAGCCCAAGTCATCAACATCCTGAACGTGGTTTGCCAGGAAGAGTTCTAGATCTCAAGATAGGCAAGGCTGCAGTCTGACGTTGGAGGTGTCATGGATGCCAAGAGATACACCTGGCCATAAAGTTTCTGTGGAATGTTCATACATTTCACTGTAGTTTGGCTTCTGTAGAAAGCTAAAGGATGTCTTGATAAGGACAGAATAGCTATATGGCATAGACCACACATGGACTTTTGCTCCTGAGACCCAACCATGGTATTAATTGGATGGAGACCTTTGTTTATGGACTCATATGAGATACATTTTTAAAAATCAGAACAGTATGTATTCAAATGGACTAATATACCATAATTATTTTTATTGTTCAAGATTAGGATTTACAGTTGGGCATTGGTGGCACATACCTTTAATCCCAGCATTCTGGAGGCAGAGGCAGATGGATCTCTGTGAGTTCAAGGCCAGTCTGGTCTACAGAGTGAGTTCCAGGACAGCCTCCAAAACAATACAGAGAAACCCTGTCTCAAAAAAACAAAACAAAACAAAAGATTAGGATTTACTTTGATCTTTCAAGATGGAAATTTAAGCTGTTTTTTTTTCAGTCCTAGGAAATTCAATGTTGTTTTTCTCTTTCTTTTCTCCTTTTACAATATGAGCAGATGTGTAGGAGATGTTTTTGCTTAGTTCATTTCCTACTTGAAGTTCTTATTCATGTTCTTCATCTCTTTTACAGTGCTTTGTGTATTCTGGATGGTTCCCTCAGCAGCACCAGGTTCATTAATCTGATGTTTAATTTGCACCATGCATCTTCTAATACATGAATGCCTGCAGTTTTTCCCTTTACTGTCTCAGTGGATTATATTAAAAAGCCAATTATTTTAAAGACTAGTTTCCTGTCCTGATATTAATGCTCTTAATTTTTCTTTTGTTTTCTTTAATGATTTTAAGCATACCTTAGGAATTTGGGCATTGTTAGCATTTCTAATTCTTAGAATGCCAGTTCTATTTTTATTTATTGTTTGCTGTAACTACTGACTTTAATTAGGGTTGTGTATGTTTTCTGTGGTTTTTGAGATTTGTGTGTGTGTGTGTGTGTGTATGTGTATGTGTGTTTGTGTTGTCCTAAATTTTACGTTACTTTCAGATGATCAAATCCTCTCCATGTTTCATTCACCAGGATCTTGCCTAGCTAGCCAGCTTGTCTTGAGGGTCCTTTGTCTCTGTTCCTTGATTGCTAGCATCATAGGTATCCACCATGCCTGCATATGTTTTATGAGAGTTCCAGGATTTAATCTCCTGTCCTCATGCTTGCATGGCAAGTGCTTTATCCATGGAACCATCCCCCTTCCCCATTCTGAGTTTCAAGCTGTGAAGGTGAACCTATCTTCAGTGGAGGGCTTGCTTTCCTGTGGCAGTCCTATTTGGGTTCTGGGATAACCTCCTCCAGAGCAGATTTGTATCCCCCCTCTGGCCCCAAGAGACACAGAAAATCTACTGCTATGTAACCAGAAACCTTTCTTTGCAACAGACAGGGACTATTAGAGAAAACTACAACCAATCAAAATGTAGAGCTGTGGAGCCCAGTTCCAGTGGACACATTTGCAAAGCATCTCCCACAACCAAGGCTCAGGGAACACTGGGGGAAATGAAGCAGGAAAATTGCAAGAGCCAAAAGATCGGCGAGTTTGCTGTGAGCTTGTGTCTCCCAGTAGTGTCAGAAGCCATGAACTTCATGAACATGACTGCCTAAACATGAGCTGGACAAGAACAACAGATAAGCCAAAGTCGACAGGGAAGCCTCAACCCCACACAGAGAACTACCGGAACCAGGAGTGCTTAGTTAGAAAGAGAGCTAGGAGGGATCTATGAAGAGTTTGGAGAGAGGAAAAGGCAGGGGATATGATATGATTATAATCTCAAAATAAAAGAAAAAGGCAAAAATGGCATTTTTATTCCAAAGTGATAAATGCTAATTTGCTTTTTTCTTTGTGAAAGGAAATTTTGAGTTGGCAAAATGTTTGTGTATGTAGTGCTTGTTGCCCAAGCCTGACAACCCAAGCTTAGTCTCCAGGACCTAACACAAAGCCAGAAGGAGAGAACTAACTCCACACAACTGTTTTCCAGTCTCTACATAGATGCCTGCCACATTCAAAGCCACATATACCCCCATCATACACACACATAACAATAATTTTTAAGTTAAAAATAACTGATACATGACCAGTTCTGATGCTAATTTCCCAGGTTGCTTTTTCTGAGTCATGCAAATTTGGATTCCATATCTTTTGCAGAATTGGTTGGGTGCTGCCTATCTTGTTTTCTCCATCTATAGTGGTTAAAAGCTTTTCTGGGTATAGCAGCCTGGGCTGGCATCTGTGGTCTCTTAGTGTTAGTAGTATATCTATCCAGGACCTTCTGTCTTTAAGAGTTTCCCTGGGGAGAAGTCAGGTGTGATTCTGATAGGTTTGCTTTTGTATGTTACTTGGCCTTTTTCCTTTGCTGTTCTTAATATTCTTTCTTTATTCTGTATTACTATTATGTGGTGAGGGAATTTCCTTTTGTGGTCCACTCTATTTGGTGTTCTGTAGGCTTCCTGCACTTTCATTGGCATGTCTTTCTTTAAGTTGGGAAAGTTTTCTTCTATGATTTTGTTGAATATGTTTTCTGCCCCCTTTGAGGTGGATTTCTTTTTTTTATATTTTATTTTTAAATTTAAATTTAAATTAGAAACAAGGTTGCTTCACATGTCAATTCCAGGTCCCTCTCCCTTTCCCTTCCCTCTTCCTGTGCGCTCCCACCAACCCCCCCATATCCCCTCATTTCCCCAGGGAGGGTGAGGCCCTCCATGGGGGTGTCCATAGTCTGTCATTTCATCCAGGGCAGGGCCTAGACCCTCCCCCAAGAGTCAAGGGTAAGAGTGCATCTCTCATTGTTGGATGGAAGTCCAAAGTCCATTTCTATACCCGGGATAAATACTGATCTACTACCCAAGGCTCAATAGATTACCTAGGCCTCCTCACTGACACCCACATTCAGGAGGTCTTGATCAGTCTCATGCTGGATTCCCAGGCATCAGTCTGAGATTCAAGAGCTAACCCTTGTCAGGTCAGCTGTTTCTGGGGGTTAAACCAGCCCAGTCTTAACCCCTTTAGTATCGGTCCTCCCTCTCTGTCACTGGATTTCTTGAGTTCAGCTCAGTGCTTATCCATGGGAGCCTGCCTCTGCTTCCATCAGCCACTGTTTCCCAGACTCTCTGGCCATGGGATTGTAGGCTGGGACTCCCCAGATCTATGTCTAAAATTCATATATGAGGGAGTACATGCCATGATTTTCAGGTGGATTTCTTCACCTTCTTCTAAACTTATTCTTAGGTTTGATCTTTTCACGGTGTCCCATATTTCCTGGATATTCTGCGTTAGGGATTTGTTGGACTTAGGATTTTCTTTGGTCAATGAATCTATTTCTACTTGTGCATCTTCAACACCTGAGATTCTGTCTTCCATCTCTTGTATTCTGTTGGTAATGCTTGTATCTGTAGTATCTGACATTTGCCCAGGTTTTCTATTTCCAGCATTCCTTCAGACTCTTTTTTTTATTGTCTCTATTTTAGTTTTCAACCCTTGCACTTTTTGAATTGTTTCTTGTAATTTTTGCTTTGTCTTTTCCTCTCTTTCTTGCATTTGTTGAAGTTTTTTATGTTTTACATGTTTATTGTGAAAATTTTGGAACATAGGATGATATAAACAAGGAATTATTATCACTCATTCTCAGATCACTCAAAGTTTAAATCTGTCTTCTTTTGCCTTTTTTATTTCCATTTCTTTTATTCTTCTTTTGTTCATTTCCTTCTTTTCCAGTTTTGTTTCCAGTTTCCATAAATGTTTTCTATTAGAATTTTTTTATCAGTTTTTGTTTTAATTTTAAATAGCTTGTTTTACATGTCAATCCTAGTTCCCTCTCCCTCCTCTCCTCCCGCACTCCCCTTCCCCCCCACCCTCCCACCCTATTGCCAAATCCTTCCACATAGGGGATATCTAGAGTCTGTCATTTTACTCTGGGTAGGGTCCAGGCACTCCCCTAAGAGTCCAGGCTGAGAGAGCATCCCTCTTTGTGCTATAGGCACACGAAGACTGTTTGTATACCAGGGATAGACACTGATCCACAGCTCAGGGCCCCATAGGTTGCCCAGACCTTCTCGCTGACACTCACATTTGGGGGGTCCAGATCAGTCCCATGCTGGCCTCCCCACTATCAGTCTGGGGTCCAAGAGCTCTCCCCTGTTCAGATCAGCTGTCTCTGCTGGTTTTGCCAGCCCATTCTTTGCCAATTTGCTCATTACTCCTCTCTCTCTGTCACTGGGTTCCTTGGGTTCAGTTCAGTGATTAATTGTGTGTTTGCCTCTGCTTCCATCAGTCACAGGATGAAGGCTCCTGGATGGTTATAGACATCAAGCTCATTATCAGGAATAGGCATTCGAGGCGGTCTCTCCACTATTGCTTAGCTTGCCAATTGGTGTTATCCCTTTAGATCACTCGAGGTCGCTCTGGTGCCTGATCTGTATTCGATCATATGATTACCTCTTCCCTCTATTCTACCCCCACCCCCTCAACTTTCTGTTCCCCCATGACCAACTCTCTTCCTCTTCACCCCCTCTCTTCTTCCCAGATCCCACTGCCCCCCACCCCTCGCCGTGTTCCCCATCCATTCAGGGGATCTTGTCTCAATCCTCTTCTCTTGGGTACTATGCATATATGCATATCTTTTAGGTTCTTTCCTGTTTCCCAGACTCTCTATCAGTGGAAGTGCAGACTGGCACTATCCTGATCCATGTCTAAAATCCATATATGAGTGGGTACATACCATGTTTGTCTTTTTGCGACTGGGTTACCTCACTCAGGATGGTTTCTTCCAGTGCTATCCATTTACCTGCGAATTTCAAGATTCCATTGTTTTTTTCTGCTGAGTAATACTCCATTGTGTAAATGTACCACATTTTCTCTATCCACTCTTCAGTTGAGGGGCATCTAGGTTGCTTCCAGGTTCTGGCTATTACAAATAATGCTGCTATGAACATAGTGGAGCAGATGCCCTTGTTGTATGAACTTGCCTCATTTGGATATATGCCTAAGAGTGGAATTGCTGGGTCTAGTGGTATATTAATTCCCATTTTCCTGAGGAATCTCCATACTGATTTCCAAAGAGGCTGTATGAGTCGGCACTCCCACCAGCAGTGGAGGAGTGTTCCTCTCTCTCCACATCTTCTCCAGCATAAATTGTCTTCGGTGTTTTTGATTTTAGCCATTCTGACAGGAGTAAGATGATATCTCAGAGTTGTTTTGATTTGCATTTCCCTGATGGTTAAGGATGTTGAGCACTTTCTTAAGTGTCTCTTGGCCATTTTAGCCTCCTCTACTGAGAATTCTCTATTTAGCTCTGTACCCCACCTTTTAATTGGATCCTTTGGTGTTTTGGAGACTTGTTTCTTGAGTTCTTTGTAAATTTTGGAGGTTAGCCCTCTGTCAGATGTAGGGTTAGTGAATATCTTTTCCCATTCTGTGGCCTGCCTTTTTGCCTTTTTGACTGTGTCCTTTGCCTTACAGAAGCTTTTTAGTTTCAGAAGGTCCCATATGTTAATTGTCGGTCTCAGTGCCTGTGCCACTGGTGTTATGTTTAGGAAGTGGTCTCCTGTACCAACTCGTTGAAGAGTATCTCCCACTTTCTCTTCTAAAAAGTTTCAGTGTGGCTGGATTTATGTTGAGATCTTTGATCCATTTGGACTTAAGTTTTGTACAAGGCGATAAACATGGATCTATCTGCAGTCTTCTGCATACCAGTACCCAGTTATGCCAGCACCATTTGTTGAAGATGCTTTCTTTTTTCCATTGTACAGTTTTAGCTTCTTTGTCAAAAATCAAGTGTTCATAGGTGTGTGGGTTAAAATTAGAGCTTTCGATTCGGTTCCATTGGTCTACCTGCCTGTTTTTGTGCCAATACCAAGATGTTTTCAGGACTATAGCTCTATAATAGAGCTTGAAGTCAGGTATGTTGATGCCTCCTGAAGTTCCTTTATTGTATAGGGATGTTTTAGCTATCCTGGGCCTTTTGTTTTTCCATATAAAGTTGATTAATGTTCTTTCCAGGTCCTTGAAGAATTGTGATGGAATTTTGATAGGGATTGCATTGAATCTGTAGACTGCTTTTGGCAAGATTGCCATTTTTATTATGTTGATCCTACCAATCCAAGAGTATGGGAGATCTTTCCATTTTCTGGTATCTTCTTTGATTTCTTTCTTTAAAGACACAAAGTTCTTGATATACAGGTCTTTAATTTCCTTGGTTAACATTATCCCCAGATATTTGATGCTGTTTTTGGCTATTGTAAAGGGTGAGGTTTCTCTGATTTCTTTCTCAGTCACTTCATCATCTGTATATAATAGGGCCACTGATTTTTTTGAGTTTACCTTGTATCCTGCCACATTGCTGAAGGTGTTTATCAGCTCTAGGAGTAACCTTGCAGAGTTTTTTGGATCACTTATGTAAACTATCATATCATCTGCAAATAGTGAAAGTCTGACTTCTTCTTTTCCTATTTGTATCCCCTTTATCTCCTTTTGTTGTCTTATTGCTGTAGCTAGAACTTCAAGTACAATGTTGAAGAGATATGGAGAGAGTCGACAGCCTTGTCTTGTTCCTGATTTTAGAGGAACTGCTTTGAGTTTCTCTCCATTTAGTTTGATGTTAGCTGTTGGTTTACTGTATATTGCTTTTATTATATTCAGGTGTGCTTCTGTTATCCCTGATCTCTCTAGGACCTTTATCATGAAGGGGTGCTAGATTTTGTCAAAGGCTTTCGCAGCATCTAGTGAGATGATCATGTGGTTTTTCTTTCACAGATTGTTAATATGGTGGATTACATTGATAGATTTTCTAATGTTGAACCATCCCTGCATTCCTGGGATGAAGCCTACTTAATCATGGTGGATGATTTTTCTGATGTGTTCTTGAATCCGGTTTGCGAGTATTTTATTGAGTATTTTTGCATCAATGTTCATGAGGGAAATTGGTCTATAGTTCTCTTTCTTAGTTGTGTCTTTGTGTGGCTTGGGTATCAAGGTAATTGTAGCCTCTTATAAAGAGTTTGGCAGTGAGCCTCCTGCTTCTATTGTGTGGAATACTTTGAGGAGTATAGGAATTAGCTCTTCTTTGAATTTCTGGTAGAATTCTGCACTGAAGCCATCTGGGCCTGGGCTTTTTTTATTTGGGAGACTTTTGATGACTGCTTCTATTTCATTAGGGGTTATAGGTCTGTTTAGATAGTTTATCTGTTCTTGATTTAGTTTTGGCAAGTGATATCTATCCAGGAAATTGTCCATTTCCTTTATATTTTCAAATTTTGTGGAGTACAGATTTTCAAAGTATGCCCTGATGATTCTCTGGATTTCCTCAGAGTCTGTTGTTATGTCCCCTTTTTTATCCCTGATTTTGTTAATTAGCATGCTCTCCCTCTGTCTTTTGGTTAGTTTGGACAGAGGTTTATCTATTTTGTTGATTTTCTCAAAGAACCAACTCTTTGTTTCATTGATTCTTCTCAGTGTTTTTCTGGTTTCTACTTGATTAATTTCAGCCCTCAATTTGATTATTTCCTGGCGTCTGCTCCTCCTGGGTGAGTTTGCTTCTTTTTGTTCTAGAACATTCAGCTGTGCTATTAAATCTCTATTATGACTGTTCTCCAGTTTTTTCATGTGGGCACTTAGTGCTATAAACTTTCCTCTCAGCAGTGCTTTCAAAGTGTCCCATAAGTTTGTGTATGTTGTGTCTTCATTCTCATTGAATTCCAGGAAGTCTTTAATTTCTTCCTTTACCCAGGGATGGTGCAATTGTGCATTTTTCAATCTCCATGAATTTGTAGGTTTTCTGCAATTTATGTTATTGTTGAATTCTAATGTTAATGCATGGTGGTCTGATAAGATGCAGGAGGTTATTCCAATTTTTTTGTATCTGTGGAGATTTGCTATGTTTCCTATTATGTGGTCAATTTTAGAGAAGGTTCCATGTGGTGCCGAGAAGAAGGTATATCCCTTTGTATTGGGGTGGAATGTTCTATAGATGTCTGTTAAACCCAGTTGGGTCATAACTTCTATTAGTTCTTTTGTTTCTTTGTTAAGTTTGTGTCTGGAGGTCCTCTCTAGTGGTGAGAGCGGAGTGTTGAAGTCTCCTACTATTAGTGTGTGAGATTTTATGTGCATTTTGAGCTTTAGTAATGTTTCTTTCACGAATGTAGGTGCCTTTGTATTTGGGGCATAGATGTTTAAAATTGAGACTTCGTCTTGATGTATTTTTCCTTTGATGAATATGAAGTGTCCTTCTTCATCTCTTTTGATTGATTTTAATTTGAAGTCTAATTTGTTAGATATTAGGATTGCTACACCTGATGTAATTTTCCTTTGATGACTATGAAATGTCCTTCTTCATCTCTTTTGATTGATTTTAATTTTAAGTCTAGTTTGTTAGATATTAGGATTGCCACACCTGCTTGTTTCTTGGGACCGTTTGATTGGAAGATCTTTTCCCATCCCTTTACTCTGAGATAATGTCTGTCTTTGATGTTTTGTATGTGTTTCTTGCATGCAGCAGAATGAAGCGTTCTGTCTTCGTATCCATTCTGCTAGTCTGTGTCTTTTTATAGGCAATTTGAGGCCGTTGACATTGAGGGATATTAATGACCATTGATTGGTGATCCTTGTTTGTGCTTGATTTATTGTTAGTGAAGTTATTTTGTGTAGTTTCTCTTCCCTTTTTCTTTTGGTGTTTTGTAAAGTGTGATTATATATTGCCTGTGTCTTTGTGAATGTAGTTATCTTCCTTGGCTCTAGGTTTTCCTTCTAGCATTTTCTGTAGAGCTGGATTCATGGATACTTATTGTTTAAATCTGGCTTTGTCATGGAATATTTTGTTTTCTCCATCTATGGTAATTGAGAGCTTTGCTGGATATAGTAGCCTGGGCTGGCATCCTTGTTCCCTTAGCGTTTGTAGGACATCTGTCCAGGATCTTCTGGCTTTCATCGTTTCCATTGAGGTGTAATTTGGATAGGTCTGCCTTTGTATGTTACTTGGCCTTTTTCTTTAGCTGCTCTTAATATTTTCTCTTTACTCTGTAGGTTTGATGTTTTGATTATTATATGGCGAGGTGACTTCTTTTTCTGGTCGAGCCTATTGGGTGTTCTGTAAGATTCTTGTACTTTCATAGGCATATCTTTCTTTAGGTTAGGGAAGTTTTCTTCTATGATTTTGTTGAATATGTTTTCTGTACCCTTAAGTTGAATTTCTTCACCTTCTTCTATACCTATTATTCTCAGGTTTGGCTTCTTCACAGTGTCCCATATTTCCTGGATATTTTGTGTTAAGGATTTGTTGGTTTTGAGATTTTTCTTTGGTTGACAACTCTATATCCTCTAATGAGTCTTCAACACCTGAGATTCTCTCTTCTATCTCTTGTATTCTATTGGTGATACTTGCATATGTAGTTCCTGATCGTTTACCCAGCTTTTCTATTTCCAGCATCCCTTCATTCTGTGTTTTCTTTATCATTTCTATTTCAGCTTTCAATCCTTCAACTGTTTGAATTGTTTCCTTCATTTGTTTGGTTGTTCTTTCTTGGTGCTCTTTAGATTCTTTGAGAGATTTGTTTATTTCTTGAATTTTTCCCCCATTTCATGGATTTTTTGTTTGTTTTTTTCTTCTGTTTCTTTAAGGGATTTCTTCGTTTCTTCTTTGAGGGTCTCCATCATCTTCATGAAATAATTTTTAAGGTGTGTCTCCTCTTCTTCGTCTATGTAGTGCTTTTCGGGTCTTGCTGGTGTTGGATCCCTGGATTCTGGTGGGGTCATGTTGGTGTTTCTATTGCTGAGTGATCTCTTATTCTGTCTTCTTCCCGTCTCTTCTTTCAGTGGGTGCTGGTGGGGTCTTTCTGTCTCCCCTGGTCTCCTTCCTTCCTGCAGCTGAAGCTGGGGATGCTGACACGGAGTTTGGGTCCTGGTAGGGCTGATGTCTTTCCTGAAGCTGGTCTCACTGGGGTTGGGGTCTTCGAATTGTTGACTTCTTTGCTGTGTGTGCAGGTCTCCTGAAGCTGTACTCACTGGGGTGGGGGTCTTGGGAGGGCTGATGTCTTTCCTGAAGCTAGACTCGCTGGGGTTGGGGTCTTGGAATGGCTGATGTTTTTCCTGAAGCTGGACTTGCTGGGGTTGGGGTCTTGGAGGGGCTGATCTTGTTGAAGTTTTTGGTTTGTCTTTTCTTCCATTTCTTGCATTTTTTCCTCCATTTCTTGCAATTCTTGCATTTTTTTGGATTTCTTTTCCTCCATTTCTTGTGATGTTTGGTTTGTTTTTTCTTTCATGTCTTTAAGGGATTTTCTCATATTTTCTTTGAGGGCCTCTATCATTTTCATGAAGTTGTTTTTAAAATCTCATCTGCTTCTTCCGCAATGGACTGTTCAGGTCTTGCAGGTGTAGATTCTCTAGTTTCTGGCAGTGTCATATTGGTTTTTCTGTTGGTGGGTGTGTTTTTGTATTGTCTCCTTCCCATCATTTCTTCCTGTGTGTGCAGAAGGTGTCTCTTCCTCCCCTGGTGGGTATGTGACCACGAGTTCTTTCCAGAGGGTGGGAGCAGGTCCAATACCCTGGTGGCTTTCCTCTTGCGTGGATGGAGGCTGTCCTAGTATCAGGATCTTAACAAACTCTGTGTAGGCTGGATCCTAGTCTCCCTTGTCCTGTGGGTGGAGAATGGGACTTGGAAACTGGCAGTCTCTGGGTGGGCTGAATCCTGTCAGGCTGGGATCTGGATCTCTGTGGGCAGTCCTCAGGTCTCAGGTGTTTCTGCTCAGGCCACAGGAAGTTAGCCTTCCTCACCTTGCCTGTCCTGTGGGTGGAGATTGGGACTTGGAAGCTGGCAGTCTCTAGGTGGGCTGAATCCTGTTGGGCTGGGATCTGGATCCCCTGTCTCATAATGTATTCTAATGATTTTCTTGCCTATCACCTCCTCTGGTTCTCATTTTCCTACACCGCATGGCTGAACATCAGTAATTAAAGAAAAGGCAGGGTCTGACTTCTTTTCTGCATCCTATTGTTGTTTTGTGGCAGTTTCTCTCTAGTGTTTCCTTAGAAACGAATCAAGTAATCTTGCAACCAGGTGTGGAGATTCTTCCTTATAATTAGTGTACCGGGGAGGTAGGAGACAATCTGAGCCATGTAGTGAGACATTGTTTCAAAAATAAAAATTAAAACAAGGCAACATATAACCAAAAAACTAGAAAGAATAATCTTGCAGTCTTCTTTTTTTTTCTTTAAGTGTTTGAGTTAAACTTTTGACCTAGAAAGATCACACTGGCGCTATATCACCCTTAGAGGAAATTTGTAAACAGGGTGACCCAGTGCGGGGCTATTGGAATAACCCAGGAAACCAAAGTCAGCACACTCAGAGGGAGAGTGTGGCCGCACATTTGTGTGAAGAACATCATCAACAGATAGTATCTGTGATTACATAGGATCTAGACATTTCATTACATTCCTAGTATGAACGTACTAGTATGCAGTATTCATTGAGAGAAAAATCATGTAGAGACCAGGATAACCTTTGCAGCGGGGAATAAAATGGTCTTGATTTTGAACAAATTGCTTTATAGAAGTGTTTGCCGATGAATATATTGAAATATTAAGTCAGAAGCCAGGAGAGAAGATGAAGCCAGGCAGCAGTTATGGTTATGTAAGTGCTGGTTAAAACCACAGAGGAAGAGCTTCAAATGAGTCACACAGCGTAAGCTGAAAGGGAATGACACTGGGTTCTGGGGCATATTAAGGCACAGTAGCAGACAGCGGGACAGAGATGTGTACATAATGATGCTGGAGAAGCATAGGACAGTGTTTTGCTAGAAGGCAAGAGGGTCCAGATGGGCAGTAATAGACATGGTTTATCTAGGTTAAAGGCTACATGTGTTAATTCCAGCCCTTATTGATGAACTCTGAGTGAGGTTGAAGACAGAACTGATGTAACCTGTCCTTGTGGCATGATAGGAACCCTTAGGCATCTTACATAGTGGAGCACCATAAATTTATACATTCATGAATGAATTCACACAGTGCATGAAGAACAGTGTTACCTAGCAGTTGGAAATGTTGCTCAAACAGGTCAAGTCCAAAGACAGAGAGTGTGTAATTAAATCACACTATCCTTGAAGGCATTTATGCTTTTGAAATTAAATCAGACTCAACCTGATATTCAAGGCCTTTTAGCTTTCAGATCAATTCATTTCCCATATTATCATTCATCTGTATCCATTGAAGAACCTGCAGTCAACATGGATCAATTGTTCCATGACTATAAAGCTCACAATACCACTTGAACTTGTGGAATATCCTGTTAAATTTCACCTCCTTCATGAAGCCTTCCCAGATTCTCCAGACTGTATGTGAATCTCCTTAACCTCTGAGTTTTATTGTTCTCTTATGTACTACACTAATGTTATTTATTGTATTAGCCACAGTGCTTCTGCTTTACTGCATTTGTATGTGTTTTAATACCACTTCCATTCTTAATTCTCACTCCCTGGAGGATTGACACCAAACCACTTTCATCTTTGCTACCCTAAAGTATCTAGTACTGTGACTTGGCTACAGAGGTTTGACACACATTTGAAGACCAAAGAAAGGAATGTTACTTAGCATCAGACATCACCATGGGGATAACTGTAGTGAGGCTGAAGGCATGGTTTTTGCCAGGAATTAGGATTGAAGATTGAATTTCAAGTGAAAGTCAAATCCTTTATGTACCAGAATGAAGGTGCCTCTGTGGAGATTTCATTGGGATCTATCTTCCTTGGCAAGTGGTTACATTGCCACAAACACAAATAAAATACATCTTAGGTAGCCAGAGGCAGAGAATGCATACATACATGTATATTACTATATATAACTATATATAAAACTTTTTAATGACATTTGACTTACCACACACATACACATATGTATACATATGTATATTTAATGACACATTTCACTTACCTCAGTGTCTCCCAGTGATAGGTCTGGAACCCAGGGTTTCATGTTATATATGGCAGAGAAATAAATGTGATGAATAATTCACATGTCAATTGGCCTGAGTTTCTTGGTGGCCAGGTTAAACTCCTTGGTGTGTCTGTGAAGGTGTCTCCATGTGAGATTAGCATTTAAAGTGTTGGACTCAGTGAAATGGTCAATCTTTCCTGTGGGGATGGGCGTCATCAAATCCCGAGTGCCTGAACAGAATAAAATGCATGGGCAGGGAGGACTGTCTCTTGGATTGGAATTTATACCATCACATCTTCTGGCTTGAAAGACTTCAACTCACAAGAGCTGCACCATTGGCTCTGCTGACTCTCAGGTTTGTAGACTGTCAGGCTGCCCAGCCTCTATACCTGAAACAGTTTGTCCTACTAGATTCTCCCTGTTCTTCTTTCCCTGCCCCACCCCCACCCCAGCCCCCAAGCACTCCAGATCCCAATGGGCTTAATGGCTCTGTTTCCTTAGAACACTGTTATACCAGTCTCAGTCAGAAAAGCTTCCAGGGCACTTCTCCCAAGCACCTGCTGTATTGGAAACTTTGTATCTTGTATCCACCAAAATGAGCCAGTCATCTGCCAAGTGCTCATGTAAGAACCTGGGAGATGTGACCTGGATCATTCCCGAGTTTATCTGGAAGCCAGTGGAGCCCTACCAAAGCTCGCCTGAGTTTCGTTGTAATTCTTTTAAACTGTTTCTTCTTCTGAGTGTCCATCCAGAAGTTCCTGATTGTCTTTTTTCATTTGTAAGCATTTTGCCTAGTTCAAATGTCAAAACAAATGGAGAATTTGGGTTACAAATAGTGAATGTTCATGTATATATCTTATCTGTAGAATAACCTGATTAAGGACAGGGAAGGTGAGGTGTCATCATAGGCAGAGACATACAAGGGAGAGGTACAGAAAAGCCAGGTGTTTCATGCATGTAGCTTTCAGGTACACCATTATTTTTAAACAATGGATCCACAGGCTTAACCATTTTCTTTGGAATCCATTTGTATTCCTTAGGCATATAGTATCTGGGACATTATAGTCCTGTGAGATACTCACCTAGGCTGCTTCATACTGTAAATTGTTTGCACTTGGAGATGATTGAAGGAAGGCATATCAGGATGGAGGCACAGATGTACAAAGGTTACAAAAACCAGGTTTTGTCCATAAGCATCAAAACAAGTTCATTGTCTGAACAGGTGACATCTAATTCCAGCTTAGCAGGGTCTAGAGTTTGTGGAGGCTCCTGGCTTCCTCGACAAAAACTGCCAGATGATGAGAAAAGGAATTACTTTTTAAATGATTTGATATCTGTGCAGAGATCATAGAACTTCAGGTCGGCAACAAATGTGCTAGCCTATCAAAGAGGAATGATCCCTGAGATTACCTCTAGGAAGTTTAAGTGTATGGAGGGAAACAGCCCAGAATATCTAAGAAGTAATGGAGTCATGAGTGAACGAGCAGCTTGGTTTCACCACAAATAAATCAGCTGAGACTGATCTGGGAGCTGTTTAAAATTCACAGCGGAGGGGACCAGAGTCACTGCAATACATCTTGATTTGTGGAATGCATTTGATACCACATCACGAAATTATACTTATAAAATTAATTGACACTGGCTTGGATATGAGCACTGTCACAGGGATTGATAATTTTCAGGGGATCTGTAAACAAGGCATGGTGATGAATAGTGTGACATTCAGTGAGGGGTAGTTGATTAGTAGGGGTGCCACTGAGACTGGTGTTAAGCCTGATCATATGCAACAATGTTATTAATGGCTTCTAAGAGAAAGTAAAGAGAATGTTAATGAAATTTGCAAATTATACAAACCGGGGTGGTGCTGGAATAAATCCAGTAAGAATGATGGATAGAATTTATTCTGAGAGATATAGACAGGTTCAATATATGGGTAATAAACAGAAAAATGAAATGCATTTTCAAAAAATGCAAAGTAGTATAGATCAAGGGACAAAACAAAGCAAAAGCTTATTTCTGTAAGAGTGCTAAGAACTTAATTCACCCAATGTTTCAGGTCCCTTTAGTGAGGAAGCAACACACCTTTCTATATCTCTCCTCTGAGTTGTCATTTTCTTTTAATTATTGCTGTCCACTTGTGACATTCTTGGCAACCTTCCTGCATGGTCGACCCTTTTTATACCTCTATAATCTTTGCTAAGACTACTCCCTTTTATTTCTATCAGTAAAAATTGACACTGTCTTCAATATCCATCTTCTTCACCTCTACAGATGGTAGCTTTCTCAACTGTGTGGCCACATTAATTAGAAAATAATTTTCATCAGGACTCTTGTTTCACTAAATTCTAGCCCTGAATGAGGAGAAAGGGGACTGGCTAAGCACACATATTTGGGGACAAAACAGAATGAGGAATGCATGCCAAGCCTTACACCAACAAACTATGAGTGGTGTGGCCTTATGTGAATGCTTGACATCTCTCCAAACCTCAGTTGTTCTGATAACATAATGGGCATTATCGAAAGAATTCAGGGAACATTCTCTTCTGTAAAAGTAGTTTTCACGGTTCGTTATTCTTAAAGTTAGTAATAACATTTGTGTAAGTCTTTTTAATTTGTTCATCCATGAACTCTGAGAGCAAGACATTTGTCTCAGTTTTGTTATCTCTCCTGGTGTCTCATACAGTGAGGTTCTCAGGGAACCGCAGAGTAGCACACAAATCAGATTCTTTCTGCAGCTCTTCGATCAGTTCCTTTTGCTGTACAGAGTTTGTGTTTAGCAGGGAAATGGAGACGTGAGATAATTCAAGTACACTCTCAATCCCTTTAACATATGTGAGGGGAGTGCACATGGCATTCTCACCTCAGGGACAGGCATTGCTTCCAACAGCCAGTGGAAAGTTTCTGATGTCTTTCTTGAAGTCTGGTGACATCATGTCTGCAGCAGTATGTGGATATATGGGCCAGATGTAGCCAAATGGGTCACAGGTGAGAATAAAGACAAAAGTCACATAGAATGGTCAAAGGGCCATCTAGCCTGATTTATGAGGAGAAACTTAGAGGAGAAGCTTTAGGGAAGTATAATGATATTCACACAATACTTGTAATTACCAGATACATGGCACCCCAAGGAGGGGTCAGGGCCATAACAGTTTATAACCATGGAGTTAATAGCTTGGATAGTAAAGAGAAGGAGGAGCTTGAACTCAGTATTTCTCTAGACTGATGCTACTCTATCCCTCTGGGTCTGCTATAGTCATTTTGGATGTGGGCTTGGCTCTCACATATGTGGACTTTCTAAAAGCAGCTGAAGCATCAGGAAGATTTAAGCCACTCGCTCTCTAAGATATGATATGTGTTGTCTGACATGTAGATGTGGTAGAAACTTCCCAGCATGTATTCCCACACATTTGACAGAAATTTACTATTTATTGGTTGCTTTACTAAGTAACAAACATGTCAGCTAAGGCTGTTTGACAAGCATGGGTCTGCCATGCCTAACAGTTTGATTAATCTACACTAACTTATGTCCAGAGTGGACTCCAATTGGTCTCAAGGAGACTCATGTGGGTTCCTGAAACATGCTTTCTTCACAAGACTACACAAGACAAAGTGAAACCATGGGAACCCATTTAACATCTTGGCTTTTACCGCCTTCACTAATATCTATTATTCAAAGTCTATTACATGACAAAGTTCAATATCAGAGAGGCAAGAAGGTATATTCAGTTTATTTTATAGGTCACATAAAAGTCACATGCAAAGAATATGTGATTATGTAATGGGAAGGGATGAAGAACCATGAACAGTAACTTCATCTGTACAGCCAACCTCTAATTCTCATCTGTTGTTCATGCTTAGTCAGGAAACAATTCCTGTTCAATTCTCATCTCTGGCAAGCTATTCCCATCACTTCTAATCCAGTATCTGGATGATGACTCAGTTCTCACTAGCATAGCTCTGGCTTTCCCTCATGTCTTGTCTGTACAATATGGGAGGTATTTGGAATCCAAGGACTCTTCTGCTACTGCGAATGATCTCTATCATTGGGTGTCTATGTGACCCAAGTGACCTCTATCATTGGGTGTCTATGGGACCCATGTGACCTCTATCATTGGGTGTCTATGGGACCCATGTGACCTCTATCTTTGGGTATCTATGGATTCAGACATTAGAGTTAAATAGCAGCTATCATTTCTCATTGCTCTATTAAACCCCGATTGCCCTATAGAGAGGAGAAAAATAACAGGAAGTCTCTAGACAAATTTTTCTGGAGAATCTGTCACTAAAATAATTTTTTTCTTCTCAAGATAAATCTTAGTTGGTTTCAATGGAAGGTGTTTTTTTTCAAGTGTGATATTGCAGTCAAAATAAGTCATAGATTGGAGGAGAAGAATCAGTATTTCAGATACATTGAGTAGTATTTGGAAATTCATAGAGATTTTAAGAGGCTTCATAAAATTTTAACTTCTGATGAGTAAATGTGTTTAGCTTACAGTACTTGGGGGAAGGAAAGGGCATTTGAAAAGTGGCTAGCCTGCTGTCAGTCAGAAGGGAAAACTATTTGGGTCTGGCTCCCAGGCAGGCCAGTAGCCCCCGTGGATCTTTCCTAACATGTGATCTTTTATTCTCGTCCTTGGAAGCTGTGTGCCATTGATCTGCATTTTGCTTCTTGACATTCTATGTTCTTCCTCCCCATAAGACTTTTATATTTACACTCACCCCTGTCCCTGTCACATATACCATTCTGCAACTTCGCTTGCTTGGCTCCTTTATGTTTCGTAGATTTTTTTGAATAACCCATCAAATCCATGTTTCCTCTTGTCCTGTATTTTGTCAAGTATCATTAGCTTTTTTATGCCTTGTAACTTCTTTTGAGGGTCAGAAAATTAGAGGATGAGGAGGGATCAGGAATTTACTCATTTTGTGGGTAAGTCATGTACCTCTGTTAGAAGTGTCTATCAAAAGGACACTTCTAGTGACCACAGCTTCCTCCTGGTCTTGCTATAGTTGGGATGGGGGAGATGGTAGAATCTTTAGGAAGTGGGGCATATGGGGGTTCTTGGGTCATTAAGGGTATTTTGGGCTCTGTCTCTGTCTAAGTGTTTTTCTGTGTCTATCTCTCTTTCTTCCCATCTCTGTCTCTATGTCTGTCTCTATCTCTGTCTGACTGTCTGTTTCTATTTGTGTGTGTGTGTGTTTCTTATATTTCACTGAAATGCCCTCTTCTACATGCCTATTTCTCTTTTAGGTTGGTAAAGTATTTATCTGTTTCTAGCTTTTTCTCCTAGACCCCAAACTTGATTCCTTGCTGAAGTCTTCCAATAGTTTTTTGGTAAACAATTTTTTTCTAGGCTTTGCTGAGTCACTTTGTTTCAATTTTCCTGAATGATGTTAATTAATATAGCACAGATTTAAATATGTTGCCTCATTCCCCCTTCACTAATTTTCTCTCCCTGTGCACAGGCATACATTTATATAGCTCACTTATTTGTTAGCTTATGCCTGTACTTTTGCACTTGTGAATTTTGTAAAAAATGAGGGAAAAAACTCATTTTACTTATTACAGCACAGTCTTCACATGGTATTATATGTCTGGTTCAAAAATATTTATTCTATGGTGTGTAAAAGGAAATGATGGATAACAAGATATTAATGGGATCCCTAGGAAAAGAACCATCATTAATTGAGCATTTGTGTTTGTGAGGACCATGTCCATGCCTAATTCGTCTATGATTCCTTATAGGTATATGTGGTCAATGAATGTAGACAGAAGGCAGACACTTGAGGTTACTTTTCCAGAAGACACTGTTAGTAGATGATGGCTTCCGGATTTGAGCATTTTCCTGCCTGACTCCACTTGCCTTGAATCACCCTGTTGATCTAACTAATTAGGCACCAGAAAGTTACTCAGGGCTTTTTAGACAGTCTCAGTCTTTCATTTGGTTGTAATGTAGAATGGAGCCAAGAGCTAGATTAAGACTCTCATCCTCTCCATGGAAGACTGGGGCAGATCAATCAAGTTCAGACTAATGCAGCCAGAAGAACCCCTGCCTTCATCACTTATTTCCTTAAATGAATAGTTGAACTTGGCTTACAACTGTGGTGGGCAAGGTAGCTATTCTCACTTAGCAGAGTCTGCCTCTGTGTGCCGTGCCTGTGTGTATCGCGATCTGCTCTTATGTGTATAGATGTGTGGAAAGAGGTTAATTCCACACTAAGTGGAACACCTGTCAAAAAATTAAGGCCTAAGGTTTACAAAGCCCCAGCCTCCCTTTGATTATTGCTGTAAGTCACACAGGCAGAAGATAATCTCTAAATTATACAGGACTTCATAATTAAAATATTTTACCCCCCTTTTAGTAGTTCAGAAAGAAAGAATATGTGTTTTTCGAGGCTCAGTGTAAAATGAAGTGATAGCAGAACCAGAGAAGAATATAATAAATATGCAAAAAGGGACTAAAATAAGCATCTCTAATAAGTCCCTACCATAAGAAGTCTCTGTGTGTGAAATTGAAAGACTTCCTAGGGAAAATCTTTGGCCCATTTACTTTTAAACTCACTTTTTATGCTCTTTTGTTACCAAAAAATGTTTTAAACTCCATTATCTTCTTCAGTGGAACATGATCAAAGAAATGTTCTCTGAGCTATAGAGTTTTCAGAAAGTTGGCCTGCAGAAAACCTTCGCAGAGGGCAGAGACCTCCTGAGCCCCCTGGCAGCCCAGGCTTTGGGTAGGAAGCATCCTTGTCCTGATTTTTTTCCTCCAAAAACCAAGGCTGTAGCTCTTCCCAGACATAATCCATCAATGAAAAGAACTCAGAAATATTTATGGAGGCCATCTGGGTTAGTTCTGGCAGGTGAGAGAATGAAAGATAGCAACAGACCCAAAGGGATTCATAAGTTAGCCGAGGACACCAGATACATGTCTCTGATAATGGTAGTTTGGAGAACTGAATCGAAAATTAGAATCTGGAGAATTCCAAAATTGAGAGTGGATTATCAGAGGGGCGATCTCTGGGCATGTGAGGTTAGCATTCTTACTGGGAACTAGATAATTCAGATTACCAGGAAGGAATGGAGGGAGGAGTGAGTTCTTGAAATAATGGATTACCATTGGCACAGGTGGAGTGGCATGTGCCAGTAAGAAAGCTTCTGGTTAGGTCCAAGGCAGTGGACAGCTTGGGAAATGTGTTCAGAGTCCATTTAAACTCTGAGAGTACCATTGAAGCTCATAAGGCTCACGTCCTTGTCTTTCCTTCAACTCTTCATTTCCATGTTCTCAAAACATGAAGAGAATAGTCAGAAGAGATGAGACAAATAAAAACAAGTCTTTTGACACGTCAGCATATTTTATCTGTTTTAAAAAAGCTTGAACAATTTGCACATATCAAGCCTCTTTGCTCAAGATTTATCTTGGTTGTGAAATAACTCCATCAGAGAGGTACACCTGTAGACTTTAAAAACTATATTATAGAGGGATTTTGGTAACTTTATAATTTCAGTAGCTTTGATGGTTTAAGAGGTGCTATGGTTTTCTTCATCATAATCCAAACAAAGTTTTTTAAGTGCAAATTTAGACTACTGAGATATAAAAGATATATAAAGGTTATATGAGTTTTGTTGGTTTCTGAATTTAAGTTATTTAAAGGAAAAATTGGTAAACAGACTTGACTGTTGGGCAAATATGTCTTTGCTTCATTTCAGATCTTTTATGAAGCAGGTTGATTTTTGGTTCTTGTGAAGCAGATTACATTTACATGACAACAAAGAAAACAAATGAGCTAATATAACCTCTATATTTTTCTCACACTTCACAGGTTGAATATTTATAGGTAATGCATTTCTGAAGTCTGCCTATTTTCTTTCTGTTTCTTTCCCCCCTAGAAGCAAGGGAGTGAGGAGATCACAATTTACTGAGCACCTTCTACCTGCTTTGTGCTTGGGGTTTGCAAGGGCTTTCTTGACTAGTTTGTAACATTTCACTCAGGGTAGCTATCACTTCCATTGTCTACCAGGTGGGATAATAGTGCCTCTGTTTCTAAGATTCAGGAAGGCTATAGCCAGACAGTGCTTCTGTGCTACACAGCTTAATACCTCCCTCATAGCCGTTATCATTATTATTATCGTTTAAAATTTATTTACCTTACAATGCTATTCAATCAGTAGAAGTTATTATAAAACTGCCCAAAAGGCCTTCTAATGTTTATGAATAAGACAAGGAAAATAGTTTACTTGCTTTTTTTCTAACCGCTTATACCTGAGAAGTGGGCATGTATCCCAAGATTTCTTAGAAGTTTAGTCAGATAAATTCAAATGTAACCAAAAGCAGAACACCTACCCATATTTTGGTTTCTAATAATATTCTCCAATGAAAGGGCCCAGAACTCTTTGAATAAGTGGCTGATTCCAGGGTTGAGAGGAAGTACACAAGATGGTCTGGATAATTTTGTTCTTCCAAAAGGAAAATTTGGAAAAAATTAAACTAAGTAAAATAGTACACCATAATGATGGGGTATGTCAAAGAGGCACAGTAGCCAAGTGGCAGACTTCCCATTGCCAAAGCTGGAAGACTATGAATAACTAAATAGGGGGGAAAACTAATATTAGATTATGACCCAAAGTTTAAAATAAATATTTATGAGTCCACACTGACATGAATAAATGAGTATTAGATGGGGAAGAAGAGACAAATGACCAATATAGAAGAATCTGCCTCAAGGAGTTGGAATATAGAGTTCCCACTCCTTAAGTATTGATTGAACATCATGGCTTCTTTCCAAAGAGAATAATACACAAGAGGTGAAAACCAGGAATTTTTGTAGAGGAAGCTTGATAGACATGATGTTGGCCAGGGTTGAAGAAAAACACCCACAGAGAGGCTCCTTCATATCTGTGCTGTTCCTCCCAAGAAACCATAGCCTCTGACTAATCATAAGAAAACAACAGAGGAGTTCCACCTTAGGGATGGCTTACAAATGCTTGGTCAGTGCAATTAAAAACTATTTAACACAACAAGTGAAAGTTCAGAAATATGTCAAATGAATTTTTTTGTTATGTTTCTTCTTTTTTTAAATTTTATTTTCCAGTTTAAATTTAGATAAGAAACAAGGTTGCTTCACAAGTCAGTTCCAGGTCCCTCTCCCATTCCCTCCCTTGCTCCCGAGCCCTCCCCCCCCCCCCCGTTATCCCCTCATTCCCCAAGGAGGGTGAGGCCCTCCATGGGGGTGTGCATAGTCTGTCATTTCATATAGGGCAGGGCCTAGACCCTTCCCCAAGAGTTCGGGGTGAGAGTGCACCTCACATTGTTCTATGGCAGTCCAAAGTCCGTGTGTATACTTGGGATGGGTACTGATCTGCTGCCCAAGGCTCAATAGATTCCCTAGGCCTCCTCACTGACACCCAGATTCAGGGGGTCTTGATCAGTCCCATGCTGGCTTCCCAGGCTGATGCCTGGGATTCAAGAGTTAACCTTTGTCTGGTCAGCTGTTTCTGGGGGTTAAACCAGCCCAGTCTTAATCCCTTTGATCATCAGTCCTCCCTCTCTGTTACTGGCTTTCTTGAGTTCAGCTCAGTACTTAACCAAGGGAGTCTGCCTCTTCTTCGATCAGCCACTAAATAAAGTTTCTGTTTCCCAGACTCTCTGGCCATAGGATTATAGGCTGGCACTCCCCAGATCTATGTCTAAAATCCATATATGAGAGAGTACATGCCATGTTTCTCTTTTTGTGACTGGGTTACCTCACTCAGGATGGTTTCTTCTAGTGTCATCCATTTGCCTGCGAATCTCATGATTCCATTATTTTTTTCTGCTGAATAGTACTCCATTGTGTAGATGTACCACATTTTCTCTATCCACTCTTCAGGTGAGGGACATCTAGGTTGCTTCCAAGTTCTGGCAATTACAAATAAAGCTGCTATGAACATAGTGGAACAGACATCTTTGTTGTATGAATGGGCATCTTTTGGATATATGCCTAAGAGTGGAGATGCTGGGTCTTGTGGTAGGTTTATTCCCATTTTTCTGAGGAATCTCCATACTGATTTCCAAAGTGGCTGAACCAGTTGGCACTCCCACCAGCAATGGAGGAGTGTCCCCCTTTCACCACATCCTCTCCAGCATAAATTGTCATTGGTGTTTTTTATTTTAGCCATTCTGACAGGAGTGAGATGGTATCTGAGAGTTGTTTTGATTTGCATTTCCCGGATGGCTAAGGATGTTGAGCACTTTCTCAAGTGCCTCTCAGCCATTTTAGACTCCTCTATTGAAAACTCTCTATTTAGTTCTGCAGCCCACTTTTTAATAGGGTCCTTTGGTGTTTTGGAGACTTGCTTCTTGAGTTCTTTGTAAATTTTGGAGATCAACCCTCTGTCAGATGTGGGATTAGTGAGTATTTTTTCCCATTCTGTGGGCTGCCTTTTTGTCTTGCTGACTGTGTCCTTTGCCTTACAGAAGCTTCTCAGTTTCAGTAGGTCCCATTTATTAATTGTTGATCTCACTGTCTGTGCTACTGGTGTTATGTTCAGGAAGCTGTCTCCTGTACCAATTCGTTCAAGGGTACCACCCACTTTCTCTTCTAAGAGGTTCAGTGTGGCTGGATTTATGTTGAGGTCTTTGATCCATTTGGACTTAAGTTTTGTGCATGGCGATAAACATGGATCGATCTGCATTCTTCTACATGCCAGTCTCCAATTATGCCAGCACCATTTGTTGAAGATGCTTTCTTTATTCCATTGTATATTTTTAGCTTCTTTGTCAAAGATCAGATGTTCGTACGTGTGTGGGTTAATACCCGGATTTTCAATTCGATTCCATTGGTCTACCTGTCTATTTTTGTGCCAATACCAAGCTGTTTTCAGGACTATAGCTCTATAATAGAGCTTGAAGTCAGGGATGGTGATGCCTCCGGACGTTGCCTTGTTGAACAGGGTTGTTTTGGCTATCCTGGGTCTTTTGTTTTTCCATACAAAATTGATTATTGTTCTTTCAAGGTCTGTGAAGAATTGTGCTGGGATTTTAATGGGGATTGCATTGAATCTGTAGATTGCTTTTGGCAGGATTGCCATTTTTACTACATTGATCCTACCTATCCAAGAGCATGGGAGATCTTTCCATTTTCTGAGGGCTTCTTTAATTTCTTTCTTTAAAGATTCAAAGTTCTTACGATACAGGTCTTTCACTTGTTTGGTTAGCGTTACCCCAAGGTATTTTATGTTGTTTGTGGCAATTGTAAAGGGTGATGTTTCTCTGATTTCTCTTTCAGCCCTTTTATCATCTGTATATAGTAGGGCTACTGATTTTCTTGAGTTGATCTTGTAGCCTGCCACTTTGCTGAAGGTGTTAATCAGGTGTAAGAGTTCCCTGGTAGAGTTCTTTGGGTCATTGATGTAAACTATCATATCGTCTGCAAACAGTGAAAGTTTGACCTCTTCCTTCCCAATTTGTATCCCCTTGATCCCCCTTTGTTGTCGTATGGCAATAGCTAGAACTTCAAGTACCATGTTGAAAAGGTATGGAGAGAGTGGACAGCCTTGTTTTGTTCCTGATTTTAGAGGAATTGCGTTGAGTTTCTGTCCATTTAGTTTGATGTTGGCTGTTGGTTTACTGTATATAGCTTTTATTATGTTTAAGTATGTCCCTGTTATCCCAGATCTCTCCAAGACCTTTATCATGAAGGGGTGTTGGATTTTGTCAAAGGCTTTTTCAGCATCTAGTGAGATGATCACGTGATTTTTGTTTTTCAGCTTGTTTATATGGTGGATTACGTTGATGGATTTTCGTATGTTGAACCATCCCTGCATCCCTGGGATGAAACCTACTTGATCATGGTGAATGATTGTTTTGATGTGTTCTTGGATCCGATTTGCCAGTATTTTATTGAGTATTTTCGCATCAATGTTCATGAGGGATATTGGTCTGAAGTTCTCTTTCTTAGTTGTATCTTTGTGTGGCTTGGGGATCAAGGTTATTGAAGCCTCATAGAAAGAGTTTGGCAAAGACCCTTCTGCTTCTATTGTGTGGAACACTTTGAGAAGAATTGGTATAAGCTGTTCTTTGAATTTCTGGTAGAATTCTGCAGTGAGGCCATCTGGACCTGGGCTTTTTTTGGTTGGGAGACTTTTGATGACAGCTTCTATTTCCATAGGGGTTATAGGTCTATTTAAATTGCTTATCTGTTCTTGATTTAGTTTTGGCAATTGATAGCTGTCCAGGAAGTCATCCATTTCCTTTAAGTTTTCGAATTTTGTGGAGTACAGGTTTTCAAAGTATGCCTAATGATTCTCTGGATTTCCTCAGAGTCTGTTGTTATGTCCCCCTTTTCATTTCTAATTTTGTTAATTTGCGTGTTCACTCTCTGCTGTTTGGTAAGTTTGGACAAAGGTTTGTCTATCTTGTTGATTTTCTCAAAGAACCAACTCTTTGTTGCGTTGATTCTTTGTATTGTTTTCCTGGTTTCTACTTTATTGATTTCAGCCCTCAATTTAATTATTTCCTGGCGTCTACTCCTCCTGGGGGAGTGTGCTTCTTTGTGTTCTAGAGCTTTCAGCTGTGATGTTAATTCTCTGGTATAACTGTTCTCCTGTTTCTTCATGTGAGCACTTAGCGCTATGAACTTCCCCCGTAGTACTGCTTTCAAAGTGTCCCATAGGTTTGGGTATGTTGTGTCTTCATTCTCATTGAATTCGAGGAAGTCTTTAATTTCTTTTTTTATTTCCTCTTTGACCCAGGGATGGTGCAGTTGAGCATTATTCAATTTTCATGAGTTTGTAGGTTTTCTGCAATTTGTGTTGTTGTTGAATTCTAATTTTAAAGCATGGTGGTCTGATAAGGTGCATGGAGTTATTCCAATTTTTTTGTAGCTGCTGAGGTTTGATATGTTGCCAAGTATGTGGTCGATTTTTGAGAAGGTTCCATGTGGTGGTGAGAAGAAGGTATATTCTTTTTTATGTGGATGAAATGTTCTATAGATATCTGTTAATCCCAGTTGGGTCATCACTTCTATTAGACCTTTTGCTTCTTTGTTGAGTTTCTGTTTGATATTCCTGTCTAGTGGTGAGAGTGGTGTGTTGAAATCTCCCACTATAACTGTGTGGGGCTTTAGATGAGATTTAAGTTCTAATAATGTTTCTTTAACGAATGTGGATGCCTTTGTATTTGGGGCATAGATGTTCAGGATAGACACTTCATCTTGGTGGGTTTCACCTGTGATGAGTATGTAATGACCTCCTTCATCTCTTTTGATTGATTTTATTTTAAAGTCTAGTTTGTTAGATATTAGGATTGCTACCCCTGCTTGTTTCTTGGGTCCATTTGATTGAAAAATTTTTCCCAACCTTTAACTCTCAGGTAATGTCTGTCTTTAAGGGTGAGATGTGTTTCTTGTATGCAGCAGAAGGAAGGGTTCTGTCTTCGAATCCAATCTGCCAGTCTGTGTCTTTTTATGGGTGAGTTAAGACCATTAACATTGAGGGATATTAATGACCAATGATTGCTCATCCTTCTTCGATTTGCGATGGTTGTTGGTGGTGGAATTATGTGTGGAATTTCACCCCTTTGTTCTTTTGGCTGTTGGTAGAGAGGGATTCTCTAATGCTTATGTTTTTCTGGTTGTAGTTAGCTTCCTTGGGTTGGAGTTTTCCTTCCAAAATTTTCTGAAGGGCTGGGTTAGTGGACACATATTGCTTGAATCTAGTTTTGTCATGGAATATCTTGTTTTCTCCGTCTATAGTGATTGAGAGCTTTGCCAGGTATAGTAGTCTGGGCTGGCATCCATGGTCTCTTAGTGTAGGTAGGATATCTATCCAGGACCTTCTGGCTTTCAGCATTTCCATGGAGAAATCAGGTGTAATTCTGATAGGTCTGCCTTTATATGTTACTTGACCTTTTTCCTTAGCTGCTCTTAATATTCTTTCTTTATTCTGTATGTTTGGGGTCTTGATTATTATGTGGCGAGGGAATTTTTTTTGTGGTCCACTCTATTTGTTGTTCTGTAGGCTTCTTGTACCTTCATTGGCATGTCTTTCTTAAGGTTGGGGAAGTTTTCTTTCATGATTTTGTTGAATATGCCTTCTGCCCCTTTGAAGTGGATTTCTTCTCCTTCTTCTATACCTATTATTCTTAGGTTTGGTCTTTTCATGGTGTCCCATATTTCCTGGATGTTTTGTGTTAAGGATTTGTTGGATTTAAGGTTTTCTTTAGCTGATAAATCCATTTCTTCTAGCGTATCTTCAACACTTGAGATTCTCTCTTCCATCTCTTCTATTCTGTTGGTAATGCTTGTATTGGTAGTGCCTGACTGTTTGTCCAGCTTTTCTATTTTCTGCCTTTCTTCAGATTGTGTTTTTTTAATGACTCTATTTCAGTTTTCAACCCTTGCAGTGTTTGCATTGCTTCTTGCAATTTTCTGTTTAACTGTTCGTCCATTTGTTGCCTTTTATGATTTTTTGGTTTGTTCTTTCTTCCATTTCTTGCATTTTTTGGTTTGCTTTTTGTTCCATTTCTCGCATTTTGTGCTTTGTTTCTTCTTCCATTTCCTGCCTTTTTTGGTTTGTTTCTTCTTCCATTTTTTTCATTTTTTGCTTTGTTTTTTCTACCATTTCTTGCATTTTTTGCTTTGTTTCTTCTTCCATTTCCTGCCTTTTTTGGTTTGTTTCTTCTTCCATTTTTTTCATTTTTTGCTTTGTTTTTTCTACCATTTCTTGCATTTTTTGCTTTGTTTCTTCTTCCATTTCCTGCCTTTTTTGGTATGATTCTTCTTCCAATTCTTGCATTTTTTGCTTTGTTTTTTCTTCCATTTCTTGCATTTTTTGCTTCATTTCTTCTTCCATTTCCTGCCTTTTTTGGTTTGTTTTTTCTTCCAATTCTTGCATTTTTTGGTTTGTTTTTTCTTCCATTTCTTGCATTTTTTGGTTTGTTTTTTCTTCCATTTCTTGCATTTTTTGGTTTGTTTTTTCTTCCATTTCTTTGAGGGATTTTCCAATATCCTCTTTTAGGGCCTCTCTCATTTTCATGAAAGTGCTTTTAAGGTCGTTCTCTTCTGCTTCGTCCGCATTGGAATGTTGGGGTCTTGCTGGTGTGGAGTCTCTAGAATCTGGCGGTGTCATATTTGTTTTTCGGTTGCTGACTGTGTTTTTGTATTGTCTCTTTCCCATCTCTTCTTCTAGTGGGTGCAGAAAGAGCCCCTTACTGGTCTGGGGACCAGAGTTCCCTTTTGGTGGGTGCTAGCAAGTCCAATAATCTGGTGGTTCTTCTATTCCTTGTCCGAATGCTGGTCCCGTGGGTGGAGAAGAAGAACAGGAATCTGGGGTGCTTATCCTCTTACCTGGTCCCCTGGACCCTATGCTGGGTCCTGTTGTACTTGATCCAGAACAGCTACTCCCCTGGTCTCCCTGGGTCCTCTGGTTTCCTGGTCTCGTTGGTGGGAGAGAAGACTTGGGGTCTGGGTGCTTGGCTCCCGCCAGGTTTGGGAGCTCTGTGCAGTTCCCAGGCGATCTGCAGGCACTGGAGCACAGGCCGGGAAGCCAGCCTGTTTACCTGATGCTGCCCGAGGAACAGCTGCTTCTCTGGACTCCCAGCCTCCTCTCCTTTCCTGGTCTCGTTGGTGGGAGCGAAGATCTGGAGTCTGGGGTGCTTGGCTCCCGCCGGGATTGGGAGCTCTGTGCAGGTCCCAGGCGATCTGCAGGCCCTGGAGCACAGGCCGGGAAGCCGGCCTGTTTACCTGATGCTGCCCGAGGAACAGCTGCTTCCCTGGACTCCCAGCCTCCTCTCCTTTCCTGGTCTCGTTGGTGGGAGCGAAGATCTGGAGTCTGGGGTGCTTGGCTCCCGCCGGGTTTGGGAGCTCTGTGCAGGTCCCAGGAGATCTGCAGGCACTGGAGCACAGGCCGGGAAGCTGGCCTGTTTACCTGATGCTGCCCGAGGAACAGCTGCTTCCCTGGACTGTCAAATGAATTTTAAGAGGATATGATTAAATGCAGCCCAGTAATTTGGGCATGATTGTAGAACAGACGATACAAAGCAGGTGTAACTAAGCCTCTCTATCTATAAGGTATAGATTCTAGGTGAAAATAAGTTGGTAATATTGTGTCCTTAATTGTAACACATGAATCATACTAATACACAATTATAGTAATAGAAAGAAACTGGACATAGAGCATAGGAACAACTTCCCTCCGATTAATTTTGACAAGAGTTTAATTGGGCAAAGGAAGACCTGTGGATTGGGGAAATCAGAGAAAATTACAAGGACTCCAGTTTGCAGCATGGTCTAAGAAATGTTAAGGGCAGAAAACTGGCAGTGATATATAGGAGATGGAAATGAGATACAGAGAATGTTATTCAGAAACTTTCTGTAAGTTCTGAAACTCACATTCCAGAATGGATCGAGCTAGACCTTGAACCTAGAGCTCCTTAGCTTTTCTGAAAAGACTTCGAGATCAATGAAGTGAGAGACATGAGAAGATACACAACTACTTTGTTTTTATGTTTTTATTCATTAAAAAAGAATCATATATATTCATATATATCCATATACTCATATATATATATAATGTTAAATATATAATGTTGATGAGGCTATTATGAAAAGAACAAGAAATTGTCTGCAGATGGGTATTGTGGTCAAAGTGGACATCAGTATGAGTTCATTTAGGAGCAGGAAGAGGGTGGTGATGGCTTGGAAGTTATCTTAGTAACCGGTGTTGTTGCTGTAATCAATACTTTATTAAAGAAACATAGGGAAGGCAGGAAATACTTATTTGGCTCATACTTTGAGGGTTCAGTTCATCATGCTTAGAACATTAAGATAATAGGAATTTGAAGCAGCTGGTCACATTGTTTCTGAACTCAGGCAGAAAACATGCTTGCCTCCAGCTAGCATTCTTCTTTTATGAAGTCCAGGACATGATGTCACCAGTGGTCAGGGTGGGTCTTCCACCTCAATCAACATAATCATGATAATCCTCATGGAAGTGTTTAGATGCTAACTAGTCTAGTTAACCCTCAGTTCTACACAAAGTCATGTCTCCTGGGTGGTTCTAGAGCCTGTCATGTTGACAATCGACACTAACCACTAATCATTAAATTCCCCATCATTTAAGTTAATGAACACCAGGAAAGGATGCAGCCTTGAAAAAGGAAAGGAAAGATGTATATATGAGATAGATCTCATTAGAGGAAAGCATTGTTGGATGGACAAGGAGTGAGAGAAGGAAAAGTAATATAGAAGCTAAAGGAATATACATAGGAAAAACGAGTGAAATTTAAAATATGAATCAGAGAGGAAGGTGTAGGTATGGGGATAGGGCGTTTATTTGTAGGTGAGTTGAAAATTGAGATGCTGCTGGGACATTCAGATTGGGTGGTCTTTTGGCATATGGAGCTCACACTTTGTTTGGGGTTGAAACTTGAAATACAGACTAGGGGTGATTATTTGGGAGAGCTATGGAGACTCTAACTGAGGTTGAATGAATAGGGAAGAGAAGAGCACCAAGATACAAACATACATGGGGTGCTCAAAGTCAGGGCTAGACATCCAGGAACAAGGATTTCATGTCACATTCCTAGCTCTATACCTCTTTACATGACAGAATTGAGCCATGTCACCAAATAACTCTCACAGATCTCTTGGTAAGAGTGGCTCTATAGGGTCCATGAATTGCCAGAAAGTAGCTTTCTAGTGAACGATGTATGTTGAGTCTCCAAGTGCCAACTATAAGGTTATTCCAAGAGGGTGCCTACACAGGATGTAGGGTTACTGGGACCTCTGTGAATAACTGGGCCTCCATATTCTTGAAGAATTGAAGTTGACAGTGAAAGTTTTAATTCAAAAGAGAAGACGCTATGGCAGGCATATATGATATAACAGAGCAGTGGGCTTGGGCAAGATGACTAGAGTCCCTAAACGGGGTTCGTTCTTGGGAATCTATAAAGAAGAATGAAGTAATTCTATGGGGAAGTGACTTCTGTGTCCTTATATGATTGACAGATAGACTGTTATATATAGATATGGGTGATCTGTTTGTGTTGTAGTTATCTGTCTCATAATTTTAATTAAACATATGTTCCTTTACACATATATAAGAGAGAGCAAACAGAGGTTTTGCCTGACAGGTCACCTCAATGACAGATTCACTCTCACTCTCCTTACACCCACTACAGATTAAAATTTGGCTTGTATGGTGGTTAATTTTAATTGTCAACTTGTAAAACTTTGAGTTGCCTGGGAACACAGTTTCAATAAGGGATTTTCTGTATTTGGTTATCGTGTAGGCACATCTGTGAGTAATTGTCTTAAGTTTAGTTGATGTGGCAGAAGCCTGCCCATTGAGGGTGGCAACATTCCCTAACAGGGAGTACTGAAGTTTGTAAGAGTGGAGAAATGGAGATGAGCACAATTAAGCAAGAATCAAAAATTGATTCATTCCCCACTGCTTTTAACTGTGGTGTGGTGTGATAACAGCAAGCTTGACTTCTATGCTACAATGAACTGGACTGTAGCCTGGAATTGTGAGCTGAAATAAAACCCTTTCTCCCTAAGTTCCTGTTTTTCAGAGTATTTTATTATAACAACAGAAAGGAAACTAGAACAGCTCATTTCTCTAACTTTTAACAAGAAGTGCCTGGCCAGAGTTTACCCCCAGGAAGGGAAGAACCAAACATTGTCTTACAGGGTAGGAACAGTCACACTTTTCAAAGGAAGTTAACTCAAACGTGGCTGGGATGTCCCTCTGCTTATGACTCAATGGGGCCATAATATCTTTGCCATGCAAGTCAGAGAACTTGGGTGTGAAATGAGGTACCAGAGACATTTCATTATGAAAGTACAACAAAGGAATGAGGGCCATGCCAAGCAAACTGAAGGTATGTTTTCACCAAACAACCCTATTTCTCTAAAGATCTGTTGGATGTGGACCATTCTACCATCTCTTCTTTTCTCGTGGGGTTTCGCTTGCCTTGATAGCTTATATATTCCCGGTAAATTATTTTAAACAATTCTTCATTCCATCCCATATCTCAGCACTGAAGATACTTGTGTGGAATGGGATGTGTAAACAAAGTGTGCATCTCAGAAGACACGCCCACACAGGAAAGACATCAGCCCTTCCAGGCCCCAAAATCCGGGGAGCCCAGCTTCAGGAAAGACATCAGCCCTTCCAGGCCCCAACGTCCGGCAACCCCAGCTTCAGCTTAAGCTTCAGTGACAGCATCCCTAGCTTCAGCTTCAGGAAGGAAGGAGACCAATGGAGACGGAAAGACCACACCAGAACCCACTGGAAGAAGAGATGGGAAGAAGACCGAATAAGAGCTCACTCAGCAATAGAAAGACCAACATGACCCCACCAGAATCTAGGGATCCAACACCAGCAAGACCTGAAAAGCACTACATAGATGAAGCAGAGGAGACAGACCTTAAAAAATTATTTTATGAAGATGATAGAGACCCTCAAAGAAGAAACGAGGAAATCCCTTAAAGAAATAGAAGAAAAAACAAACAAAAAATCCATGAAATGGGGGGAAAATTCAAGAAATAAACAAATCTCTCAAAGAATCTAAAGAGCCCCAAGAAAAAACAACCAAACAAATGAAGGAAACAACTCAAACAGTTGAAGGATTGAAAGCTGAAATAGAAACGATAAAGAAAACACAGAACGAGGGGATGCTGGAAATAGAAAAGCTGGGTAAATGACCAGGAACTACAGATGCAAGTATTACCAATAGAATACAAGAGATAGAAGAGAGAATCTCAGGTGTTGAAGATTCATTAGAGGATATAGAGTCATCAACCAAAGAAAATCTCAAAACCAACAAATCCTTAACACAAAATATCTAGGAAATATGGGACACTGTGAAGAAGCCAAACCTGTGAACAATAGGTATAGAAGAAGGCGAATAAATACAACTCAAAGTTACAGAAAATATATTCAACAAAATCATAGAAAAAAAACTTCCCTAACCTAAAGAAAGATATGCCTATGAAAATACAAGAATCTTACAGAACACCAAATAGACTGGACCAGAAAAAGAAGTCACCCCGCCATATAATAATCAAAACACCAAACCTACAGAATAAAGAGAAAATATTAAGAGCAGCTAAAGAAAAAGGCCAAGTAACATACAAAGGCAGACCTATCCGAATTACACCTGACGTCTCAATGGAAACGATGAAAGCCAGAAGATCCTGGATAAATGTCCACAAACACTAAGGGAACAAGGATGCCAGCCCAGACTACTATATAGCAAAGCTTTCAATTACCATAGACGGAGAAAACAAAATATTCCATGACAAAGCCAGATTTAAACAATACGTGTCCATGAATCCAGCTCTACAGAAAGTGCTAGAAGGAAAACCTAGATCCAAGGAAGATAACTACACTCTCAAAGACACAGGCAATATATAATCACACTTTACAAAACACCAAAAGAAAAAGGGAGGAGAAACTACACAAAATAAGTTCACTAACAATAAATTAAGCACAAACATGAATCATTAATCAATGGTCATTAATATCCCTCAATGTCAACGGCCTCAACTTGCCTATGAAAAGACACAGACTAGCAGAATGGATATGAAGACAGAACCCTTCCTTCTGCTGCATGCAAGAAGCACATCTCAACATCAAAGACAGATGTTATCTCAGAGTAAAGGGTTGGGAAAAGATCTTTCAATCAAACGGTCCCAAGAAACAAGCAGGTGTAGCAATCCTAATATCTAACAAACTAGACTTAAAATTAAAATCAATCAAAAGAGATGAAGAAGGACACTTCATATTCATCAAAGGAAAAATACATCAAGACGAAGTCTCAATTTTAAACATCTACGCCCCAAATACAAAGGCACCTACATTCGTGAAAGAAACATTACTAAAGCTCAAAATGCACATAAAATCTCACACACTAATAGTAGGAGGCTTCAACACTCCGCTCTCACCACTAGACAGGACCTCCAGACAGAAACTTAACAAAGAAACAAAAGAACTAATAGACGTTATGACCCAACTGGGTTTAACAGACATCTATAGAACATTCCACCCAAACACAAAGTGATATACCTTCTTCTCGGTGCCACAAGGAACCTTCTCTAAAATTGACCATATAATAGGAAACATAGCAAATCTCCACAGATACAAAAAAATTGGAATAACCCCCTGTATCTTATCAGACCACCATGCATTAAAATTAGAATTCAACAGTAACACAAATTACAGAAACCTTACAAACTCATGGAAATTGAACACTGCACAATTGCACCATCCCTGGGTAAAGGAAGAAATAAAAAAAGAAATTAAAGACTTCCTCGAATTCAATGAGAATGAAGACACAAATACACAAACTTATGGGACACTATGAAAGCAGTGCTGAGAGGAAAGTTTATAGCACTAAGTGCCCACATGAAGAAACTGGAGAACAGTCATACTAGAGAATTAATACCACAGCTGAATGTTCTAGAACAAAAACAAGCAAACCCACCCAGGAGGAGCAGACGCCAGGCAATAATCAAATTGAGGGCTGAAGTCAATCAAGTAGAAACCAGGAAAACGCCGGGCGTTGGTGGCACACGCCTTTAATCCCAGCACTCAGGAGGCACAGGCAGGCAAATCTCTGTGAGTTCGAGGCCAGCCTGGTCTACAAAGCGAGTTCCAGGACAGTCTCCAAAACAATACAGAGAAAACCAAAAAAAAAAAAAAAGAAAGAAAGAAACCAGGAAAACACTGAGAAGAATCAATGAAACAAAGAGTCGGTTCTTTGAGAAAATCAACAAAATAGACAAACCTCTGTCCAAACTAACCAAAAGACAGAGAGAGAGCAATCAGAAATGAAAAAGGGTCCATAACAATGGACTCTGAGGAAATCCAGAGAATCATCAGGGCATTGAAAATCTGTACTCCACAAAATTTGAAAATTTAAAGGAAGTGGACAATTTCCTGGATAGATACCACTTGCCAAAACTAAATCAAGAGCAGGTAAACAATCTACACAGACCTATAACCCCTAATGAATTAGAAACAGTCATCAAAAGTCTACCAAACAAAAAAGCCCAGGCTCAGATGGCTTCAGTGCAGAATTCTACCAGAAATTCAAAGAAGAGCTAATTCCAATACTCTCAAAGTATTCCACACAATGGAAGCAGTAGACTCACTGCCAAACTCTTTTTACAAGGCTACAATTACCTTGATACCCAAGCCACACGAAGACACAACTAAGAAAGAGAACTATAGACCAATTTCCTTCATGAACATCGATGCAAAAATACTCAATAAAATACTCGCAAACCGGATTCAAGAACACATCAGAAAAATCACCTGCCATGATCAAGTAGGCTTCATCCCAGGAATGCAGGAATGGTTCAACATTATAAAATCTATCAATGTAATCCACCATATAAACAAACTGCGAAATAAAAACCACATGATCATCTCACTAGATGCTGCGAAAGCCTTTGACAAAATCTAGCACCCCTTCATGATAAAGGTCCTAGAGAGATCAGGGATAACAGGAGCATACCTGAATATAATAAAAGCAATATACAGTAAACCAAAAGCTAACATCACACTAAATGGAGAGAAACTCAAAGCAATTCCTCTAAAATCAGGAACAAGACAAGGCTGTCGACTCTCTCCATATCTCTTCAATATTGTACTTGAAGTTCTAGCTACAGCAATAAGACAACAAAAGGAGATAAAGGGGATACAAATAGGAAAAGAAGAAGTCAAACTTTCACTATTTGCAGATGATATGATAGTTTTCATAAGTGACCTGAAAAACTTTGCAAGGGAACTCCTAGAGCTGATAAACACCTTCAGCAATGTGGCAGGATACAAGGTAAACTCAAAAAATCAGTGACCCTATTATATACAGATGATGAAGTGACTGAGAAAGAAATCAGAGAAACCTCACCCTTTACAATAGCCATAAACAGCATCAAATATCTGGGGATAACGTTAACCAAGGAAGTTAAAGACTTGTATATCAAGAACTTTGAGTCTTTAAAGAAAGAAATCAAAGGGGATACCAGAAAATGGAAAGATGTCCCATGCTCTTGGATTGGTAGGATCAACATAATAAAAATGGCAATCTTGCCAAAAGCAGTCTACAGATTCAATGCAATCCCTATCAGAATTCCATCACTATTCTTCAAGGACCTGGAAAGAACAATAATCAACTATATATGGAAAAACAAAAGGTCCAGGATAGCCAAAACAACCTTATACAATAAAGGAACTTCAGGAGGCATCACCATACCTGACTTCAAGCTCTATTATAGAGCTATAGTCCTGAAAACAGCTTGGTATTGGCACAAAAATAGGCAGGTAGACCAATGGAACCAAATTGAAAACCCTGATTTTTAACCCACACACCTCTGAACACTTGATTTTTGACAAAGAAGCTAAAACTATACAATGGAAAAAAGAAAGCATCTTCAACAATGGTGCTGGCATAACTGGGTACTGGTATGCAGAAGACTGCAGATAGATCCATGTTTATTGCCTTGTACAAAGCTTAAGTCCAAATGGATCAAAGATCTCAACATAAATCCAGCCACACTGAAACTTTTAGAAGAGAAAGTGGGAGATACTCTTCAAAGAGTTGGTACAGGAGACCACTTCCTGAACATAACACCAGTGGCACAAACACTGAGATCGACAATTAACAAATGGGACCTCTTGAAACTAAAAATGTCTGTAAGGCAAAGGACACAGTCCACAAGACAAAATGGCAGTCCACAGAATGGGAAAAGGTATTCACTAAACCCACATCTGACAGAGGGCTAATCTCCAAAATTTACAAAGAACTCAAGAAACAAGTCTCCAAAACACCAAAGGATCCAATTAAAAGGTGGGGTACAGAAATAAAGAGAGAATTCTCAATAGAGGAGGCTAAAATGGATAAGAGACATTTAAGAAAGTGCTCAACATCCTTAGCCATCAAGGAAATGCAAATCAAAACAACTTTGAGATACCATCTTACTCCTGTCAGAATGACTAAAATCAAAACCACCAAAGACAGTTTATGCTGGAGAGGATGTGGAGAGAGGGGAACATTCCTCCACTGCTGGTGGGAGTGCCAACTCATACAGCCACTTTGGAAATCAGTATGGAGATTCCTCAGGAAAATGGAAATCAAGCTACCACAAGACCCAGCAATTCCACTCTTAGGCATATATCATACAACAAGGCAAATTCATACAACAAGGGTATCTGCTCCACTATGTTCATAGCAGCATTATTTGTAATAGCCAGAACCTGGAAGCAACCTAGATGTCCCTCAACTGAAGAGTGGATAGAGAAAATGTGGTACATTTACACAATGGAGTATTACTCAGCAGAAAAAAACAATGGAATCTTGAAATTCGCAGGTAAATGGATAGCACTGGAAGAAACCATCCTGAGTGAGGTAACCCAGTCGCAAAAAGACAAACATGGTATGTACCCACTCATATATGGATTTTAGACATGGATCAGGATAGTGCCAGTCTGCACTTCCACTGATAGAGAGTCTGGGAAACAGGAAAGAACCTAAAGGATATGCATACTACCCAAGAGAAGAGGAATGAGGCAAGACCCTCTGAACAGATGGGGAACACAGCAAGGGGTGGGGGGAAGTGGGATCTGGGAAGAATAGAGGGGGAGAAGAGGAAGAGAGAGTAGGTCATGGGGGAACAGGAAGGTTGAGTTGGGGGGTTAGAATAAGGGGAAGAAGGAATCATAGGTTAGAAGACAGATCAGGCACCAGTGTGACCTCTAGTGATCTAAAGGGATGACATCAATTGGCAAGCTAAGCAATAGTGGAGAGACCACCTCGAATGCCTATTTCTGATAATGAACTTGATGTCTATAACCATCCGGGAGTCTTCATCCAGTGACTGATGGAAGCAGAGGCAAACACCCAGAGTTAAGCACTGAACTGAACCTAAGGAACCCAGTGACAGAGAGAGAGGAGCAAATTGGCAAAGAATGGGCTGGCAAAACCAGCAGAGACAGCTGATCTGAACCGTGGAGAGCTCTTGGACCCCAGACCAACAGCTGGGAGGCCAGCATGGGACTGATCTGGACTCCTGAATGTGAGGGTCAGTGAGGAGGCCTGGGCAACCTATGGGGCCCTGAGCAGTGGATCAGTGTTTATCCCTGGAATATTAAGAGACATCATTTGTCAGTAACACAAAGAGGGATGCTCTCTCAGCCTGGACTCTTAGGGGAGTGCCTGGACCCTGCCCTGAGTGAAATGACAGACTCTAGATCTATGTGGAAGGAATTGGCAATAGGGTGGGAGGCTGGGGGGGGGAATGGGGGGATGCGGGAGGAGGGGAGGGAGAGGGAACTGGGATTGACATGTAAAACAAGCTATTTAAAATTAAAATAAAAAATTACAATGGTTAAAAAAAAAGAATCTCTCTGAAGAAAAAAATGTGCATCTCTAATAACTGATTATTTTCCTAAGGAAATTTCCTAGGTTGGGAGTGCCATTGAGAGATAAAGTTGGGGTTCCAATTGTGGGGATGTAGTAGGTTCAGAATCTTTGGTGAAGTGGAGATGATGAGCCCAGGAGAGCATAATGGGCCTCTCTTTTCCAGTGTTACAAATTCTTTAATAACTTCAACTTTTCAAAGTCCCCGAATAATTATTTTCTGATAACTCACAGTTTCCACTCAAGACTTCCTTTATCCAGCCCCACATATTATACCCAATTAGCCACGTTTCATGTTTCAAGAGCAGCGATTGATAATTAGCCATTACTGTAATACATGCCAACCCCAAAGGGAGCTGATTGCCAAAAATAAGCAGAATAAGCAGAGCTGACAGAGAGCTGACAGACCAGAGGCAAGTGGAATGGGTAATGGTGTTGCCTGTTGCCCTCTTTGTCAGTGAAGCATGTACCAAGTTGCTGAAGGAGGGCTTTAATGTAAAAGCTCTTTTCATTCCTCTTAGAAGGCACTAGATTAGAAAAAAAAAAACAGTGAGTGAAGGGGGCCTTGAAAGGTGAAGTGCCTCTCACTGCTGCTGCCCTCCTGTGAGTCCTCTCCCCAGGGGCTATTACCTTTGCTGAGTCCCGATGAGATCAGAGCCAGAATTTATAGGTACTGCAAGCAGGACAGGCTTGCACGAAACCTTGTGTATTTTGGTGGCTCAATCTATCTCTTCTGCACGATTATTTAATATGCATGTGGGGAACAGAGATGAGACCTGGTTTCAGTCATTTGGGAGATTTGGTGGCTAAGGGTTAGCTGTGATTTTATGAGATTAATTTCTTTGGGTACTTGACTTGGTTATGGGATGCCCAGATATTTAGCTAAATATTTTTTTTTGTTGTGCCTGGAAAGGTGTTTCTTGATAGAATTATATTTGGGTCTGTAGATTTGTGAAGCAGGTTACCTGCTCACCCCTCCCCCTCTGAGCGTTTCATTCAATCAGTTGGTGGCCTGGGAAGAATTTAAAAAGCTTGCCTTCTCCCAAGCACTCTTGGTGATGACTAATCTTGGTTGTTATCTTGGTGGGGTTTAGAATCACCATGGAGATGTGTGTGTGCATGTCTGTGAGGCATCTTTTAGAGCGGGGTAATTGCCACAGAAAAACCAACCCTAAATGTGGGTGGCACCATTCAGTGGGCTGGGGTCTTAGACTGAATAAAAAGGGGAGAAGGAAGTGGACAGTGGCATTCTGCGTTTATTTGTCCAGACTGCAGATTCAGTGTGACTCAAGTGTCTGTCTCCATGACTTTCCTGGCATCATGGGCCGAATCTTTGAACTGTGAGCCAAAATAAGCCGTTTCTTTCCTAAGTTGATTTTGTCAAGTATTTTGTTGTGGCAAGAAGACAAACTAATATACATCTCTTGCTTGACTGTAAGCTGGGGCAAGCTTTTTGTTTGTTTGAGTTTCTTTTCCCATCATAGAACATTAAGAGAAACATTGTCTTTTCTCACATCTCAAAACTGCTGAATAATAATCATCCTATAGCTTTGCTCTCTGGAGAACCTCCATTCACTACAGTTGCCTTTAGTGTTCTAGGACATTTGTAATAAATGTCTGTGGCTTAGGTAACATCAACAAGAGTCGAGCCTCTGGGTCCAGGATCAAGTTGGTGGCTTAGGGGCTCTGAAGACAAAAAGAGAAGGCTCTGTTTTAAGGCTGTTTTTTTTTTTGTATTTTGTTTTTTGTTTTTTGTTTTTGTTTTTGTTTTTTTTACTTGGAGCTTGTCCATCTTCACCCTGAGTTCTACCCTCTCACCTCCATTCATGGCTATTTCCCAGTTTTCTGTTTTTTGTAAAGATGCAGATTATATTGGGTGAGGACTCACTGTCGTAAGCTCATCTCTTTGAAGAACCTATCTTCAAACACAGACTCATTCTGAGGTTTGGGGGACTTAGGACTCCATCCTAAGCATGTGGGGTGGAGGCAGGAACAAGTGTCTGCAAAGACTACTTCATGACATTAGTAGAGTCAGGCCTTGGTACTAAATACCTGTGGGGCTTCAGTCCTACAGGCCACTATGAAATCCCGAGAATAGAAGAAATAGTCTTCCCAGGGAATAGCACACTGATTGGTTATCCAATACAAGTGGTCAGCTGTGAAAACACACGTGTAAGTACCATAGAGACTGGGCAGGTTATACATACATATGTGTGTGTGTGTGTGTGTATGAATGTGTATATATATCTATGCATGCACTAACAATGAATAAAAGAGGCCATGGATTTGAAAGAAAGCCAATAAGGGAAGATTTGGAGGGAGGAAAAAGAAATGAGAAATGTTGTAATTATATTACAATTTCAAAAAAATGTAAAAACAGAAATAAATGCTGGAAATGACCTACATAGGAAAAAAAAGAGAGACATTTTTATCAGTGGTATTATGAGGCCAAATGCCCTTTTCTTTATAAGTATCTTCTGTTTTCCTTAATGGAAACAGTTGAAAGGATAAAGGTGGTTGACTGACTCTAGGGATACACAGAATGCGAAGAAGGGATATAAAAATTTGTCTTTGGATTTCTAAATGGTAAGTAGAGAAATTGCAGTAGATTGCTTGGGGGCATCTCAGTTTAAAAGTAAAGGCTTTTAACTGTGTAGTTTCTCTGTGAACTTCCTGTCATAAGATTCTTCTTAAGTGGGACACATGCATTAACCTCCTGTCTGAGTTAGGGCTGCTTGATCAAAGGCGGCAGGAAGCAGAATCATTCTACTTACCGAAAAGGGGAGATTTATCAGCAGGAATCTTGGTGTTTTGCAGCAGAGCTGAATGAGCAAGTGACAGGTAAGGCTGGAAGGCAGCTGGGGTCAAAAATGACAAGAAACAGGTATTCAAATGTCATCCGCATCTTTGCTTCTTGCAGCAACTGGCTTCATTCTTTATTCTTTCCCTTTCCTTTGCCTCTACCTTCCTCTCTTTCCTTGAAGTCAGAATATAACCATGAACATTTCTAAAGCCTATATCTTGTAGTTTAATCTATCCAGAAAGTCATGGGGTCTTTCTGAAATACAGTAAACTGCTTTGCTCCAATTGACCCAAAATGATACTTGGTTGATGTCACGTATCTGTCTCCAGAACAATTCATTTTGTCTAGGGTCAGGACCCTTATTTTTTCATTTTTTTTCAAGATGACTGCTCATAGTGGGATTGGAGCAATGACACCATTATACTAAAGGGTACAGGCAAGCAAGACTAATGGTGTTCTGCTTATCTTGTTTTAGGAACTCTTGTGTCCTTTAGAAGAATGACTATATTATCTAAGTCTTCCTGTATGACTGGATTACCTATGTCTTCACTTAGGGACCAACGGGATTTTGGTTGAAAATTCAAACAATAAGCTTAAATTTATATTAATTAAGCACTGATCTGGAGTCATTACTATGAATAATCAAGACTAGTGTAAATTTTCAACTTCTCCAAAAATGAACTAAATGACCATAATGCACTGCAATATTAGACTATTCAAGGAACTATTAAAAAGCCAGCCTACATTAAATGTTTTAATAAATAAACATCTAATGCCTGTCAGGGTACTGTACCAATAGGAAAATCATATGTTTTATGTTATGAGATTTCCCACCCGGTTTCACAGCTACCTTGCCCCAAATGAACACACAGATGATATATTAATTGTGGAACTGTTGGTTAGTGGCTTGGGCTTCTTATTGGCTAGCTCTTTCTTAATTATTAACACATAACTACTAATCTAAGTATTTCTACATGGTCTTATCTTACCAGAGAACACCTGATGCTCATCCTCTCTTCCCAGGCTCACATGTTGTCTCCTCTCTGCCTATACTTCCCAGAATTCTCCTCTTCTGATAGCCCCACCTATCCTTCCTGACTGGCCACTAGCCAATCAGTGCTTTATTCATTAACCAATAAGAGAAACATATGTACAGAAGACATCCCCATCAATTTTACCCAGGACATGTCTGACAATTAAATGAATCATTATTCAAAATTATGAAGGGAGAACATACAGTTAATTATTTTACATATTAGAAAAAATGTTTGCTCAAACTTTCTCATTTCTTTCATTTCTTCACTGAAGAATTATTCTGGAGGAGAATTCCAGATGTTTCCATTCAGAAGGTCTCAGTTTCAACAGGGAATGTGCATTGGAGGCCTGGCATACCCCAGAGAAAGCAGACTTATCTCATTTGGAGAACCACAGTAGAGCATGGGACATCAAGTCTTCAGTCTAACCATAGTGTGTATCTCTACTCCAGTGTGCAGTCCTCTTCAGGGCCCTTTCTCCTAGCTCCCCATCAGAAAAACAACTGAAATTCATGACTACCTTGCCACCTTGTGGAAGAGGCTAAAGGATCACTATTCTTCATAACTTTTACTTACAAGTCTCATATTATCTTCTTCTTGTAAGTGCCAATAAACTTAAGACTCACCTATAAGAATTAAATATTCAGGTTATAATAATAATCTTGAGAATGTTTACCTTTTGTGCCTATCATTGACTCATGTAAATGGAAATTCTTCAAGTTTTACATTTTGACAAGAGAAGGATGAGGATTAGGTGTAATATCAAACAGACAAAAAGGAAGCAGTATAGCATTTAGTAGGTCACTCACCCTAGAAACAGAAGGACCGTGGAAGTCTTGACTGACAGAATAAAAGTTTACCATCTGCTTTTGGCTTTGTGTCATTATCACAACAGCATCTGCAAGCCCTTCTGTTCTCTTCTGGCTCATCTTCTGGGTTGACCTTACCAGGTTACCCTCCATATTGGCTTCAAGACCCACATGGCTTGGGATGCCAGCTGGGCCAGCCACTACTTGGAACATCAGAACCTGCATTATGTATAAACATGGGGGTCTTATTTCTTATGTGAAAGGCTATTTCTGCTCTATCAATTAATGCTAATAACAAGATATGTTCTATTAAGAAGGTTTTTACTTTGTAAAAATATCTCAGACAATACTGAAATTATGCCATGTAGATAGATGGTCATTGACTAACAAATAGTGTTATGTTCTCATAGACTCATTATACATTGAAAAACTTGCCAATCCAAAATGAGCTTAACACACTCAAAGCTACTGGACATAAAAATTTAGCAGCACGTATACTATAAGGTGTTGGTGGTTCCCTCTTGGGATCATGGAACTGACTGAGAACCACAGCTCTCTACTGAAGTCTGGCACCATGAGAACACCACACTACACAATGCTCAGCTAGGAAATTAATATTGAAGCATAATTTCTGCATCATAAAGTTCAAAAACCATAAATTGAACCATCATAAATTATTGGTCACACAGATGAGCCACCTAGAAGTAACCAAGGAATTTGTAGTCACATTGTCAAGTCTGGACTTGGTAGGAGATAAGGGGGCATTATGAGCCTGTAGCCCAAAACTAGTGGCTTTAAGAGGTAGAGATAGAGTGCTAACCATATCATAAAATCAAAAGACATTTTGTGACTACAAAATCACCATTATCAAGTGCCGCCAGCATGGTGTCTTGGTGTTTTGAAAGGCAAGGAGGCCTCTGGGAGCACTCAGTGGAGATGGGCAGGTCTGTTTTTAAGTACCATTCTAATCTCATAGTAGACACACGGTCTTGGCAGGCTAGTGAGAGTTTCTGGCTGCCTGTTTTCTCACACAATGGAGATACAGGCTTTTCAGTCTATGAGAGGTATATCAGAATTCCTAGCACACAGCAAGTGCCTCCAAAAAGTCCATTATCGTAGTATTGTTGTATTATTATATACCATATTGTAAGCCTTCTTTCATATTAGTTCTATATAACAAAGTCCTTTAAATTTTTAGTTGTTCAATATGCTCTGCATTACCTTAAAATTGGCTTGCTTCCTACACTCTTCAAATGTGAGAGTTATGTAGCACTTTTATATGAAATAAAAGTTGCAGTGGCAGCTGTGAGACTGGCTTGTGTGGCTTCCTTGGTGGTTTGTTCTTTTGTCCCATGGTTCTCACTTTCCTCATGTATATTTTCCTAGGTTTTAAGTTTGCTACTTCTAATATTGCCATTGCCTTCTCATTGGCAATTTGAAATATCTCCTGTTACAAAAAAGTCAAGTGTTTTATACATATGAAAAGATACGATCAGAACAAATTGAATTTCCATAAGAATAAGGAGAAAAATTGAGCAGGGTGTGACAACTTCTGGATGATGTTTACTTAAGTTTCACAAGTTCCTGGTCTCTCTAGTCATTACTCATTCGAAGAACTTCTTTTGTGATTTATGAATAAGTTGTAGATCATGTGTTCATTTTATCAAAAATTTTTAGAGATTTTTCTTTTCTTTTTTTAAGCTTTAATGTTATATGCCCATGTGCAGTGTTTTGGGGACATTTATCATAATTTATGTTTTCTGAGATTTTCAAATAAATGGTTTGCTATCTACCATTACTTTCAGAGGATGATCATACACTATATCTTCAGATATGTCATCTGCTCTGTTCTTTTTCTCTTTCTCCTGTGATTAAAATTATGTGTTTGTATATTTTATGTTTTCCTAAAGTTCTTATGGAGTCCTTTCTCATATTTTCTTTGCCTTTTGATTTGCTAAGTTTCTATCGACTTTTTAAAGATCGCAATTTCTTTATCTGCTTTGTATAACCCACTGATAAGTTCATGCAAGCATTGCTGATTTCTGATTTATGAGACAATGCACAATGAATTGCACAATGTCTTGCCAAAGTATAAGGATGAAGGATAACAACAAAAAAGCTAAAATGAAGCAGCCATCATAGCATTTAGATCAATCATTCCAGAAGCATAAGGCCCATGGAAAGTCCCGATCCATAGTACTTGCTTGGGAATTGTGTCTCTGAGATGTAATTAGGTTAGGAGTTTTAGATGACATCGTTGTGGGTAGAGGATGGGCCTTTAATCTAAAAGCCAGCACCCTTGAAATGAGAGGATGGCACAAGTAGATACAGAAAACACTATGGCAATTTGGGACAGAGTTTGGAGAGAGCCTTCAAAGACAAGGACTCATCAACTCCCCAAATATCAAAAGGGGCATGTGATTTTTTTCCCTTACTTCGCCTAGAAGGAGCCAACTGCCCAATTCTTGATTTCAGATTTCTTGTCTCCAAGAAGAAATTCAAGAATAAAATTCTGTCACGGTATGCCACCACATGCACAAAATCTTTTATCCTGGTTTTTGGATCATCATTTCTGAGACTTTTCATTTCCCTTCCCATCCCATTTTCAAGTTGCTTTTTATTAGAGACCTTCACATATTTGTCATAGTGATTTTCAATTCCCTGAATGACAATTACACCATCTGCATCATGTCTGATTCCGGCTCTTATGCTAGCTCGTCTCTTCAGGCTCTCTTCCTCTTTGATTTTTTAAACACTCTTTGTGATGTTTTTTGTTGAAAAACAAAAAAGTATTGAGCAATGGGACATGGATGAGATGGGCTTTAATGGGAGATTCCCACAGTTTGACAAGGAATTGGGTTGTTTTTAACGTTTTCAGTAACTGAAGCAACGGTTGTTTCAAAGCCTTTTGTATCCTGGTTTTTCTCTCCCAAGTGGGCCCAGAGTTTACCTCAGGTCCCTTCCTCAGGGACAGCCTGTATCTTATAATACTTTTGGTTGTGTTTTATTCTCTATTGAGTCTTTAAGGTTTGATGACAAGGCGTGAAGGAGGGGAAGAATTCTTTGAATTTTTAGGATTAAATCTGTTTTAAGGGGTCCTATTTTACAGATATGAACTTCATAGTGTTTCTTATCTTTGCCAACTACAGAGATGAGGCAAGATAGATAAAGGAAACTATTCAGCGAAGGACCTCTGTTTCCAAGTGGGATAGCCTGTGGTACAGTCCTCCTTCTTGCTTCTATTACAAAGGGTAATAAAAATGCTTCATTTCCCTTTCTTACTGTCAGAACCACCAGAGATGTGTTTTGACTCTTCTGTGGGAAAATTTTGAAGGGCTTCATAAAGTGAAACTTAAGGAAGTGTGAAACACTATTAAGTCTGTGGGGCTTGAGAATTTGTTCCTCAGGTTAGTATCCTTGGCCCCAGCAAGTCATCAGTGTAGCCATGCAAATGCTCTTATCAGTTTAAAATTCTTAGATATTATACCTAAAACAAACGTAAGATTCCAAAAGAAGTCAAACCAGTCAAGAGCCTCAGATTGCACTTAATACTTCACAGTCCCAGATTCTGAATGGAAGAGAAGCCAATTGGCCAGAAACATAAGCATAAACAGTAGGAAATGAACACAGATTACTGAGTGTGGTGGTTTGAATCACAATGGCCCCTATAGGTTCATGTATTTGAATTCTGAGTGTGATGGTTTGAAAGAAAATGCTCCCCCAAAGGGAGTGGGGCTATTAGGAGGTGTGGCCTTATTAGAGCAGGTGTGGTCTTGTTGGAGGAAATGTGTCACTGTGGAGGCTGACTTTGAGGTCAAGACCTCCCAGAATCAGACTGCTTCCTTGCCTAAAATATGTAGGACTCTCAGTTCCTTCTGTCTAGCACCATGTTTTCCTGCATGCTGCCCTGTCCCACCATGATGATAATGGACTGAACCTATGAACTGTAAGCCAGCCCCAATTAAATGTTTTCCCTTACGAGAGTTGCCGTGGTCATGGTGTCTCTCTTCACAGCAATATAAACCCTAACAGAGACACATGATCATCAGGGAGTGATACTACTTGAGAGGTATTAGAAGGAGGGGGGGGGCTTTGGGGGATTCAAAAGGCCAAGCCTATCCCAATGTCTCTCTCTTCCTGCTGCCTGGGGATCCAGATGTAAAACCCTCAAGCTGCTTCTCCAGCACTATGTCTGCGTGTGTGCTACCATGCTTCCTGCCATTATGACAACAGACTAAATCTCTGAAACTATAAGCCAGCCCCAATTAAATGTTTTCTTTTATAAGAGTTTCTGTGCATTCATACAACAAAGATGTCTGTTCCACTATGTTGATAGCAGCATTATTTGTAATAGCCAGAACTTGGAAGCAACCTAGATGTCCCTCAACCGAAGAGTGGATAGAGAAAATGTGGTACATTTACACAATGGAGTACTATTCAGCAGAAAAAAACAATGGAATCCTGAGATTCACAGGCAAATGGATGACACTAGAAGAAACCATCCTGAGTGAGGTAACCCAGTCACAAAAAGAGAAACATGGCATGCACTCTCTCATATATGGATTTTAGACATAGATCTGGGGAGTGCCAGCCTACAATCCCATGGCCAGAGAGTCTGGGAAACAGAAACTTCATTCAGTGGCTGATCAAAGAAGAGGCAGACTCCCTTGGTTAAGTACTGAGCTGAACTCAAGAAAGCCAGTAACAGAGAGGGAGGACTGATGACCAAAGGGATTAAGACTGGGCTGGTTTAACCCCCAGAAACAGCTGACCTGACAAAGGTTAACTCTTGAATCCCAGGCATCAGCCTGAGAATCAAGCATGGGACTGATCAAGACCCCCTGAATGTGAGTGTCAGTGAGGAGGTCTAGGTAATCTATTGAGCCTTGGGCAGCAGATCAGTACCCATCCCGAGCATACACACGGACTTTGGACTCCCATCCAACAATGTGAGGTGCACTCTCACCCTGAACTCTTGGGGAAGGGTCTAGGCCCTGCCCTATATGAAATGACAGACTATGGACACCCCCATAGAGGGCCTCACCCTCCCTGGGGAAATGAGGGGATAATGGGGGGGATTGGGGAGAGGGCACGGGAGGAGGGGAGGGAAAGGGAGAGGGACCTGGAACTGACTTGTGAAGCAACCTTGTTTCTTAGCTAAATTTAAACTGAAAAAGAAAAAGAGTTTCTGTGCTCATGGTGTCTCTTCACATAAATAGAACACCGACTAAGACACTGTATGTAATCAAAGAACTAGAAAACAGGACATCTAGGCAAAAATGCAAAACTGTGGATAATATCTGCTTACCCATCTGAAATGCCACAGAGAAAACCAGGGACCTATTCCAGTGATCATTTTTCTTTTGTATAAATGCTGATAGATCAAGGAATATTCTCTCATGGAAGGGCCAGAGAAAACCAAACAGGGAGCCAGGACTTTCCCTGCCATCCTTTGAAAAACGTGTCAAGGAAGCCGCATGATAAGCAGTAAGTGACAAATGTGCCTGTCCTTCCACACTGACTTCTGATCAGCTGAACCTCCTTGCAGCTAGAGTTCCCACTCTGCTTAGCAGCACGAAGTACCCTTCACTGGGTGACAGGCTGGAGAAGACTTAACTTCTGTCCCCACTTGGCAGCAAAAAGGTGTTCCTTCCTGATTCCCATTCATCTCTTTCCCTAGAATGGGAAGTAACTGTTATCAAGGGGAAACAGTATTTAAAAAAGCATAAGCTAGATTTGGAATGTGACATGCCATGTTTGAGGATGGAGCGATTACTCAGTTATTAAGAGCACTTACTGCTCTTCCAGAGTACTGAGTTTTGGTTCCAAGCACCCACTGTTTTCTAGTTCACAACTACCTGTAACTCCAGCTCCAGAGGATCTGATGCCCTCTTCTGTCCTCTATGGGCACATGCACACATGTGGAATACACTCACACTTACATAAATAAAGCAATTAAAATGCCATACTTATTCACTCTAGCTTAAATCAAGCAGACTTAAGACAATTTAATCCAAGGGAGTCCTTAACTTTTTTAATTTTGTGGTAGCAGTGACTACCACCGGTAAACAGGGGGCCTAACACCTTTTTATTTTGAAATAGCTCATATTAATTATACATAATAATGGGTTTCATTATGACATTTTCATACATGTAAATAATGTATTTCACTAACACCTTTGTTTTATATTTCAGGGAAAATATAATTAAATGCTAGTTGTTTACTTAACAGCAGGAACTTTGAAAGGTCACCTTTCCCCATGTGCAATTTAGGATCATTACTTAGTGGTGAGGTGATGTAGAATAGGGATTTTTGTTGCTATATGTGCAACTTTAAACCCCCATGTGCTTTAATTATAAGCTGAGTTGGTGAGAGGATGGATATGAAATAATACATGAAAAACTATGAATGAATATTTAGGACAGAAAAACACAGGAATGTTTAGAACATGAATGGCAAACAAGTGTAGCTTACTTTGGGCATGAACAAGGTTGAGAAAGGAAAAGAGAATAATTATTGCAGAGCACACTAGTGCAACCAAGCAGTGGTGTGGAAGCCAGTGAGTAAAAAGCAAACAAAATGGATCTGCAGTCTACCCCCAACGACAGAAAAATTCCTCATACTGCACTCTGAAAACCATCTACCTGGAGTGACTCTCAGTTTACAAATGAGGAAACTGATTGGGAATCTGATGTCAGAAACAGCTTCTACCATGGTATCATGTGGCTCTCCCAACCTATAAATGATAGATATAATGACATTTATTCTGTGTATTGTCAGCCTTCTAGGCATAACTAACCAATACCAGATGCGGCTTTGGAATTCTTCTCAGTGTAGTAATAAGCTGTGAACAATTGATTGGAGGTGACATGTAAGCTGCAGTTTATTGGCCATTTGTGTTCTAAGCACTCTTGTGTTTGTCTCTCCTAAATATTCACATATAGAGATTGGGTGAATGGAAACTCTCCTGAGAGGTGGAGCATTTAAGTTTGCACTTAAATGAGAATTAGGAGATGTTTGTGAGGTGTCATCAAGTTTTAGTCTAGTATGTTAGTACACCCGATATTTCTAAAGGACACATAATTCCAAATTTGAGGAAACCAGACAAGGTAAGAGGGAGGGGGATGGAGGAGGGAGAGAGGGAGGGAGGGAATTCTGGCTGCCCTTCATGGGCTTCCATAGATCAGCATAGTTTGGCAGATAGTTAGATCAGTGAAAGCCTAGAGTCCTGCATAGAGAATGGCCCAGGGTGTTCCAAAGTCAGATTCATGAACCAAAATACAAGCCTGTTGAATTGCAGAGAGGTGATACTTTTTAACTCTTACATCATTTTTAAGTCTTCCCCAAATCCATGCAACCAAATTTGTAACCAGAGATTATTTGATGGGCAGGGGATGGTTTTGATAGAGGCTTCAGTTGGCAGTTGGCAGGTTTATAGGGTTTCCACTGCACTCACTTTGCCTTGGCCAGTTCTGGATGAATCTTCATGTATTATCACCTTTCACTCTCCTGGGCATCAGAGCCTGACTATCTTCCCATCATTCTTCCCTCTACAATTGCCAAGATCACGGTCTCCTTTTTGTTTACAATTCAGGTCTGGAGAAACTCCCTTGACTAATTACTTTTGAGTGTTTCTGGAGCCCCTGCAGCTGGATCATTTGTTTGGGTAGGATCCAGCAATACATCATGTGTTCCCTTGACTGGGCTCGCCCTAAAAATTGGTTTGATCTCTGTATCCAGGGGGTACTTCCTTGTTCCTCGGCGTTTGGCTCTCAGCCTTTCATGTTGCCCTATTCTCTCTTCTCTGTACAAAATAATCAAAAGTCAGCTGACTATTCACTTTCCTTTTTTCAGAAGCCCACACATGCCTTGGTGCCATGTTTGGTTCCAGCAGAGCAGAGATTCAATCTGACAGTGACTGGAGGGTGTCACTGCCCTGATTGCTCTTGGAATTCCTGAATACTCCCTATCTCCTCTATCAAAAGTAAGAAGGCTGCTCCAATTTGCGCAGTTAAACCCATTTAAAGCCAGAGAAGCCTCATACATTTTGAGGTTGTTCTTTTCTCAAGGAGTTGTGTGTGTGTGATCTATCTGTCTGTCTGTCTATCTATCTATCTATCTATCTATCTAGATCACACACAAATACGCACACATATACATATTGTGAGTGTAAGTGATAAGGTGTAATTATTCAATTATGACTTCAGAGTATAAACACTAGGTGACATTAGAGAGAGATTAGGAAGGGAGAGGTTCAGTTTTCCACAAGAGGCTTCCTCAACAGCAGATCCAGTTGAATGCTGACAGTGGAGGCGGCTGCTTCATTTGGATTCTTGCTCCCCCTCCACCATTCCTGTTGGAAACCTATGCATCTGTTTGATAAGTGCAGTACATCAGGCGCTGTTCTGGTCTTGTGGCTATTCAGATGAGCAAGAAGGGACTTTTGCCTTTTTATGCTTTTGTGTAATGAAGGAGATAAGTTAAATGATTATTACAGTAATAATCGCCGGTACATTGACCTAACATGAATTGTGGAAACCTATTTAGGACCAAACTCTTCCTTTTCTCCAACACTCATTTGTACCTACTCTATGGGGCAGCTTTTCCCAATCCTTGGATGAAATCCAGGAAAATTCTCATGGGTTTTAGTTATAATTAAAAGGTCTCTCTTTGCTTTCAGCTAGAGAAACAACTTCAATTATTTTAACTCTTAAAATATAATAGAAAAAATAGTCAGCTTTACTTTAGTTTCATTTTTCCATTTTTTGTTACCAGTATTCAGAAATAAAATGTTGTACCTATTAGTTGGTTATTACATATGCACGATACATGTTTATGGTACAAAAAGTTTCATCAAGTTAAGTATATTTCTTTCCTCAAACATTTGCTATTTCTTCACTTTGAAAACTCACCATCTTTCTTATAACCCTTTGAAATGTACTCTATATAATTCTTGGCTACACTTAATGTACCAAGTACTGCTTGTAACTTTCTTATATTACCCCACTCATCCATTCCAGCCCCACACTGTCTCCTGTCTCTGGTAATTGCTGACTTGAGAGTCAGACAGTGCATAACTTGTTTCTGAGACTCCTTTTCTGACTCCAAGAAGTGTTAGTCAGTTACTACGGCAAATACCGGAAGTAGATAGCTTATAAAGAAGGAAGCTTGTTTTGACTCAGTTATGGAGGCTTGGCCCCACAGTCAGTTGATGTGCTGGCTTTGGGTCTGTGGCAAAGCCATGTGTCAAGGAAGTAGTACATGACAGAGCAAAACTCTCAGACACAGGAAGCAAAAGAGAGGAAGGAGAGACCAGATTCCAGAAAACCCTTTCAAGGGCATGACCCAGTGGCCCTATGTCCTCCCATTGTATGTCACTTCCTAAAGGTGCCACCATCTCAGAATAGTGTCACACCAGGGCCAAGTTATTAATTTACAGTTCACTAGGAGAGACATTCAATCCAGATAATTGTACCAGCACAACATTTTATTCCTTTGTCTAAACTGACCAGGTGTCCATTGTTGTGGGATTCCCGCATGGGTCCATCACCACTTCAGAGCCCCCAAATAACACGGAGAGACTTTATTAGTTACAATGCTGTTGACCAATATCTAGGGCTTCTTATAGGCTAGCTCTGTCTTAAGTATTAACTCATAACTACTAATACATGTATTTCTATAAGGTCTTATCTTACCAAGAACGCCAGACTCATGTATCCTCTCCTCCTGGGATCACATGGCTACTCCTTACTACATTTCCCAGAATCCTCCTTCTCTCCTAGTCCCACCTATTTTACTTCCCATCACCAATAGTGTTTTATTCATCAATCACTAAGAGAGACATATTTATAGAATGACATCTCCCATCAGTCCATGACTTCTTTGAGGGAGGATTTGAAGCTGAGAGAAGATTTATGGTTCTTATTGTCAGAGATACAATAATGGCTTTCCAAACTGTCTTGTGATGGGGGAAGTCCTTCTGTATATATGTTTGTCTTATTGATTGATGTATAAAGCACTGTTGGCCAATAGGGAAGCAAGATAGGTGGGACTAGGAGAGGTGGAGAATTCTGGCAAACAGAGGTATAGTCAGTCACCATGTAGGATTTCAGAGGGGTAAGAGGTCTGGACCCTTTCTCCAGTAAAAGAAGACCATGTGAAAATACTCAGATTAGCAGTTATGGATTAATAATTAAGTCAGAGCTAGCCAATGAGAAACCATAGTAAATGGCCAACAGCTTTATAATTAATATGGTGTTCTGCATGTTCATTTGGGACTGATGTGGCTCTGGGACCAGGCTGGAAGGAAGAGTACATGCTATAGACTTGAGCCTATTTCCTGGAATTGATGAATAGACTATGCTGCATTTTAAAGAATAATTAAGTTTATGGGTTGACTTGAAGTTGCCAATCAGCTGGCCTTGAGAAGGTAATCTTACCCTGGATTACCAATGTGAGCTAAATGTAATCTCAAAGGATTACATTATAGAGAGGAGAGGCAGGGGAATGTCAGTGTGACATGACATGGAATGAGAAAAACTAAGCTGTCCATTGCTGGCTTTAAAGAGGGAAAAGGACCATGGGTCAAGATGGCCTTGAGATGCTGGAACAGACAAAAAGTGGACTCTTTCTTACAGTTTCTAGGACAGGAGAACAGCCTTACTGAACCTCCGGGGTAGCTCACTGAAACTCACTGCAGACTTCTTATCACAAGATAAGTAAAATAATTTGTGTTGCTTTGAGTCCCTACCTTTGTGATGAGTTGTTATAGCTGCAATACAAACTCACATACTGATTAATTCCAACTTAAGTTTGCCTTGGGCTGCCATTTTTAGTTTTGACAATTTATAGCTGTTTCTTCTTCTCCTGGGGTTGTTATTCTGTTTCTTTCTCTCTTCCTCCCAATCTGTCTTTTCTCATATCATATCCACTAATTCCTCCAACACATGCAATAATTAATTCTTTCTGTTCCCTTGAAATAGGAGAATGTCTGTTGCAAGTCATTAACTTGTGGTTCTTCCCTCAGCTCTTAGGTATTTCTAACTTTTGCCTGAAGTCTTCCTTACTGTGACCCTCTGATCTTCCCAGATCTTCATAATGTGGCCTGAGCAGGGTCAAACAAACAAACAAACAAACAAACGAAAATCAACACTGATCCCTTTCATCCAAACAAATTCAGGAATGGAGGCTGTTTTTGCCCTTCTGTCATACCACAGCAGAAAACAAGCTGTGTTTTTCATGTTTCTGGGTGATAAACAACATACTTGCTCTTCCAAATGGTCTTGGTAAAGACTTTCCCCCAGTTTGAGGTGAGTGAGCAACACATTTTATTTTAGGAAGGCAAATCATAACACTTTCCACTCTCACTATCAGTGAGGAGCAAGGAGTACTAGTGTTCATTTATACTTGATTGGCAATTCCCACTTGATAGCCTCAAATGTGGACATAGGCAGCCTCTTAATGTGTACACACACACACACACACAGATAGATAGATAGATAGAGAGAGAGAGAATTGTAGAATAAAGGGAATCACATATATAACACACACCCTATGTTAAGCATTCTCAAAAATTAAATTGCTTGGCAGTCAAATTCTCTATCATTGAGCTATACCCTATGTTTCTTGGGAGGTGGGGTAGAAGGGAGGGTGGAGGATGAGACCTACTTGGGGGGAGAGATGGAGGAGAAGAGCAATGAAAGAGATATCTTGATAGAGGGAACCATTATGGGGTTAGGGAGAAACCTGGTGCTAGAAAATTCTCAGGAATCCATAAGGATTACCCTACCTAAGATTCCTATCAATAGTGGAGAGGGTGTCTAAAGGGACCTTCTCCTATAATCAGGCTAGTGATTACTATAATTGTCATCACTTAACATACATCAGTAACTGATGGAAGCAGATGCAGTGACCCAGAGTCAAGCTCTGGGCTGAGCTCCTGGAGTTCAGCTGAAGAGAGGGATGAGGGATCATATGAACAAGAAGGGTCAAGAACATGATGGGGAAAACCACAGTGACAGATAACTCAATCTAGTGGGAGCTCATGAATATGAACTAACAGCTGGAGAACCTGCATGGGACTGAACTAGATCCTCTCCTCTGAATGTGAGTGACAGTTATGTGGCTTGGGGGGAAGACCTATCCCGGATACATTAACTGGCTTTTTGAGCCCATTTCCTATGGTGGGATACCTTGCTCAGCCTTGATACAGTGGGTCCTGCCTCAACTTGGTACGTCAGACTTTGTGGACTTTGTTGACTCCCCAAGGAAGGCCTTACCATATCTGAGGAGTGGATGGAGAGTGAGAAGCGGGGAGGTGAGGAGGCAAGAGAAGAGGAGGGAGGGGTAAATGGGATTGGTTTGTAAATTGGAAAATAAATATTTTTAAATAAAAAAAGAAAGTTAAAGAATTAACTTGTTTAGAACTCATCTCAGCCCAGTGAGTAGGCAATAATATGTCAATTAAGGAAAAAGAACACCCTACAATCAGAAAAGACTGTAGGTGCCAGTACAATTCAAGCTCATTGATCCTCCATGGATGAGTTTCTGTCCCTTCTCCTCACCTCCCAGACTCTCTCTTTCCTCTAAGTCCTTCTCCAAAGTACCAGCTTCTTCGTATACTCTTCCCTGATAACAGAGACGCTTACTGTCTTCCCTCTCCTAAACGTCTCTCTCTTTGCACATCTGGATAGTTCGCTAATTGCTTTGTCCATATTAGTCTGGCCTCCTGACTTCAAATGAAAGTGGAAATAAGATTGGAAACATTTCCAGAAAAGCAAGCTATGTCCCATTGCCCTCATCTATCTGAATTCAAATGGACCAATGAACAGCTCCTTCTGTCCAAAGCCATAGACCCGGTGAGGTGTCATTCTGACCCAACTCCACAGTTGTTATATTGCTATGGAGAATACTTAGCTGGGGCCCAGATGCCTATGTGCAGGTGAGCATGACTTTATTGTTTTTCCCAAGACAAACTGATGGTTTTCTTGCAAGAAATGCTTTGTAACAAAGAACTCTTCATTTCTACAAATGTGCTGAGGCCTCTTGTTCAGATCTCTGTTGAAACCAACGACTTTCTGTGATTTGGGTGGGAATCATTTCCTACAAGTTAAACACTGGTGGAGAGGATACCCACATAGCTTGGACCTTACAGGGAGTATAGGAAATTGGATCCTTTTGTTTGGCATAGGCTTCTCCTGGGAAGCGTGGCCTGGATTCTGGAGAATGATATTTTGCTAGAGCCTTTCTATTTGCTAGAGTCTATTCTAATAGAATAGACTCCTCTTTCTATTGCTTCAGAGACTGAAAGTCACAAGGGAGCATGTTCTCAAGATATAGTCACGCCTCCATTTCCCTGCCTCTGCTTTTGTGATGACAGGGGGTGGTCCTCCTGTCTCCTACTCTTTCTTTCATCTGCAGTGTTCTATCTGATCTCACCTTTCTTGGATGCCAAGATTAATTCTTTCTTGTTTCATCCATTTGTCCCTTTCCTCCCTAAAACACATTCTTCCACTGGACTATGTAGAGAGCTGACTTCCCACCATTAGGAAACAAAACTAGTAAAAAAAAAAGAATATACATGCAGTAAAGAGACAGACCCAACAGTCCTTCCTCAGCCTAACATCCTCTTAAGTCAGATTTCTCTCCTCCAGGGTAAGCTATTTGTTCAAAAGTGACTCTTGCCTGGGTTGGGCCAGATTCAACTGCAGAGATAAGAGGGTTTGGGAGATGGATGTATGCAGGGAAGGGGACTATTCTTTCTGTGTATCCCAACCAGCTAGGGATCATAGGTTAACACATGAGAAAGGACCATTTATGGATAGCAGTGTCCTAGGCATACTGGCCTCCACCCTGAGTGCATGGAAAATATCAAGAAAAAAGCCAAAGACCCTCTCTTTCAAGGGTAAGACTTAGGTACATGTGGTATTGAGGACTCCACATCATTCTGGAAACAAATGATCTGTGTGTTTGATTCCTTTTTATTATAATTGCAAATCGTTTAGTCCTTTGCATGCTGTAATGGGTTGAACCATTGCCCCTAAGTGATAGGTCCACATTTAAATACCAGGAACTTGAAAAAATGACCTTATTCAGGGGTAAAAATGTCTTTGAAAATGTGATTAAATTACGAATCTTGAAATGAGATCATCTTTTATTATCCAGCTGGGATCAAAATCCAAGAAACAGCATCAAAAGATTTAATTAGCTTATCTTTGTGATTCTAGATCAGGGAAACACATGTGCTCTAGGTTAACTGATCAGAGGAAGATGGTACAGGGCAGAGGCTAAAGAGAGCAGACACAGAGACCAGGAATCAACCACACCATCTCTAAGTTATTTTCCTTGTACAGTTAAAACAGAAAATGGTCACTTTCTTGTGACACCAACTCAGGTTGACCAGAATCCATTTCCCTCTTTAAAAAAATTCCTAACTTGTCCATTTCTAAGCTCAATTTAGTTATGTGACACTTAGCACAAGTGACTGTACTCTGGTTTGGACTAGTCTTCTGGGGACTAGAGACCAGTCTAGACTGTGGCCAGATAATGGAACTTTTTTAACCCAAGAATCTTTATAAGGGGCTGTCAAGATGGAAGCAGAGGTTGAAGTAAGGCAGCCAAAAGCCAAAGAGGTCAAGGAGTTATCACTAGAAGCAGGGCTTACCTCTAGAGTTTTGGAGAGATGTGGCCCTACCACACTTAGTCTTTAAATGTCTTACCTTCAGACCTTCTAGATAAAATTTCTGTTCCTTTAAGTGATTATATGTATTTTCACTTGTAGGGAAGTCTTATAAAATCCACAGAGAAAGTATATCTTGCATTCTAACTTATAATTTCTTTCTTTAGTCACTACTTTTGCCAGTTAACAAAGCAAACATGGGTGTTTTCATGAACAGCACTAACAGTTGTCACTTGATATGTCTCATTCCTATACATCTCTGTTCATAAAAGTTATTTTCTCTGCATTCATGGATTTGAAGGGAGGCATTACAGTGTGCTGAATAGAAGGAAGATAGTCCCAGGAACTGGAGGGTGCTTGCCTCGGATATCAAATAAAAGGCTTGGTATTTATAAATACATATTAGTGAGTACTCTTTGACAACAATTTGAGGAGTTGTATTTTTTTTCTTTATAACATATTTGGCAATCACAGACATGAGTAGGATTCCCTCTGACATGTGTTTGGAAGGTGCAGGTTTAGTTGGGACAGAGAATATGGCTCTTATAATGTGAGATTAGAAGATATAGGCTCTGTTTTCTGAAGAGAAATGTGTCTGTCAAAGTCAAGATGTAAGACAGCAAACCCCTTCCTTTGCCTGTCAAAGTCAGTGGTGAAAGAACAGAGATTAATCATTGTAATAACAGTGGCAGTGGACTGTCAGCTTGGCGAGCGAATCCAGATGAATATCCCTCTTCGTGCCATCAGTTTTAAGCAAATGAAAGGCCCAAAGCAAAGAGCAAAAATAACAGCTGTAAACCGAGAGAATGACTCTAGACATTGGAGATATTAACTGACAGAATTTCCCCTTTCTTGCTCTGCAAGGATGACTAGACACTGCAAAGCCTTATTAAATCAAAGGTTTTACATTTATGATTTTTTATAGCTCCAACAAGGATGTACTTGAAGGTTCTTATTTACTTCTGCATGCCCAGTGTCGGGCACACAGTAATGATAATGATAATGACAACAGCCATGAACATATGTTGCATATTTGCCTTCATTTATCCTTGCAACAACCCCAAAAGGCAGGTGGTCTCATTATTTCCATTTGCACATGAGTAAATGGGGGTACAGGAAAGTGAGGCAGGTTGCCTATGTTGTGTGGTTTGTAGGAGGAGTGGAGGTGGCTTTGAATCTAAACTTCTGCTTTGTTGTCTCATTAAGAATAACGGGGGGGGGGATGGGGGGAGGGCACAGGAGGAGGGGAGGGAAAGGGAGAGGGACCTCGTACTGACTTGTGAAGCAACCTTGTTTCTTATCTAAATTTAAAATGGAAAATAAAAAAAATATTAATATAATAAAAAAAAAAAAAAAAAAAAAGAAAGATCTGATATGGAGCTGGTGGGATGGCTCAGTGGGTAGAGGTGTTGTCTTCCATGGCTGGCAATCTGAGTCAGATCCCTGAGATCCATGTGTTGTAAAGGAGAGAACTGATTCCTGCAAGTTGTCCTCTGACCTCCACACATACACATGCATTAGAGAGTGTGTATACACACATATGAGTATTCATACACACATACACACAATATTAAAAAGAATAGCGGAAATGCTCAGCAGGTAATAGCAATAAGCCAAGTCTTGCTGAGAACTTACTGCATGCCTAGCACTGTTGTCTGTTTCATATGTTAACTCATTTCATATCCCCCGATTTGTATAATTATCCTTTTATCTCTGAATTGCATATACTATAAGAAAACTAACCCACAGGCACAAAAAATTACCTAGAGCTCATAGCTCTTAAATGGTCTTGGCTGATTTCCAAGCCAGTATATCTGACATATCATCCATCAAACCATGAAGAGTTTCACCTGTCATATTAATAAGTCATGAAGTTCATCTTCACCGTAGTTGTGGGGAGGGGTACTTGCTGTAAACGACAATGGCCGTATTTTATGACAGTTTAGAAGCAATCATTTTTTTATAGTCTATTGATAAATGTCAAGGAAGAAAATAAAAACGGAGGAGGCTTGGCTGGAAGCACTTTGAACAGAGTCAGGAGACACAGTTAAGTTTCAACTTACTCATCTGCAGCAGATAGTCGCCAGAATGTGAGCTGATGTTTGGTCTGAACCAGAGGACAGATTCCCTGAGTCACAGTCACCCTTTGCTAACCTTCTGCACAGCAGACATCTTCCCCCAAGACTATCTACGCACTACACCGTGCCCCACCCTGTTCTCACAGGACACTTGAACTTTGGCCAGCATCAAGCATAAAAGATGACCAGCAAGACATATACTATCCATCCCTCTTTGTGATTTAAAGCTATGAATAAAGATGTACATGATTGCTCACATCTGTGTCCTCTTGTGTGGCGATTTTAATTAGGCCCAAAGACGTATTTTATTTTGCTCTCAGTTACTTTGATTTTACTCTCAGACAACACAAGTGACCAACTCAAGTTCATTCCTGACTTCATCAAAGCACCTTTCCCAGAACTTTAGAGTGGTTGCAATGGACACGGTGACACAGAGTGTGGTGTTCAGATCTGAAGGACTGGGACCAGCTCAGGACTTGAGAAATGCCTACTCTCCAGTTTATTCTCAAATCTACATTTTGACAGGTCCTTGTACAATGCAGAGCAAATTGAAATCTGAGATACACTTGGTTTGTTTGGGGTTTTTGATTTTTATATCAGAATCCACCAGGCAACAGAGAGTTTGATTGAATTGGTTGGGGATATAGTCTGAGCAATGGGATTTTAAAGCCCCCTTAGGTGATGAAAATTCATAGACAAGCTTAAGAACCACTGAACTAGAGCCACAGTTCTTAACCCTGACTGCACATTAACATCATCTGGAGAGCTGTAAAAAATATCACAAGGACCAATCAAACTGTCAAAAATGGGTGAAATTTTAGAAGGATGCCTACCTTAGTGATTTTGATGTTCAGCCTAGGCAGAAAACAACAGGTGTAAGAGACAAAGTATGAGATTTGCAGTGCTTTGGCTATATAATTATTTGTTCAACAAGAATTTACAGCATTTTCAACAGTAAAGTCATTGGTTGGGTACTAGGGTTATGTAACCGTAATTAGACATAGCTCGCAAACTTGCCAAGTGAGTTGGGTAAGTAACTTATCATTTCTGTTCCTCAGGTTCCTGGTCTGTGGAATGTGGTGCACTAGATGTTTTTCAGGTCTTCATGCAAAACCACATATAGGATAAGTTCCTGTAAATGCCTCCAGCTTAGTGACTAGGAGGCTTCGGGTGTCTACTTTCAACAAGACTATAGCCAGTTACATTGGAAGTGAATATCTGACCAGGAAGTGGTCCATCCATGGCCCAGCTTATTATCTTGCAGAAAAACAGTGATTTGTTGGTGTGTTTCTGGATCACGGGACACTGTTGCCTAGAACTGAATTAGGACTGAGACAAGAGACCACATCTACAAAGTGCTTGTTTGCTCCTACGCAAAGTAACTTTTCTGAACTCGCCTTTCCTAAGATGCTTTGCAGACTAAGGTACATTTGCCATGCATAGCAGCTGGCCACCAGTGGCCCAGAGAGTAATAATTTGGCTTGACCTGTCACTTCCTTTTGAGGTCTCTCACATATCAATGCAGCAGTTATTTATATTGTAAAGTCCTTGGTTTTCATTTCAGGATAACACAAAGGGAAACAACTTGTCTACATGGAGTATTGGTGTCGGACATGTCTGAATCCCTGTGACTTTGTAAGGGAAATGTTTTCCACAGCTATAGGGAAGTGGTTCATAGGAGGCATCTGCCCCATTTCACAGTCTAACCTCAGGGACATCTGGGTTCAGAGTCTAATGCTCTTTTCCTCACAATAGGATGTTTTATTTGCTTTCTCAGTCTGACCTTGTGGTCATGCTTCTTCGAGCTTGTCAGTTTGTTTAGGAGAATTCCTTAAAGACTAATTTTTCCTCTGTTAGGGTACGTTTTATAGGAATCTGAGAATGTACATCACTACAATGACCTTTAGAAGTGGGACTCCATCACTTTTCTTAGATGAGTGTTTACCTATCTGAAATGCTTCTAGAAAGGAAATCACCTTAAACTTAAAGAAAACCAGGACCATTTCTATGCTCCGTAATATTTTTCTGACATTTCTTGTTTTTTTTTGTTGTTGTTGCTGTTGTTCTACCATTTTCTGTCATAACCCATGTTGTGTAATTTGAGTGGCCTTACAGGTACCTGATGTATTTTTGTAATTCTTGAGCATTTCATCAAGCTTTCCTATACTTCTGTTAATATCAACATATTTAATGTTATAGGTGGAAAAATGTATTAGGTAGAGTGTAGGTGGACTTCTCTGTCCCCCAGTCAGTTCCCAAATAACCACACATATTTTTATTATTAATTATAACTGCTTGGTTGATAACTTAGACTTGTTTTTCACTAGCTCTTATAACTTAAATTAATGCATTTCTGTTAATCTATGTGCTAACCCAAGGGTCCTTTACTTCATTTATGACCTTCTCATGTTGCTTCTTCTGCATCTAGCTCACAACTTTTGTGACAACTTAACTCCACCCCTTCTTCTTCCCAGCATTCTCTCTGCCCCTAAAAATCTTGCCTAGCTATTGACCAATCAGCATTTTATTAACAATGAGAGCAACACATCTGCACAAAAGGATTATTCCACAGCTGTAGAGTTACTAGTAGACATGTAAGTTTCAATTGAGTTAGGCATGTTTTTACCAAAATGGAAGTCATAACCACATACAAGAACTAAACACTTGAAATGTGGCTTGTTTTAATTGAGGTATGCTTTATATGGCTGGAGACCACACATTGAATTTCTATAACAGTAAAAAGAGTGTAAAGAGTTTCTTTAATTGTTTTATATTAAAAGTATAATATAGCTTATATGTTTAAATGATACAATCTTGTACATAATAAGTCAAATATAAAACTATAGTTTAAACTAATTATACCTATATTTTAACCTTAACTATGACTTCCATAATGTTCAAATTAGACTAGTTTGAACTATAGCAGATAGGCCCACCGGAGAGAATCAAAAACCTGTGCAGAATGAATATTTATGGAGGGAATGGTGGGCTCTACTGTGGATGGAGAGAAAAACAAATGGCAACAAAGAAGATGTAGAATTTTGCGCTGTTTCCCATTTTGCTACTTGTATATCGTATTTTGCCCCAAAGGCAAAAGTCCCCTTTGCAAACACAACCTGATGTTGATAAATATCCTGTACTATTTATTTACTTATTTTTGTTATTGCTGTTGTAATTATAACTCAGTCATCACCAGAATATAGCTGACAACTCCAGCTGACAGTTAACCAGAAATCTCATAGCTCTCTGCTGGCTGCCATGATGTGCTGACACTGAAAATAATGACTGTTGGGGACACACTCTCTCCTGAGGCCCTTAGGAGGGGCTCCTTGGGAACAGCGGGGTGGCTGTTCTGATGTGATAAATGTTCTCTGGGCTGCTGAGTCAAGACTGGGAGGCCCAGGCACACCTGGCACCTTCAGAATAGTTCCAGAGAACAGGCTTGGTTCTGGGGAAGACCTGCGCATGACAGCCCTTACTTGGAAGGGTCTGAATATTAGTGCCTGTCTCATGTGTATGTCCTAGAACTCCCTGGAACTGTGTTTTAGGACTGATAGGAATTGAGTCAGAAAACTCAACAGAACTCTAGAAATCCCTTTCATCAGTCTGTGGTGAATCTTCTTTCTTTCTTTTTTTTTTTTTTGGTCTTTATGAAACAGGGTTTCTCTGTATTGTTTCGGAGGCTATCGGTCCAGCCTGGCCTCGAACGCACAAAGATCCGCCTGCCTCTGCCTCCCGAGTGCTGGGATTAAAGGCGTGCGCCACCACCGCCCGGCTCTGTGGTGAATCTTTAAGAAGTTTTAGATAATAGTATTCTCCATGTACAATGCTAAAGCTTCAATTGTACAAAGCAAGGACAATTATGTCAACCATGATGGCTACTTTTATCAGATACACGAAGTCTGTACTGTAGCAGTCTTGCCTGTAGTGGTGGCCACACACCTTTGGGTATGGCTTTAGACAGATGGAAACAAAATAGAAAGAGGGAAGCACAAGGCTTGATCTATTATGTGCGGGTCATTCTCTTGGGTCAGCTGATCTGGTAAGAAGGGCAGAGTAGTACTCCCGTGGTTCTTTGTATTTTTCTGCATAAGTATTCCCCCAATAAACACCCACTTATCATTTATCTTGGGTCTAGTGAAATCATTACACCCTTGCCTTTACTATACAGACACTGCTTCTGGGTGAATTTATGAGTTGTTTTCCTGATGTGACCAGATTTGGATGGGGGCACTGAGTCAAGCAGATGTGGGTAAGCATCATCAGTTCTTGGGTGGTCTGGATAGAATTCAACAGAAGGCAAATTTCCCCCAACTGACTTTAATTTTTCCTATTTTGTATGGAATGGTGCATCTTATTTTTCTGTCTTCAGCCTAGAATTACTCCCTGGCTCTCTTAATTCTCAGGCTTCTCTGGATCTCCAGCTTATATGTGGCAGGCTATGTGACTTCTCAACCTCTGTAATTGCACGAGACAGTTTCTCACATTGATTCTGCTTCTCTGGAGATTACCAACTGTTCCACCATCATTACCGAAACCTGCTCTTACCTGTTTCAATTATTCATTGCTGTGTGTTTCAAAGCATAGTAGCTTAACACAATAACTACTTTATTTCACAGGGTCCTGTGGGATAGAAATTGCATTATATCATAGCAGGGACAAGTGTCTTCGGTTCATCATATTTTCAGTCTCAGTTGATATCACTCAGTAAGGACTGTCCAAGATGACTTGACTATAGCCCTACGATTGTGGTTCTAGTTTTTATTTTCAGCTAGATATCACGACTTTCTTTGGCATGGTTTCTTTATGTGGTGAACTTTTACTTCCTTCTAACTTGGAGCTCTCAGGATAGCAGGAATTCTTAAATCATCAATGGGATACTCTAAGCAAATTTAGAAGTTGCCAAGTCTGTCAGCATTAGTCTTCACACTATGCATGAAAGAAACAACTCATTGACATTGAGGTTCTGGATGGGCACTATCAGCTATGCTTTTGATTAACATGAACTATCCTAGTATTCACCATTATATCACAGATTTTTTTCCTCTTGAACATAATTATTTTCTTCATGGATTGATTTTAGATAAGGTCATTCTGTGGTCTAGACTGTAATCACTGACAAAGGCAGAAAAAATAATGACTACTGCTTCCTTACTAATTACAACAGAAATCTCATTTCTTTTATTCTGCTTTCTAGAAGAAAAATTATTACTATATCAGATCATAAAATTACTTCTACTTCCTGACAGCATGTGTTCTAGGGCAAACTCCTACTGTTTTAGATCCCCCCAAATTACCTACCATAAACCCAAAGGTATAAGAAATCCTCTCTAATACACTCTTATTGAGACAACTTAAGAGTTCCCCGTGAGCACAGCGTTCCTCCTTTAGCTAGCCAAAAAAAATCCAAATGACTTCCATATCCATAGGTGTGCTCCTGGCGACCTCTGTCTATGGGTTATAGACAACCAAACTGATAAGATCCCCCAACCCCACTGTAATCTATTGATTGAGGCAAGGTGCAAGGCTACCCACTCTCAAAGGAAGACGAAAAAGACTGCCCTTGGATGAGTGCAACAAAGGAAGCAAGTGTTGATGATACTAAAGTTGCTTCATTGGAAACACTCTACAAAGGTACCATAGAACATCATGCAGGTAGCCAAATTTTAATTTTATAATATATGTGTGACACTGTTTCTAGACACTTGCTTAGGTCTCATTTTATGGCTATGCTTTACTAAGTAAAAGGATTTAGCTTTCTTCTACACCCTCAGAATGGTGTCTTAAATACAGGGAGGTTGGTACACTTTGTTATCATCCACCATGCTCACAGGACCTCTGCTCTTTCCTGGCTTCAGGTGATTACTTCCTGCTCTGCAGTGGGTCTTCTTGATGGTAACTTCCTGGAACTGGGGTCAAATGGCTTCAATGGATGTGCCACTGTGTTTACCATGCTAACACATAGGTGTATCAATGGGGCCAATACTGCTCTTCTTCTGTGTCTACTTTCATTCCTCTCAGGAACTACTAACTGTCAGACTAATGTGTGCAAGACACCTTTGCACAACAATCACTGTGCCCCAGGAATCTGATAATGTAGTATGTAATACCTCAGATCACCACCTTCATCTATGTCGGGGGAGATAGCTCTGTACTTTATTTTTCTCGCCTCCAACCACAGTGAGTGAATGGCCATATTGTCTCCAGACAGAGAATAGATGATGGATAGGTAGTTATGTAAATATGAACATGTAGTTACATAGATAGGAGACGGAACAAATCACCCTGTATTAGCTATGGGTAACTGTGTAAGCATGTTGCTTTTTTGCTCCTTGGTTTGCTTCTGAATTTATTTTTACACAGTGAGCATGTATTGTTTTTGTAATATTGCAAAACCTGAAAGATGAAGTTTACAAACAAGAAGGCACCGTAACCAGACTACTCTACTAATTAAGCTATTTGGAGGTCTTTCCCCTGAGATTTGTCACTACTTCCTATATAACTTTGCTGTCAAGCTTATAGAATATGGAGTGATAGTGGAAAAGCCTATGACTTTTTTTCTTGTACGATTTGTGATCAGATCAAGTCCTAGTAAAGAAATGAGATCTGAACAGCATATGGACACAAGACATGGACCAAAGTAGTAAAATAATCAACGTCGTTAGGGAGCATCTTGGGGAAGGAAGGAACTGAATTTCTTGGCAGGTAGTATGTGCACAGACTGTACTCAGGAGCCTCAGAAAACAGCATCATCAGGCTCATCCATAGAAGCAAGATGGAGATGATGTCATCTTACAATACAGTCCTTCAGGGACTTTGCCTTGAACTGCGCTCTAACAAGTCCCAGTGTAGGCAGACGTCTTCAAGCAAGGGATGGTCTGCTTCTAAGCATGGGTGTGCTTTCCTGGTACCTGGAAAAATGAGACCCCAGGGGAGATAAATACGTGCCCTTTAAACTCAATATAGGGGTACAGCATGGCTATTTTTCTCCAATGGCAGTTTTTTAAAAATGTATTTCTTTGCACATTAACTTTTTCACCCATATATTAAAATAGTGAATGAAGCATTGCAGATTGTATAGTTTAGAACATGCATAAGTACCTCAATATGCATCCTACTGGGCCATGCACATTTTCACATATTACAAACCACTTATGACAATAGTAATAACAAGAACTATTCACTGAGCCCCTACTGTGTCCCAGATGTTATACTCTGTCCATGTGCTGTTCAGAGCAAACTTACTGCCTTTTACTTTAGAGATGTAATAACTGACAGAAAGGTTAAGTAGTTTGCCTGAGGCCGTGTAGCTTGTATGAAGCCATTCCAGAAGATGGAATGCAGTATAAAGTCTCTTGCTTTCAGTCTTGAGATATTTCCATTAGCTTTGCTGAAGCCTCTTCAATTCTGACTATTAAACATGCTTTTTGTTCTGAGAAAATGATGTTTTTCCTCTTTTTCATTTCGATTTTTCATGTGAGAGCCAGTCTTTAGTATGGATGTGGCAGAATGACTACAACAGAGTCTGCCTATAATGTTCCCAAGACTTCCCTCATCTGACATTTATCTATTAAATATCTGGCCTAATGCAAACATACTCGATGATTTCCACTTACAGTGTTTTACTACATATTAAATTTTCTCTTCTTGTTCCTTTTGGGCAAAACTGTAAAAGAACATCCACAGAAATCTGTTAACAAGAGCAAAACCTGTGGGGGATGTGAAGAGCCATGTGGGTATTCTGTATTAGTCTGACATTTTCCCCTGGAAGTTTTCCCTGTGAATGATGCAATTTGAAATAAACCTCCCTAGTGAACACCCAGGGGTGCTCGGTAGAGAGCGATAGAAATGATGAAATGTTAAAAAAACAAAACCCCGAGGAAGAGACAAGAGAATTGAACATGTTCAGCTTCAGGATGAGAAGATTTGGGGGGAAATAACTCCATCAGTGTACGGGTGTGAGGGGTGGGGCCAAAGGCAGCTATTGTTATACAGGAGGACAACTGTGACTTAGACAGTATGCTGTATGTATGTGTGTGTCTGCGTGTGTGTGTGTGTGTGCATGTGTGTATGTGTGTGTTTTGGACTTAATAGTAACAACAGCACTGAATACTTCTTACCTTCAGATGTTGTATTTATCAGTGCCACATGTGCATTGCTAATTTACTCTTCTCACTATTTCACGAGTGAGAATGTGAGTTCTCAGGATTACAGGACTAAATCCAATACTGGATTTGTGGCTGCTTCCTTTCCAGCCCCAAACTGTGGCGTTACACAGTGTTACTTCTTACCGTTTGAGTCTTTATAAGGAAATGAATGTGGAAGAATGGTGAATAAGTGGCTTCCTGAATTTCCATGGCAATAGTCATGGGGTGGGTGCCCTCTTACCACCCATGCTCACTGTGCATTTTTTATCCTTGCTCCTTAGGTTTTCATCACTGTTAGTGGAGGCCCAAAATTGAGCACAGACATGTGTGATGTATGCAACCACCCAAGTAATTAGGAAAGCTTACCAAATAAAAGCTATTGTGTTAGTACTGCATTACTAGGTGGGCTTGTGATTGTTGTGGAGTAATGAATAGTCTATTTTTCTTTATGGTTTGGGGTGATGTCAGGAGGGAGAAGAGAAGATGAAAGTAGTGACCTTAGCTACAGACCCAACCTGATTCTATTCTCCATAATAGAGGAAAAAGAGATCATATTAATGTGACCCAGAATTTTCAGAGCTCCAGAGTCCTGGAAGACCCCATTGATTCTATGCAGAGAGCACACACAAGCAAGTGACCGATTCTATGTGTGTCGGTATATGTGTGACAATTTTAAAAAGTTGATATTGAAGGTAGAACCTACTACATTTTAGAAACCAGGAACAGATGCACAATAAGACATTTAGGAACTTGCTTAGATTTGGGGCACACTTGAAATTTGACCCATAGTCTGCTGACATCCCATCCTGAACTTTATAGGTTTGTTTTCCTACTACACTAGAAAAAACATGTGTCAAGCAGTCAAGCCAGGATATAAGGAAGAATGAGCTCATAACAGCCATATCTGAAGGCCATCTATCCACTCTTGCCCTTAGGATTCCATACCCTACTTCTAGTTTCCTACTATAAACCCTGGGCTAAGTATGCATTTGAAGGCTACCCCACTGAATCACCCCACACTGACTACCCCAACTTTGAATGCTTGCTCAGCCTGGACCAAGGGACTCAGAGCCTTGTTTGTTGCTGACAGTTCAGCATCACTCCATGGTCAGGAGTTCTGAATGATACTTGTTGGTGTATGCGCCTCTGTTAAGCTCCTGCCTTTGTGTCTGTTAGTGATACTCTTTACTCTATATCCTCCATGAGACTACATGACCTGAAGATGACTCCCACTAAGGAGCCAGGAAAGGCTAGGACCTTAGTATGTGGCACAACCTGAGGATAGGAAACTAGCTGGGAACAAGGACTCATCTTGATGCCACCATGGGTGGGCAATGTACTTTGGACACTTGTAGCATCACTCTGTCTCTGAGACATTGAAGGGATGAAGAAAATGGGAAGGCGGTGAAACGTCAACTGAATGAAATTGCTTATTACAGAAGTTAGGGTGCTTTTAAAAAAGATACTGTATATATTTATTTGGAAAACACAAGATTTTAAGTAGAAAAGCTGTGTCCTCTCCTCCTCTGACTCAGCTGGGCAAACACTGAGTCTCTTAAACCCTAGTTCTATACACAGCATCTTCCTTTGCTTCTGTTCCCATTGGCACTAAACTAGATCACTGCCTCCTGCAGCCCAACATCCTCCTCTTGTGGGCTGCTATGGTTTTATCTCTGCATGATTATTCTTGTTATTATCACTCCAGCTTATCTGGGGCCACCCCAGCGTTCTGGAGCTTGATGAAAGGTGGGTCTATTAGGGAATACTAGTTAGAGCAGCAGGAGAGAGAAATAGCACACATGGCCGACCAACTTAGCATTTTACCAATAGGCATTTAGACAAGAAAATACTGTAGCTGGATTCACGTATTTCAGAGTAGTTCAGCAGCATTGAAATCCTGTGTGTCAGTGTCTCTAATGCAGTTGAGTTAATCAATATCATTTAACTTAGTTAATTGTTCAAGCCTCCTGGATTACCCAGTATATGCCAGGATCTATATCACATGACAGGGAGACATGGAATGCATCATCCATGCAGCCTCAGTGCTGGAGTTCTGCTAGGACATCAGGCCAATAGGATAGGAAGATTTATTTAAACATTTGTTTGGCTTAAAAACAATACTGCTGACAGATGAGAAGGCTTGGTGGGTAAAGGTGCCTGTTGCTAAACCTTACAACGTGGGTTTGTTCCCCAGAATCCACATGGGAGAAGGAGAGAACCAACTTCTGTATGTTTCTTTCTGCACTGTACATGCACACAAGTATGTGTATACACATAATAAATGATTAAAAAATTACTAAGTAGTTGTTTTAGGGTTTCAATTGCTGTAAACAGACACCTCAACCATGGCAACTCTTTTAAAGGAAAACATTTAATTGGATGACTGAATTAAAAGAGCTGAAGAGGTTCAGTCCATTATCGTCATGGTGGGATGTGGCTGCAGGAAAACATGGTGCTGGAGGAGGAGATGAGAATTCTACATCTTTGACCTGCAGGCAACAGGAAGTGAACTGAGACACTGAGTATAGCTTGAGCATATATGAGACCTCAAAGCCCACCCCCCACAGTGATATACTTACTCTAGTAAGGCCACACCTATTCCAGCAAAGCCCCATCTCCTAGTAGTGCCACTCTCTATGAGCTTATAGGAGCCAATTACATTCAAATACCACAGTAGTTATTTTTGCCAGCTTATATGAGCAGTATCTGGAGGAAAATTAGCTGGTTTCTGGATTTAAGGAGCTTGGTACTCTTGAAGTATGGGAGACAGGAACTTTTTAGTAGAGGGACTTACAAGGTTTACCCGGCCCTGTTCTTCCATTTTTGCTTATCATGTCCCTTATATTAATAAGGATGTGCATGAGGAAGCATTCCTCACTATCTGGAAATGTCTTTCAGATCACTTCTGTTACTGGATTCTGAGTTGCTCCCATATCCCCCCACTTTAACTACATATGCTTGTCATATAGGAATTGCATTAGTTGCCTTTCTATTTGTGTGATAAAACACCATGACCAGGCAACTTATAAAAGAAGATTTTATTTGGGCTTATAGTTCCAGAGAGTTGGAGTCCATGATGGCAGAATGAGACATGTTGGCAGGAACAGGAATCTGAGGGCTCACATCTTGAACCACAAGCAGTCAGAACAAACTGGAAGTAGGGCAAGGCCTTAAGCTTGAAAAGCTTGCCTCCAGTGACATACTCCAGTGGCAAGGCCACATCTGTCAAACTTCCCCAAACAGTGCCAGCAACTAGGGACCAAATTAAAATTCCCAAGATTATGGGTGACATCTTATTCAAGTAACCTCAGGGACAGAAGACTTAAAATGTATTGTTAGCTTCTATGTGAAGTCTGAATGTGATACATTCTCATTGTGTCATGTAACACACACACACACACACACACACACACACACACACACACACACACCAAAAATCTAACAAAGGAGGAATTACTAAGTTAAGAGAACCTGTCAAGCAGATGATTGCTGGAGAGGCTTGGTTGTCCAAGTGAAGCTGATAGGAAGTGAACGAGTCAGCATACAACATTTGATCTTTACTCTATAAACTCAGCTATGCTGAGTGCGATTCATTCTGGGCTTCCTATAAGGAACTGCTCGAGGGCTTTCCCACCCTTGACCTCTTTAATGCTCACCGCAGCCCTTAAAAATGTAAACTGTATCATGATGGGAAAACTAAGTTTCACAGGGTAACTGGCCCACAGCTGTCATGTAAGTGTCAATGGTACTTGAATCTTCTCCTTCTGACTTTGGAACACCCACCTGCACCTTCCAGTTTATAGTGAGATAACTGTTTTCATGTGGAAGGAAAGGACTGATACTTACTGAATTTCTCCTGGACATTACAGCTTATGCAATTTGTTTTTCCACAGCATTGCCATCAGTACGAGCCATCTCCACTTACCTCCACAATTGGGTTCCAAGTTATTGAGAGTTTATTTTGCTTTTCTTGTTGTTGTTATATAAGGTCATAGAACAAATTAAGTTTGAATGTGGTATGATAACTCTTATTTCCCCTTCCACATTTCCCCTTGATTTCCAAAGAAATAATAAAAATTCATCTACAAAGTCATTTTGTACATCAATTTGTTTTCATTTCTGTCTTTATTTCCTTCAGTATTACCTTGATATCCTCACTGTTGGAATAGAAGTATCTATTCTGTGCCATTGTACATTGGAAGTACAATAATATTCCTTTTGATTTTACAGGGGTTCACAGGTATGAGAGTTTGCTTTGAATCTTAGAAGAGACTTTAGCATCTCAACAGTTTGGGGTTATTAAGACTATCGGGATTCTTGAAGTTAGCCTGATGCGTTTTGCAGTGTAATCTGGCCACAACCCTGTGGGTTACAGCAGTGGAAGGTTATGTTTTGAACCTTAAATGTCCCACAAAGATTCTGTCTAACACATTTGCTTCCCAGCCTTTGGTACTAATTTGAAAGGGGTGGAACCTTTTGGAGGTGGGACCTGGCTGATAGAAGCAGGCCTTTAGGAGTAGGCACCTGAAACTTGTACTCATCTCTCCTTAAGACCTGTAGTCCCTGCTTCCTTATCTTCACCGTGTGAACAAGTCAGTGCCCATGCTTCAGCTCCCAGAAATGCGCCCCTCCCATCAGGCCTTCCATGCTATTGTGGATTGACATAAGACAAAGTGAATTCTTTCCTTGAGTTATTTTTGTCAGGTATTTGGACACAATGAATAAAGTAACAAACATGAAGAAATACAAAGAGGCTGCTTCTGGTAGTGCAGACAGTTTATATTCTTGGTGGGTTACTCACCCATGTATGCCAGAACCTTCTCACAGTGTAATAATGACCCAACATTATGGACTAAGGACTTTGTCAAGCTACCCCTGTCAAGATCAGGCACAAAACTCAAAAAGACTCTGTCTGAAACTGGCAAGCTTAAAGTCACCTTACAGCTCATCCTGAAATCCTATTTGTCAGGACAACGGATGGAATCAATTTTAGAGTAGTTTTCTCATTCGGTCTATAATACCTAAAAAAGGAGAACTATACCATATAGGCCTCCATTTGTTCTCATGACTGACAATGTTAGGGCTAGGATTATCTGAGACTGGTTGCATGTTGAAAGGGTGTAGAGTCAAAGCTTGGGAATTTGGTCTATTGTTAGGCTCCAAATAATTGGATGTTTCCAAAGATGACTTAGATAATCTTTAATAAGGACAGGTCAGAATCAGGCAGTAGTAAAACTAATTCCAGTTCTCTTTGGGACTTGTTTATTTCCTTTCCTTAAATAGTTGGACTCTTACAGTTGTATTTTGAAGGGGTAGAAATTATAAGTAGTGAAGTCTTCAAGAGCTAGAGAGGTAGAAAGACAACCAACACTTTTAGCCTCTGCTATCTCACTTAAAATCACTTAAAATATTTGAGCATATAATGGTATCATATAATCTCTCTCTCTCTCTCTCTCTCTCTCTCTCTCTCTCTCTCTCTCGCACACACACACACATACACACACACACACAAAGTGAGAGCAATTCAAATGTCTCATGCACATAAGCTACAGCCCTTGTTCATGGCACATATTCTAAAGTTGAGTCAAGGGCCCTTCTCTCCCATTTCTACTCTGATTAAATGAAACACACACTTTTAATTTATTTCCTTGATAGTTTGCAAATGATTGGTATAAAATTTACTGTAATTCTGTCAAGCAAAATTGTATGAAGACTTTCAGAAGCAGCCTTGAACGTGCTATGCTTTCTGGCTACAGAAGCACTTTTCAGGGTCAGAGGCACCTCAATCCTCCTCAGAAAGTGACCAGCACCGGCAGTCAAATGTTGAACTCTCTTGAGATAAGGTATCATTGCTCCAGTGTCACCTTTGACAGATCATCATTGGCTTCATCTCAGTTATTCCAATTTATTGCCAGAGTTACCACCTGTACTGAGTTCAATGCCAGAATATACTTGGAATGATGAATTATAACATGAACTTCATTTTCTTGAAATGTCCCAATTTTTCTGGGCAGACAATAGCATAATGCATAGTTTTAGTGTCCAGTCAATCAGTTTAACACTAATCCAGGAGTTGCTGTCCGTGTAACTTGGAGATGTGGCTACTTTTCATGAAAGACATTATTTTGATGATCTGGGTGGACCTCAACAAATCACTTGATAGTACTTAAAAGCAAAGCTGACTTTCCACTGGGGAAGAAGAAATTATCCTAGAAAGCAGCAGGAGCTTCTGGTTGAGAATTTCTGTCTGCTGGCTTGCTAGTTCCTATGATGGCCATGCAAGTATATTTAAATATATGCAGACATGGAGCTGGAGAGATGGCAGTTAAGAGTGGTTGTTTCCCTTGCAGAGGACTAAGGTTCAGTTTCCAGTACTCTTGTGGTGTTTCACAACCATGCTTAACTCCAGTTCCATGGCATCCAATGGCCTCTTTTGATCTCCACAAAAGAGGCCATGTATGTAAAACACTCACATATGTAAGATAAATCTAAAATATATTTTAAAAATATATAGAGATATTATTTGAATGTTTTATATATAGCTGGTTTTTATTTTGTGGTAGAAATCTGAATGATACAGAATTTGGTGTTAAGAGTGGTACTAGAGAAATACTAAAGGAGTTGGCTCTTGAGTCTGATTTGATTTGATAGTGTTATTGATGCTTTTTCCATGTAGAGAAGGTGTGGCAGTTTTGGAAACTTATAACGTGTTGTCATTAGATATTTCCAATAAATCAAAGTTCTGTGACACCATGTATTTGATGTGTTAACCATGCTACAGCTTAAAATGAGATTGACTGGTTTTAGTGTGTTAGAGGAAGTGAGGAAAGCAAGGATGAGCTCAGTGTTTCTATTACCAGCTGTTTAGTGACCTAACATCTGTTTAAATCACCTAAAGCCAGGCTCCTATTACAAAGTACCATCAGAAAGAATTTAATATAGAACATAAATCTATTTCTAACCATTTTGGAAGCTCAGAAGCTAAGGTGCCAGCAGATATTGTGTCTGGTAAGCACTCAGTTCATAATTCATACATTGTTACATTATCCAGTGTTCTCTTAGGCTGAAGGAGTCAAAAAAGCTCTCTGGATCATTTATAAATAAGGGCACTAGTCTCATTCCATTCATAACAGCATTGTCTTGGTGGCTTAGCTACCTGACTGAGGCAACTTGTAGAAGAGGGTTAGTCCATGATGTAGGCAGAAGCTGGATTAGTAGCCAAGAACTCACATCTGGATTCACCCACAAGAAGAAAGGGAGAGTACTAGGGATGGTAGGAGACCTTTGAAACTTCAAAGCCTTCCTCCAGTGACTCATCTCCCCAAACACTGACACACCTCCTAATCCTTCCCAAACAGTCAGACCAAGTTTTAAAATGTATGAATCTATGGAGGTGAATTTTATACAAATCATCATTAGGACATACAGAAAAATCCAAATGAACTTGAAGATCTTGAGTTCCTACAGTTTGCCAAGACTTCATTGCCAATGGAAGCAACTCTACTCTATATGTCTAAAGAGATAATTGTACTTTGAAGAATTACTAAAGACTTCCTCCAATGTAGTTGCCCTTCAAACAATGATCATTTCTTCTCCAAACAGACTATCCACTCATCTTTACTTCTAAAATTATAACTAGACTCAAGTTTTGGAAGTTCAAATAGTGTGACCCATGAAGAAATAAACTATATACCAATAAACTGTTAGTTTCCAAATTATATAGGAAACAAAGAAGCCCATTTGTGAGACTAGAGATCAGGGCAATGGGACATAAAGCTGGATGACAAATTTATTGACATTGTCCCACTAAACAAAATACCTAGATTATTTTGGCCTAAGAATTTGGATAGGGTGCTAGAAATTTATGGTGGTTGAAATCATGGCTGCCTACACTCAATGTAGTTGAAGTTCCAGGCCACTTTGACACATTAAAGAATGATTATATCTTTTGTTGTTGATTTTAATCTTTTTATTGATTATTTGAGAACTTCATATCATGAACCCCAATCACACCCACTTCTCAGTCCTCCTAGGTCTACCCCCTTGTGAACTTACCCCTCCAAAAGAAAAGAAAAAGTCCCATTTGTGTTGCTGATTTACTCACTGGAACATGGTAAAACTCCCTGTGACTGTCCCATTAAAGAAAACTGACTCCTTCCCCACTCACATCTCATCCAGAAACCAGTGTGGAGAGCTGAACTTCAGCATCTTTATCAAAATTTTTAAGAGTTCTATATGATGACTTTCTGTCTAGGATGGTACATTTTGGGGGTGGAGGTAGGGGTTGTCACAGAAGCCTTCTATGTCCCACCTTCTCTACTGTGAGTCTGCAGTCATGGGTACCACTGCAATCTACCATCCTCATCCTTTACAGTCAGTGGGAGCATAGGTCATAGACTTCTACAAGGTTTCTGGTGACAGCACAGACCATGGACATGTGCATGGCCTTCGGTGGTTACAGGACCCAGCCACAGTAGGACCACAGACACAGACATGGCCGTTGGAGGAAGCATGCAACATGGACATCAACATGACCTCAGTTGGCTGCAAGGGCCACTTAAATCAACTTGGCTCCCAGAGGCCACATGGCAAGCTGAGTGTGATGAAGCAGATTCATCACACAAGTCTGGCTTCTTTGCCTGCGAGCATGTAGAGGACACAACTTCCACTAGGACTTACAGAAATAAATTTGTGAGGGCAGCCTTAGTAGCCTTTGAAAAAGCTGTGTGGTCACTCCTCTCTGTAGGTTAGAAATTACAGTGAGAACCACAACAACCAAAGCAATAATCAGAGCAGTACATTATCAGTATTACTCATCACAGGACTTTGTGAGTCAGACAAAATTTCAGCTACCACAGCTGTAATCGATAGTGCTAAGAGATGTTCTGAGGGATTTAACAGCCTTTTGCTAATCAGAATCAAGTATCTCAGTTACCATAGCAACTCCCTTCCTTTCCTATTGATTCAGAGGCATGAGGAACCTAAAGTGGCCACATGGAAGTCTTGACTTCTAGTAATTGCTATTCCTCATAAGAAATGAAGACCTTTAGAACAACAGAGAATAAGGTCCTGAGGACAAGGACAGGAAGCAAAACTTTGTTAGTGAATCATTAGAAGTAGTAGTAATTGTTCATTTTGCCACTTGTATCCTAGATCCCTGAATAATAAGAAACAGAACTATTTTTAACTGCTGATTTTGAACATATATGGCCTGCTGAATGTCAAATAGCCATTCCACTGTTTGACCACTTTAGCTGATACTTCAGAATGACGGGGGAACACACTGTTATGAATTTCATGACCCTAGGACCCTTGCCACACTTAGTCTCCTGTCAGTCTATGACCAAATGTGAGGCTGTACACAGTGATACTATGGGAGCGAAGTATTCTGTAAGTCTATGGGGGCACTTCTGGCAAAAGCATTACATTCATGGAAGGCAAAACTATATCCAAAACAACTTATTCTATTCATTTCTAAATGCCTTCCACAATGACTGTGGTCTGGTATAATCAGCCTGATAGTGAGTAGCTTTCTGCTAACTATGGAATAATGCCACAAAGAGGACTCAGTTTTGCCTACTAACATATTGGGCATTTGGTGAAAGCTGTAGCCATGCTGTCCTTGGTCAGTGGAGTCATGTTGTGTCTATGTACAGCCTTCATCCCTGCTGCCATGACTATTCTCTTTAGGAATAAATTTGACAACATCAAGAGTAGCTATGGAAAGAAGTCGACTGAAATCTACAGTGTGGCTCAACCTATTTGCTTGATTAATAATCTCCCTCACCTTTGGCCATTCTAATCAACATTCATGTATTACCTCCATGGCTTTTGTCCATTCAGGCATGTTAATCTATCTATGCTTCCCTGGACCTCTCTGTTAGCATTTTACCAATGCTATTTCAGCAAAGCCAATTGTCAATTGGTCATAGGAAATGCTTTGTGAGCTAGAGACACAACTTTGTGGAGAAAAAGTTGTCAGGAGTAGAGACCGTGATAATTATGGCAACCTCTTTGTATTCCATAAAATATACAGTGCTCTGTCTATGAGTGCCACTGCCCATAAACAACTTGGATTCAATATGTCTGATAATAGTAAGTTTGTGATGCATGACTCAGGTCACAGGGACATCGACTGGCCTATGGTTAAACTTCCAGTCTCTTCTCAAACTAGGAACAAGCTGAGTGTTCTTTATCAAAAGGGGGATAGTTTTGTTTGTTTGTTGTTTTTAACGAAGAACAGTGGGGCTTTCCCCAATCCTAAGGGTTTATACTGTTTCTGCAGTACGCTGTTATTGGTCATGTCTTATGGAAGGAAAAATAATCAAGTTCTTTGTAGATGGAATAATGATGTAGGGGTTGATAACTGATACATATATATATCTGAGATGTTGCTGTTATTATCAGTTGGATTCTAACTGCTTTTGATAATGTTTATTGATAAGTTTTTAATTTAAAAGATTTTTTATTTGTATGAGTGTTTTGCCTGCATGTCTATTTGTATATCACTTATATACCTTGTCCCCAAGGAGGCCAGAAAAGGTGTCAGAACCCCTCACACTGAATTACAGATAGTTGTGAGCCATCATGTGATGGCTTAGAATTGTACCTGGATCCTCTGGTAGAGCAGTCAGTGCTCTTAACTGATGAGCCATCTCTGCAGTCCCCGATGAGTATGTTAAAAAGAAAAAAAAGGAACAGAATAAAACAAAACAGTATTTACCAGTTCAGCAGATGAATATGAGGAAGATATTGAATTACTCAAGCAATGAAGTCACATTGGATTAATATATGTAATTGGAGTCACCATCTGGTTAAGAGTAATACACTACCATTCTTTGAGATCTGCCTGCCTTTCGTACAAGCTAAATTGGAGAGTTGATGGAGGTGTGTGATGGGAGCCATCACACCTGCATCATCTTCCAAGTCCTTGCTGTTGCAATCTCTACAACCCCTCTAGGAAAGCAGTGACACGTTTGGTTCAGAACTGTCCCTGGTAGGAACTGCTTTTGGAAGTTTGCACCTGAGTTTTCCTATGATAGTTTCTTTATTGTGCAGAGCATGGCATTGGTATGCAGATTCTGCTAATTGCTGCGAGTATTCACTGTAATTGTGCCTGGCAACCGAGACAACAACCACAGGAGGGGCTCAGAGATCTGTAGTACCTGCTGAGTTGTGAATATGAGCTGAAACTCCATTGATCATCTGACTTCTACAAGCCCCATTGGGCCTCCTACAGCAATGTTTTGAGTTTTCTGAAATTTTTGTCTGTCAGGAGATAGAGTGTAGCAATCTTCAGAAAGCATATTTTCCTTTTGTGGAGGAATAATCATCTAGGTATAAGATCATGGGTCCCTTTGGAGAAATCTGGGAAGAAGATTAATGGATAAACTTTTTGAAAAGTAGAATCCTCTTAAGGACTTGCCCTCTCCCTCATGCAAGGGTTTCTGGATCTCTAAACTTGATTGAGCCAGAGGATTAATCAAGGAGCCATGACTCTGTCTTAGCTTGCTAAAACTGCTTTAACAAAACAATACAAAGTGGTGGCTTAAACAATAGACATTAGAAGTCTAAAATCAATATGTCGACAGGTTTGACTTCTCCTGAAATTTCTGAAAAATTTTCACAGTATTTAAATTATAAGATACCAGAGAGCATGAGCATATGAACAGCAGTTAAATAGTTTGTATCCTCTACTAGAGACTTAGTTTACTTGGGTTTGTATATTGAATAGTTATGTCCTTCTAGCTGGAAATAGTACTTTACTTTTGTTACCAGAGTGTAAGAAGTAAGAGAATATGTGTTAGTGCCAACTTGACAAGGGGTGGGTTGTTACTTGTGTGTCTGCTAGGCTATATTACTCTTTGTAGTTGGCAGACACAAATTTAGGTGTTGTGGTGAAACTATTTTCTAGATGGCATTAACATTTACATTCATGGACTGGTTGTAACCCTAGCCATCTCAGAAAGAAGGGACAGGCAGATCTCTGTAAGTCCTAGGCCAAGATAGGGTTACATAGTGAGACCTTTCTCAAAATAACAACAAGAAGAAGCAAACACATAGGAAAAAGCAATAGCATTTATCTCAGTTGGTTTTAAATAAAGGATATTATTTCTAATAATATAGGTATGCCTATCCATTTAGTTGAAGAGTCTCAAGGGTAAAATTCAGTTTTAATATTACCACAACTGCATAGCAAAATTAACTTCTCTTGAAGCTTGCTGATTATCGATACTGATAGTTATGAGTAATAAGTACCTTAGCAGGTAGCATGCAATGGGTAATCTCAACTATCAACTTGATGAGAGGTGTAATTATCAGAGTCAAGCATCTGAGCATGTTCCAGACTTGCCAACCCGCCATAATAACCTAGTTACTTAAAAAAAGTTTTATATAGTGCATAGTAAAATTTCATGTTTTCTGTATATATGCTATACTTATTTGTCTATGTATTTGTTATAATGACTCACAGAACCTAGGGGAAAGTTACCCCTTATTATTATAATTCATTACAAGGAATACAATTAGATGAAGTGCACAGGGTTAGGTTTGAAAGGGTTGTAAGCATAGGATCTTGTTCCCTAACCCTCTCTAGGTGTTCCCGCCTGCTCACCAAATCGAAAGATCTCTAAACTACCTGTTTAAGAGATTTTACTAATCCAACTTTCAGTCCTTTCCCCTTCCCAAGGCCAGAGGCTGGTACGAAGAGCTCCTGACTCTGAGTGGCACTTGGTCTTTTTGGTAATCAGCTCCCACTCTGAAACTATCTGGGAGCTCCACCCTAAGTCACCTCATGGAGTAGACCCCAGTGTTTTCTAAAGAGGTCCATTATGAACAACCAAAGGCATACCAATTACTCAGGGAATTCCAAGGGTCTCAAGGAGCTCTATACCAGGAACCCAAGGCCAATCCATATATTTGTATATTTATCATTCAGAAATTACATTGTAGTGGTTTTTGCTTCTAGCCCCAGGTACCCCGTTGAAGTCCTGGGCTTCTGTTTTGTTCTTGTGTCAGAATCTCCAGCTTCTCACTGGTTGTTAATGACAGGACCTTCTCTCCAACAATATCCTCCCCAAGAAGTCCTTTGATTGAGGCAGCTGTAACTGACTTTTAGTGCTTGTCATTAGGACCCAGCTGACACACAAGTGAAGAACTCCAGTGAAGTCACCAGCAGAATGGGACCCAGAGTTTTGTTTGCGTATGTCATTATGTGGAGTGAGTTTGCAATGTTTCACGTGGGTGTAAAATTCCAATTTACTTCTCTAATAAACCCTTCAACAATGGACCTGCTCCCAATTTAGCTGTACATTATTATAGCTAAATGTTGCTTGCTACAAAAAGACCTTGTTTTGACCTCATAAGTAAACAACATTGAAATCACTGGAGGAAAGCAAAACGTGTCTTAAAGTCAGGAGAGAAATTCACTGTTTGTGTTTCAGGGCTGGCTCTGTTCTTATGGCTGTCTGTCTGTAAAATAGGAATACCTCATGCACATCTGACTACCGTTCAATATTATCAGACAAATATTACTCTAAAAGGGTACATTTTGTGTGAAAGTTTTCTCTGCTTCTTGGGTGTTTTTAGTGGTTTATGAAGTTGAGGTCACAATAGACCACTTGATTAATGAGCTGTTTTATTGGGATGCAAATAAGGCACAATGTTATAAGATCCATATGTTGTACGTTACAGGCATATAACACCTTGCCACAGGATGAAAAATGTAAAGCATCTGTCTTGAAAAACATATAGCATGCTGAACAAAAAAGCATGTGACTATTTCAGCTATTTAAGGAATGGATGATTTTCATGCCAAATTTGTTTAGTTTTAATGTTAACTCATGTGTGTATGTGTGTGTTCATCAAAAGTAACTTTATGATTTGTGCCTCTCAGTCTGTTCAGACTAGTTGAAAGGAGTCAAACTGCTGGTTCTGATAACACACAGTAGCGATAACTATAAATTGCCTGGTTGAGAATAAAAGAGCTATAAACTGGAAAGAAAGGGTAATTAAAATAAAAATAGTAATGGAAGATTATAGGCTGATTGTCCCTGTGTTTTCAGGCAGCAAGTGTGAGAACAACATGAAATCTATCAAGCCATTGGACAAAGAATTTAGAGAAACAGAACTCAGGGTTCAGAGACAAACAGGCAGTGGGTGTTACTCCTGATGGCGTGGGATTGTTTTGACTAGTGTCAATTCCACATCTAACATAACTGTTAGTGAGATGGTACCAGGCTGATCACTGTCTGGTCACTCTGCCTCCCTGGTCACTCCCATTCTTGTTATCTAATTTTATTATCTTCATGGAAATTCTCACTGCCTGCAATGATCTTGTTTACTATGTTTTATTTCAGAGAATGAGCTCCTCATTGGACCTTTTTTTATAGCTGCAAACACAGATCAGTGTTTGGAACACGTTAAGAACTCAATAAATCAGTGCTGAGTAGATGGTTCAGTAGATTCATGCCTATTGCACAAGAATTAGAACCTGAAATTGAATCCTTAGCACCTAGCTAAAAACCAAATGTGTTTATGTTGCAAATGTAACCCCCAAAACTGCGCAAACTGGTGATGTGGTGGTAGGGTTTGCTAGTTGCCAGCCTAGCTTCAGGGTCAGAGAGAGACCTTGTCTCAAAGGAATGAGGTACAGAAAGATGATACAGAAAGCATAAAAATGATACAGAAAGATACACAGTGTCCTTCTTGCATGAACATTGCATGAACACATCTGCATACAACGATACACACACTCATGCACAAACACACATAAGAAAAGAAAAGGGACAACAAAAGAACTCACTGAATATACATTCAACGTTGAATTTAAAAAGTGGAGGGGAGGTAGCAGTCTTCTCTACCTGTGATGGGCACTGAAATCATCTCATCAACTTGACAGAAAGGTGCTGGACACAGTATTATTATCCTGTATTATTTTGTAGTCCTCATACTACTTATAACAGTAATGATGATGTAATAATTGTTACAAGTTAAATCTAATCAGCACTCCTAGTAAGTAGTTTGCATTGACCGTATTATTCAGTAACTTCACTTAGTTTGTTTTCATAGTAAAGTTGCATGAACTTGGCTCAAGAACCAATTATACCAATTATTTAAGGGAGACACTCAACATAGTAGGAAAAAAACCCATCATGCCAGGTGTGAGATACCTCCTAAAGAATTGTTGGCCAGAGAGGCCCCAGAGCCTGCAAAACAAAACATGTTCTTGCCATATCACTCAGTTGTTTACCAGAACTAGTTGATAAAACCCTATTACTGAAAATACCTAAGGCTTGGTTGTATGTTATAGAGAAATTAAGCTGAATCTGCGCTGGAAGCTTCTGCTAGTTATCAGCTAGCTTTTGTGGTGCTGAAAGGTGTAAATGGAGTTCTAATTGGTCTAATTCACAAAAACCCAGTCAGACAGATATAGAGGAAAATGCTGAGAGATCAGAGAAGAAGGAGCAAGCCAAAGCCACCTTTACCTCATTAGCTTCCCAGCGGGAAAGGGATTAAATTCCTGTTTCCTCCTGCCTATATCCTCTCTCTACCCAGCCATCTCACTTCCTGTTTCAGCCCAGCCATTACAGATATCCAGACCATTATGGTTAGCTAGTGGCAAGCTCCACCCTCTGACAAGCTTCATTTGTACATGCAAGGTACCACCACAGAAAGGTGCTATGCAGGCTGCTAGGGAAGAGAAGGCATCAGAGGTTTCATCCAGCTGCCTACCCTGTAATACCACCATGGAGACCAGGCAAGATGTTCCCACTTTCACAATAGGGGAACAACTGTTATATGGGTAACCAACCACTCTCTGATTAACGGCCTACTCAACAGGAGAGAACCCATACCTGCTAATGCAAGCTCTTCCTCAAAAGACCATGGTGGAGAGAGTCATAGGATCTAGAGAGAACTTAATTTTGCTGTTTAGCTGAACTGACAAGGTTGGACTGCCACCTCCCCCACCTCTCTTTCTCTTTCCGGACCCACACACACATGTTTATATACATAGATAATAACCACTCTCAGCCTTGTGTATTGCCACTCTGAGAAATACACAGCCACTGCAATCATGAACTGTCAACAACTATGGATGACTTCTGCATAAAAATGGTCCCATCAAAAGCTAGACAAGGATAGAGAATGTACTTGGGCCCCTTCCCTCTATTGCCAAACTATTTCCTATGGAAAGACTCAGGGAAAGGAGAAGTCATGGTCTCCTGCTGAGGACCCACAGGTGATTCCACCAACTTCCAATAAATGGTCCCACTCCAACAGTCATTTAGTCCTAGTTAAACCATGCACCTGGTGTAAGGGAAACCTTTAATTTGAGAGAAGCCTTCCCACCAGCCTGGTTCTAGAGCTGCATCAGTCCCAAATAAACACACAGGAGGCTATATTAATTATGAAGCTGTTGGCCTTGCTTGTTTCTTACTGGCTAGCTCTGACTTAAGTAATTACCCCATAATTGTTAATCTAAGTATTTCTCTTGCCGGAGAATAGTTCTGGGCTTCCTACCCCATGGCGTTACATCTTGACTCCCTGTGTTTCTCCTTCCCAGAGTTCTCCTGGACTCCTAGTCCCACCTATCTAGATTCCTATTGGCCAGCAGTGCTTTATTGACAAATGCACAGGACTTCCCCCCAACAACCTGGGGGTGAAATGTGTTGTGTGAGACCCTGCACAGACACCCACCTTGGGGGAAGGTATGAAATCAACGACACAGACTTCAGGAGTCAGGTGAGTAGCAGAGCATGCTGCAGACTCATTTATTACAGAAGTTAGGCCAGCCTATGTACCCTCTTCCAAGGTTGCATTGGCTCAGGCAACCGACTTTGCTGTGTTGTCCTTTCCTCACTGGCATCTCTGATCAGGTGTCTCTGAGTCAGCAGGCTCTGAGTGGAGATGCACCTTAGGTTGGCTCAGGGAGGAAGTGCCTGCCATGTATGCTCATGAGGGCTGGTTTGGACAGGGCAACTGTGCCTTGGGTAGGCTGGCCTACAGTTTCTCCTACAAAAATAGTTGGGGATTGATAGAGTAGGAAGGAGACAGGAGAGTTGGGTGTGGGGGAAGTAACCAGAATACATTGTATGCATGCATGAAATTGTCAAATAGCTAACAATAAAAATATATTAAAATGTGAATAAAAAGTTGTCTGTTGCAGAAATAGGAATATGTTGCTTTGCATAAAAATTCTGACTTCATCAAGAATTAGGATTCCATGGCACTGAGTTAGCATTAAAACTCTCAAGGCAACAATTTATACTGACCTGAGTCAGAATGCTCTTTGGGACCTGGGGTTGGGGTGGGGCGCTACTGGTTCTCCCTCGAATATCCATCTTTTTTGAATGTTAGAAAAATAATACTTTTCTCAGAAATATCCAACTTGGTAGTCTCTCACATGCTTCCCCATTACTTGAAATAATTTTGTTGCACATCTTTAATAAAATTGTTGTTTGGGGCAAATATATGTCACAGCTATTTTATTTATAAACCTTGACATATATAGACTTTGTTCTTTTGTTGTTGTTGCTGTTCATTCTAAAAGCACTTCTTAGATATGACTAAGACATAACGTTGCCAGTTGCTGGCAATACAGGAATAGAGAGAACATAATATCTGACTTCAAGGAACTCTTAAGCAGCTGAGGCAAGCACACACAGACAATTACTGTGATTAAAAGAAATAAATGGATCTCAAGTTAGTTTTGCCTGGAAGCATTCATATCTTTTCATTGAAAGCAAAACTGATTGTGAAACTGTCACAGACTCATCTAACTTCTAGTAGGTCATTATGACTACGCAAATATCCCTTTAAATTCTGCTATGCCAAGAGCTGGTGGTGATGTAACCTAAATTTCACAATCCATCACCTGTACCAATCCTTGGGTCAGATTGACATAATTCAATCCACATCTCCAAGTGGTAGACCAATGGCCATCCCTTACTCAATATTCCAGAAGCAACCCATGAGCATCCCACTTGCCTACTACTTTGATGGCAACTGTCCCCTGCCTTTTCTCTGTGTTTCCATTCTTGAAATCTTCTTTCTCTCTAACTCAACAAGTCCTTCTGACTTTGCTTACAGACTGTATCTCCAATCTAACTACTTCTCTCTACTTGTACATCTATCTTCTAGTCCAGGATTTCACATACTTTGCTGTATTCTTTTAGTTTGCCTCCCAGATGTAGACTGGCTAGTTTAAGGTGTTTGTCTTATACTTCATCTCTGTTGCAATTCTCACAGCCTACTGGGTTATAATGGAGAAATATTGTCCTGATTGTAATTGATTGTGTTTTCACTCTGGCATCTAGACAACTGAGTTTGGGAATATTGTAATGCTAGATGCTGATAACTGGTCCTGAGCTTGTTGGGTGGGTGCTTTGTTCCTTGGGTTTTGTTGCCCTCTCTGGTTCTTAGGAGAGCATGGTGGCTGTGTGTTTCCAGTTATGGAATTCTTCTGGGATCTTTCTGGGTATGACCACTGGGGGTTGAAGATGTAAAACGAGCCACGCCAAGGATACTGGGCAGGAGAGTCATATGATACTTTATTAGAGAGAGAGAGAGAGAAGTCAGTTACATGAGAAGCTGAAAACTGAGGTCAGCACTCTGCTCGTCTCCTACCTTGATCACAGCCCCAAGAGAGACTGAGGGCTTCTTCCTCCTTCCGTTTATCTCTCCTACCCCTACATACATGTGACCATGCCCAAACAGTACGTGCGATCTCTCCCTACAATTCCCCTTTTAGTCTAAAGAAAAGATTTAGACTTGAAACAAAACTAAATTGTCTCAAACATATAGAAAACATATATACATGGAAGGTGATAAACAAATTATAATTTACCTATATCCTATCCTAAGCATATCTGTCCCATCTAAACCCTAAACTTATCTGAAAGAGATGCCTAAGTCTGAACACCTCCTTCCAGTCCCAACTCTAAATAACTGAAAGCTAACACTAGTAGGTGTAAATTATCAATAGTAGGAAAGGGGGACATAGTATTCTCAAAATTACTTCCTACTGAAATCGTACAATGAAAGCCTCATGGGATCCTGTAGGAAGAAAATGTTAGTGCAGTGAAAATCTCAAGTGGACTAGCTACAACATTTGTCCTTAGTCTCTGTTTGACAGGAGATGCTTGATTGAAGTTCTTGACTGAAGTTCTAATGCTGATTGAAGCTCTTGTCTGAGGCTCTGGCCAAATTGTAGAAGGTGCACCATATCAGTTAATTAGTCTGGAGTTGTGTAGAGCGATGTGGTAATTGTCAGTTCAGATGCTTCAAGTCGGATCAGGTGGAGTCGATGAAGTGAGGCCCCATTTTCTTTCTGATATTTTTGAAGAGTGCTGTTAGGAAATTCTTTGTTCTCTGTGGAAAACTCAAATGTTAATGTCAACAAAGAAATTTTAACTTTTATTTGTGTGCATACCGTGAAAGGCAACAATAAGGAAGATAGTAAATGTGAGGATAATTAGACTTTCAAGAAAGAACCGAGTATGAACAGATGACAGTCCCTAGATTTTTTTCTGTCTTACATCTATTGACTCCTTGATATGATACAGAAACTCTGAATTTTATTTTAACAACATGCTTGCATTTAAAAGAGGAGAGCCAAATCCAACTCCAAAGCCAGCCTTGGTTTAAGTGAATTGGGACCAAAAGAGTACCAGGAAGCAAAGAGAAACAGATATTATAAGGACAAAGAGAATTAGACATCGATACCAAACATTAGATTCTTCTTTGTTTGATGATTCTTTGGGTAGCCATCCTCCCTTCTTTAGGCATCTACACATTCAGTATCTTCTCGCTGTTTGGAGATGGGTTTTCCTGTGAAGACAAAAACAAATCACTTCCCTTTCTTTTTGTGAGGTCTCCTTACATATTGTAGAATATGACTTTGTGGATGAGCTGACCAATTTTGATTGAATCTCAGTGTTGCAGGCACGGGAGATCTCTCCCTACAGAGGGTTCCAGGTAAATGTGTTTCTAGATATTGGGGACTGACACCTCAGAATTGGGGTGGGGCTGAGGAGGTTCACAGGAGGGGAAAATCAACATTTTCCCCCAAGATCTGCTTAGTCTCCTGGGAATAGGGGCAGAGGATACAAAGAGTTTGCAACAGTTAGCCTTCTACAGAGCTGAGGATGAGACAGAAGGATTGGATTTGGATGAGAGAGAGAATGAAGATCTGGAATTCACCTACCTACAGTTCTAGCCCACTTGTTTCTCTGTCAGGCTTGGCTTGTGAGTCTGCAAGGAATTTCTGCTATAGTTGGAGGCTGGGATAACAGGATGAGGTAGAAGGCTGCAGGAGGTCTGCCTGATCTGCTGGAGATGGGGACAGAGGTAGGGGGATGGCGCTGAGCAGTTAATATGCTACAGAGTTGGGGGAAAGACTTCATCAGGCATTGGTTTTGTAGGAGAGGAGGAAGAGATTTGCTTCTCTGGCAGGAGTGGTCAATGGGTTCCCAGGGAATGCTCTTCTTCTTAAGCTTTCACAGATGAAGTGGAGAGAAATTTGATCCTTCCTGATTTAAGTCCCTCTCTTGAAGCCAAGTTGTGAATTTATGGCCATTTCTTTTCTCCTTGATAGAGTTTTATTTTCCACTCAGGTTTGTCTGACCTGCTGGAAGATTAGGGCATGGGCGGTTCCCAGTGGTGAGTGGTTGTAACCACTGTGAAACTCCCCTTGCTGGCTCGATGCACACTGTAGCTTCCATTCATGGAGATTGATTTTTCTCACAGTGCAATTCTGATTGTTTCTTCCAGGGGACTGTGGGTTTTTTTTCTGGTCAACAGCTTCTCTGTTAATCCCAGAAGACTTTTACTCTTTATTTGCAGACTTCAACAATCATGTCTCATATAATAGACCACTCATATTCTAAATAAAGGGAGCATAATAAAGTGAAAATAATTTTTATATTAATTATCTTGTTTTAATACTACATACAATAGGTATTAAAACTCAAGATATTTGGGAACAGTTGATGTTATTACATGTGATATTTTTGTGTGTGTATGTCCTTGCTTCATGGCCTGTAAATCCCAATGAACAGTGTTACAAAGCTTATTTAATATAATCAGTTAACCAAGATTTTTTTCCCATTTTGATGAGAACAGGATGATAGGAACATCCTCTATAATATATTGGACAGTGTCTGGAAGGAGTAATGACAGACAATAGACAATGAGTAGGACCAGAACACAGATATCTGAGCTTGGCATCAAAGTCTGATTTGCCGAATAATCACATTCTTCTCCTGAAAGTGAAATAGTGACAGTTTTGGAAGCCTCTAGTTTCCATTTGGTGTGTCAAGCTAAAAGATGTAAACCATGTCAAACAAAAGATGTGGGGTCTATCTGACTTCACAGAAACCTCAAGGCAGGTACCATCAGCCTGACTGCCAGTAGTTTTTGGTTGATGGGCTTTTGTGTTTGTATGTGTAACAACTGGTTGCACCAGCCTTCTGATTGATCTAAGTAATCTCAAAATGGTAAGGAGACATGATTCAGTTCTAGAGGAGCTAGGCACCCATCACTTATTTTCTTTGATCTACTTTTCCTAGCCTATTTATTAATTTCTTGAATTTTTATTAAAGCAATGGAAGTAATAGTTTGAGAGTCAAACAGTAACAGGTTTATGATGAAAACTAGCTGCAGACAGGAATGTAACTTAGAAACATGGAGGGACTAGAGAGAGGGAAACATATTCTGATCCTGTTCTTCTATCTCATGGTCTTGGAGTATTGCCTATTGGCTGATCTCTGCCAGACCTGGGACCCTTGGTAATGGCTTCATCTCTGGATGGTGAAGAAAGTAGACGAATAATCATCTGTTCAGGAACCTGTGTACAAGTGTATTGTGAGGGTGAAATGGATAAATATGTTAAAGCACCCAGACAAATGGGATGGCATATCAGGGGCCCCCAGAATATCTTTCTTTCTTATATCTTTAAATTTTCATATTGATCAAAATTTGCTTTCCTAAAATTGAAATTCATTTTTCACACAAATATTATCTTAAATAGCATTTTAACAAGAGGCAAAGCATTTTAGGTATTTTAAATGTTAGTGACTCAGTGAATAGTATTTGGTGACAGGAGGGTAGGAGAGAATTCTCCATTTCTCAGAGTTGCATACTAATGCAGCTGCCTGTCCAGCTTGGCAGGTCTAGGGGATTGAAGTCATTCTTCAGGTGCTCAGGGTCCCTGTTAGGTCTATAGTAGGTTTTATGGTGTATCTTCTCTCAGGAAGCTATTGGAATCCTCATAAACCTTTGCTAAGCTGAGAAGTCTGGTTGCCTCAGACCATTGTCTTCCCATGGTACAAAGGGTCCCCATGATATCTACAAGCTTCTGGACAAACTTGGTATGTCTTTAGCAGCCTTCTATGACCCAGTCTGTGACAAAGGGATGAATTTCTCCCTGCTAGACCCTTTTGCTTCCCATCAGGAGTGTCCATGCTGCTATGTGTTCAGATGGGTCTTCCCTGACTCTTTTCTTTTGTCCCTGGCCCTTCAATGGATGGAAACAAAATCCAAGGATTCTTTGGAGAAACTATCAGGGCCAAGGAAAGAGGATGATTTCCCACATTGGATCTCCTGCCTCAGTCCTCTGTGGGTGAACTTAGAAATGCTGAGTCTGAGATGTTGGCCTCTTAGAGGCCTTTCTGGCCTCTCCATGGAGCCAGCCAGCACTGTACCTGAGTCAGACTGGGCCTTGTCTCATGGGTCCAGGACACAGAAAGTGTAGCTGGGAGGTGTGGGCTAAATGTGGATAGTGTTTACCTACTTAAACCCATGTGTGGTGGTATTCTCTCAGCTGATCCTCTCCATCCATCCATAATCCATTCCTTTTGGGTTCCTCATTAAAATAAAAAATCATCAACCTTCTTTTAATGTGACTCTTTGTGTTTCATTTCCTTTGTTGGTTAAGAAGTGTTTCCACTGAAACATTTTGCAAGGTTTCTATATAGCACACACATTTTGAACATTTTGTTCCTATTAACATAAAATATTATTCTCATTTCCCTCTGTTGGGAAGAAAGTGGAAAAAAAGCATTATAAAAATTATAAAAACCCTCTTCGTTATGAAGGAGATATGAATGATTTATGAACATAATAAAGGCAAGTCTCTTTGGTCAACATTATGAATTTAAAAATAAGGTTTCTTTTCAGAATTTTGAAATGATTTAGATGAAGGTAGGCACTAAAATAACAAAGGAAGCCAGGTAAGAATGGGAATTTCATTCCTCCCCCAGAGATGTGGTATGCTCTCCAACTTTGGGAACCCACATAAAATTGTCCCAGGTTGGATCAAGGGAATGCCACATTAAGTAGCCTGGTTCCAGATATATCTTCAACCCATTTGCTCTCCTGACAGACACATTGTGAAACCCCTTCTGCCATTTTGATAAGTCTTTGCAAGGCACACATCACCAAATCTTACCAGAGAATGGAAGGAAAAGGGTTCAGCCATTCATGTATTTGAATGTGCCACTCAAAAATACACTGTTGGAAGTTTGACCCCTAAGTCCCCATACAGCTGGCATTTGGAGGATAAGATGAGGTCATGAAGGTGTGGCTCATAGGTTGGCATTAGTGGGCTCAGAGAGAGACTGACTGGAGTTAGCATGTTCATTTTGTTTTGTCTTGTTATGACCTCTGCCATGCTGTACTGCAACAAGAATGCCCTCACCTCTGACGAACCTGGTACTGTTCTTACAATCTTGAGCTTTCCAGCCTCCAGAACCATGAACCAAGCAAAGACCTATTTTTTTGTTTGTTTGTTTTTCAGTTATGTTACCTTCTTTGGAGTATTCAGTTACACAAGAGAAAATGAGCCATGACACCTACGTTTGGTGACTTATCCTACCGCACACATACACATTGTTATCTTCTCCTAAATATGCCCAAAGCTCCCTCTTCTGCCACACCATGTCTTGGCATCCCATGGACCAGTTATCGTTCCATGGTCTGCATCTGCTACAAAAAGAAGCTTCTTCAATGCGGGTGCACCACTTACCTGTGGCATTTAGGATAAGATTTCAAAATGCAGTTAAGAGTTGTGCTGGTTTAGATTATTTAAAACTTGATTAGAAAAGGTAGAAGGTGTTTGCAAGACAAAATTTGTGTGTTTATTTATTTGGCTTTCCAGGCAGGCTTTCACTGTGTAACAGCCTTGCCTGTTCTGGAACTCTCTTTGTGGTCCCGGCTGGCCTTGAGCTTAAACATATTTACCTGCCTCTACCTCTCAAGTGCTGGCTTGCACACCCAACAATTTAGCTTTTTTATTTTATGTGTATGAGTGATTGTCGGGTACATATATCTGTGCACCATGTGTATGCCTGGTGCTCATGGAGGGCAAAAGAGAGCATCAGATACCCAGCAAGTGAGTCAGTCATACATGGTTGTGACCTGTCATGTGGGTGTTGGGAATTGAACTTGGATCCTCTGAAAGAGCAGCCAGTTCTCATAATCAGAGAGCCATCTCTCCAGCCCCTGGGTGGGGCGCATTAATAAGTAATGTTGAAACTAATGGGATTGGGATAATTTGTATGTGGAGATGGAGTTTACTTTGGTTTGTGTTTCAGTCTGTGCTCACTTGGTCTCATTGCTTTTGGATATGTGACAAATCAGTACAACATGGTGTTAGGTAGGGCAAGATTCTGAGGGGGGGCAGATATTCCACCTACAATCCTTCCTCTCTCCCTTTTAGGTAGTTTCCTCAATGACCTAGAAGATTTACCCAGTATTAGTATCTCTTAAGTTGTTATGGGCGATTTCTCTAGTCTCCTTCCCGAGAAGAGTAGAGCTAAAAGAAAGCTTTTCATGTGAATTTCCATTTTCAACTTCTGGCCTCTCTCTTGTCTAGATTTTGACCAGTGTTAACATCTTCTGAGAATAAGCCATTGATTAATTGATTGACTGACTGACTGATAGACTGATTATGTGTTTCCTGGAATGAGGAAGCAGCCTACTCCAGTTGCAAGTAGACTTTTAACTGCTTCCTTCCTGTATGTTATGAGCTGAATTTTAGATGCTCACAACTCTTATGTTAAAATACCTCAGAATATGATTAGCATTGGTAGTAGGATCATCAAAGAACCAGTTATGTTATAATGAGTAATTAAGAGGGGTCATAATTTAATATGACTAGTGTCTGGGTATAGACAGTTCAAGAAGGAAGATGGTAGGATGATATGAAGAATAGTTGACTGCCTGAAAGTCAAGGACAAGGGTCTCAGAAGAAATAAACTCCACTGACACATTGGTCTTGGAATTGTAGCCTGCAGAATTACTGGATATTTAATTTTCAAATAAGTCATTGTATTAGCTTTCTGTCCTTGTAGTAATCAGCTGAGGTAACCAATTTGCACATGGAGATGAAGTTTATCTTGGTTTGTGGTTTCAGTCTATGCTCACTTGGCTCTACTACCTTTGGATATGTGACAAGTCAGCACACAGTGGTGCTTGGACAAGTCTAGGGAGGGAGAGAGAAGCTGCTCTACCTACAGTCTGTCCTTTCTCCATTTTAGGGCATACCCTCAAAGACTTAAAAGAACCCTCCTATTAGATTCCAAATATTAAAGGTTTCTAGCACCTTCAGTAGTGCCAAGAAACAGACTAACCTGTACCACATAAGCCTTCGGGGGGAGCTGAAGTGCAGTCATCATCCAGCCAGCTGTATATCAGTATGGCAGCTTTGGCAAACGAATTGTGGGCCTTTAACATCACTCCTGGTTTTCATGAAGTCTGCTGTCTCCAAATTGTGCAGCTGACAGAGGCTTGGTTGAATGAATTCTGTCTCTGCAGCACTGTGGCACTGTCTACCATTTTCTCAGTCTCTGCTTCTCCATTTGCTTACTATGTTCCTAAAATTTGCTGAATTTGAAAAGATTTCTTTAAGTGTCCCTCCCATCCTCTTTGTCTGTTAGGGTTTTATACTCTGAATAGTTCCTTTACTGCCATCTTAATGTGTTTTCATGAGAGGGAGAAGCTATAGATGGGCTTTAACTGAAACTATTTTTCTGAACTCTTTTCTTTCTTTAGCAATTGAAAGCTCTGACATGACAGATCTTTGAAAGCATTTTTGCTGTAAGTACTTGGTCTGGATTTGTTGCTTTTCAACTCCAGATGAAACATCTTTGCCTTGGCTTGTGGCAGGAACTACAGCTGTTACCATCCCCTTTACTAGATGAATTGGTTCTGGCCTTTGTCAGTAGAAAGCTCTGGAGGGATGCTTGTGGGGAAAGGGCATGCTCACCCCTGCCCTCCCTTGTCTATAACTACTGGAGTCTGGTTGGATAAGGCTCTGGAAAATGTGTGAAATCACAGTGATATGAAGCATTCAGAGAGTATGGCAGGCCCCACAGCAGCAAACTCCAGCTGCATTTTAGTATCAACCTAATTGATATCTCCCTGAATTATGAGAATGGCCCCAGACAATATGTTGATGAATATGCAAGGGCATACCCAGGCACAGGTACATGCTGACCCCTGTTTTGATGCTTTCCTTTATCCCTTAGTTGGCAAGTCTTTCTATTAAAACTACGTGTTCAAATTAACAGTGTGTTTCTGTCTCCTGCCTGGACTCTAATCATTGCTATGGCACTTTAGACAAACATGTGGATTCCATGATGGGCTAGCAGACAGTTGTTGCTCTGAATCTGACAATTCTGGACAGCAATGATAGGGCACGGAGTGACAGGGACACAATAACACAGCTCTGTCCAATCAAATTGTTAAGCCCACAAACATTGCAGGCAAGACCTTCTCTGTATGTAGGAGAAAGTTTGGGGAAACATTTGAAAGAAATAGAGAAGAATAGGAAAGAAAACCCTCTCCTTATCAATTATAAAACACAAACTTTAAAGCACTGTCCTCCAGTTATCCACTGAGTAAAATGCTCAGTTTTATTTTAGCACAATTTTCTCAAGATCTTCAGGTGAATTCCAGACTATTCAAAGATGCAGGCTATTTCTTCCTGGGTCCTGTCTCTTCCTGATTCAAGATGCATGTAGCCTTGGGAGCCTGTTCTGAATTCTTCCACTCCTCCCAAACTTGCTGTAGGTAGAGTACATTGCAATTCATTAGCTTTGTGTTTTCTAAATGGTTCTAAATTCTTGACTCATCTCCCGGAGATTACCCCCATCATCTTTATTGGAGATTTGGGTGTCTGCAAATTCTTCAGTGACACATTTACAGGCTGCTTTTCCTTTGTGCTCACAGATGGCTAATCACAATCATACCACATATTTTACTAGCTGAATTCTCAGAGGGCAACCTCTTTGCCAGGGTTTCATTTCCCCAGTACATTGTCAATTCTGTAAATAGACACTATGAATATATATGTGTATGTATGTATATATGTATGTATGTATATATGTATGTATATCAGAAGATGCCTATCCCTGGGCTATCCCAAAGACACGGCTGTACCACCTTCTGAAAACTGGAGCTGTGCTGGAAGCATTTCAGCTAAGTTCCCTAGAGCCTTTCATTCCTGTGGCAGGATGGGGAGGGAAACAAGGGGAGGGAGCGGGCTCGTGGGCAGCCCTGATGTAAAAGTGTCAGCAGCTGGCAAAGCCCTTGCCCTCACTGCTCATCAATTTTCCTCTTCATTATGATACAAGCAGGGAAGGTTGCAAGGTCAAGTGTTTGAGGTGATGAATGAAGATGGAACAGTAAGCAAAGGACGCCTTATTGCTGGTGTCAGAGTCAAACCTCTACAGGGGAAAGGCAGAGAGGGGAGACTATTTTTTTTTCCTTGCTTGCTGAGTTAAGAGCTTGAAGGGACCTGCATCATCAGCTGAGCAGTTTCCACTGCTCTCCCTTCAACTTTAGACAAATGAATACATTTTTATAGGTAGACTATGGTGTCCACAAAGCATCCCAGAAGTATAGACAATGGGGAAAGATTGCCCTTTCTCGATAGAACATCAACTTTGGTCAGTCTGGAAAATGGGAAGTCACCTCAGAGGTGGAACATTTTCTAGGCCAGGTACATGATGTACTGACATGAACAACGAGAGAGAACATTCACAGAAAGAAGTAGGAGAGGCATTGCCTGTGTGGGCCTCTTCATGCTGCAAGGAGCCTTCACCTACAAGCTCCTCTTTTTTCTTCCCCTCCTCCACAGAGGAAAGCCAGGGGCATTAGTCACTAGCATCTTTGCATCTTTCTTTACACTTCTATTCCATCCTTACCAAGTAAATGCCAAAATGAACAAATATGGGATATAAAAACTAAAAGGAATTCCTGATGGGTTGAAAATGGTAAGTGAAGGCCAGGGAAGGACCAGAGAGGAGCTTTTTTTTTTGATGAAGATGGGTGGGCTGAGATAAAAGTGGAAGGTTTTGTGGAACATACCCAGACTAATAGATGTCCTTTGAATATTGTGGTGTTTTGAATAGGTGTGGCCTCCATAGATGTATGTGTTTGAATGCTTGGCCCATAGGGAGTGGCACTATTAGAAGGTGTGACCTTGATGGGGTAAGTGTGGCCTTGTTGGAGGAAGTGTGTCACTATGGAGGTGAGCTTTGAGGTCATATATGCTCAAGCTATGCCCAGTGTGACACACAGTCTCCTATTGCCTGTGGAGTAAGGTGTAGAACTCTCAGATCCTTCTCCAGGACCTTGTCTGACTTAACACTGCCGCACTTCCCTCCATCATGTTAATATACTAAACCTATGCACTGTAAGATAGCCCCAATTAGATCTTTTCCTTTATAATCATTGTTGTGGTCATGGTGTCTCTTCACAGCAATAGAAACCATAACTAAGATAAATATGCTCAGTTTTAGATTCTTTGGTGGCCTTTATATGCCATGCTTGCATTTTCTATTATGCTTTATAATCCAAAAAATGTATATTGGTGTTTTTATAATAATTCACCACTGTAGTGACATCTTGTTTCACCAATGGACTTGTGGTGGTGGCCACATCCTAGGGATGTGGCTTCAGGTGTGCAGACATGACCCCTTATAAGAAAGAGAAGCCGGGCCTTGGTGGCGCACGCCTTTAATCCCAGCACTCGGGAGGCAGAGGCAGGTGGATCTCTGTGAGTTTGAGGCCAGGCTGGACCGACAGCCTCCAAAACAGAGAAACCCTGTCTCGTAAAACAAAACAAAACAAAAAAAAAGAAAGAGGAGGGTTGGCTCTCTCTCTTGAGCTATGGTTGGAGATCCAGAAGGACAGAGACTGCATCTTTAGGAACAGGAGGACTACAGCAGTTATTTACTATAAATGTGTGAGTTCTTCTCTAATAAATACCTGTTAATCATTTACCTGGGTCTTGTGGACTCCTTTAAACCTGCCTTCATCCCACATTTTAGGACTGACTGAAAATATATTCTCTACATTTTTGTGACTACTACTGCCTTTTAAATTTTGTTATACATAAAAATACATTATTTAGACACTGTCTGGTGACAAATTACTATAATCCTAACTCTCTGAGAGGCCAAGGCTGGAGGATAAGAAGTTTGATTCTGTCTGGGTTACAGAGTAAGTTTAAGAACAGCCTGGGGAACTTGGTGAGAACCTGTCTCAAAGCAGTCAAAATGAAACTCTCAACCAAACAGCAATAACACACAAAACCAACCAATCAGCCAAAATAACCACAATGCCATTTAAAGTGTTAAATCCTTACTGAGTTAGCAGTGGAGTTGGGTGTAGAATTTGAACTACTTACTTGCTTATTTCTGAAGAGTTGGGATTCTAATCTGAGCTCTTGTGAGTCCTAAAATTCTTGCCACAATTAGAAAACTCTTAGGAAGCTGTGAGTCCAACAATGCCTTTGGATAAAAGCAGGATCTTGTTTTCATGCAAATGAGGTTTCATAAATAAAAAATGAGGGGGAGATATGGACTTGGTGCCAAGCTGTAGAAGAGTAGATTATCCCCAATGCTAACAGCTTTTTAAGGAATTGTTTTCCCATCTGCATATGCTAGGATTGCTGGGGAGAAGCAGATCATATGATCATGTCCAAAGAGTGGACTGTCAGCTGTGAACCAATTATTTAGATGCATATTATTGGGATCTTGTCTGAATCCATACTCCTCAGCCTGAGAGATGAGGAGTAGTCAGGGAGCCATTAGTAACTGCTGAGAAACCAATACTACAAATCTGGAGGAAAACTGCACACAATGTCCCATAAACACCCCATTATTCACCCACGCTCTCTGAATCAGCACTCTGGACGCAGCCATAGATATCCTGTAAATTACACACTTGTAAATTGCCCATTAATAACACCTGCCAATAGTGGTGCATAAGCCGACAATGCTGCCGTTTCCCTCTGCCTCAACTCCATAGAGCTTTTTTACAGTTTTTTAAAAATTTTTCTCTCATGCCTGAAGAACTCAGATCAACCATTGTCTGGCTTGCTGGTATTTTAATGTTTGTTCTATTTTATCCGGACTGCCTCTCTGAGCTACTGATAAGAGAAACTGCAGTCTAGCCACATGATAGGAATCACACTTAAGACTGGGGTGCTGAAAGGGACAGTCCCTGCTAAAGGTCTTGTATTAGATATTTTTTCCTTGTTGTACCAAAATATTGGTACAAAATATTTAATTTATGAAGAAAATGAATTTATTTTGGTCTCAGATTTGTAGGCACAGGTATAAGACTGGGTGGTTCCCTGGTTATCAGCCTCTGACCCGTGAACCATTGACGGGGCCACAAGGAAAATAGAGCCATAGTTTTCCCTGTCCTACTGAATAATCATGTCATGGGAAAAGAATACATCACAAAATAAGGAAACAGAGTCAGGAATGTGGGTCTCACTCTTATAACCGACTCAGGTGGGATCTAGGTAGATTCCTGAGAACTGCATTAATCTCTTCCAAGGACATTGTTCTCAGTAGCTTAATTACTTGCCAATTTCCTGAAAACTGATGGAGTTTTTCTGACCTCATTCTTCAGATCTCCCAAGAATCATTAATTTCTCACTCCTTGTAATCCTTGAGGAATATAGCCCAGTGTCTGCTTTGGTAAGCCATTGCCCTTCCCTTATTCTTCACCTAGCAAATGGTGTGGTAATCTAAGCAGATACACCAAGGTGCTTCACTGGTCTGCCAGAACTCTCCAGTAGCTACCTCTTGTGATCTTCACTCACATTCACATTCCACGCAGTACTTCCCCTTGACATTTACTTTCTTTCCCATTTTGCATCTTTGTTAATATGTTCACTTTTTCTCCTCTCGGTCTCTCATGTGCCCAGCTCATTGTCATGTGAGAAACTTCACGTGCTGTTCACTGTGCTTGATATGCTCTACCCAGTATTTTGCAAGGTTGTCCCCTCTCCCCAGTCTTAATTTAGATGCCTGTCTGCAGAGAGCCTTTTCTTATCTCCTCTCATGCTCTACCATCTGTCTGAGTTGACTCCCTTCCCAGCAGGTGCCACCTGCTGAGGTCATCTTGCTTGTGTAGCACCTTCCTGTGATGTATTATCTACTCCACAAAGACCCAACTTTGTGGCACACTGAACCTTTAGCCTCATCATGAGAGCACAATGAAGTTTCACACACTCTTGTTTTGCGTGTGGGGATTGCAGGTTTGAGAGATAGAAGAGTGCTGGAGGCATGGTCACTTACAGTGGGTGCTGTGATGGAAGTAGGAGGTGAGGGGCAGGGTTGGAGACAAAAGCAAGTCTCATTCATTCTACAGTGGCCATTTAATGTCCCTAAGATTTCAGTTCCCACTTATAAACGCGTATTTCCTATATTCAACTTAGGGTTCATAAGGGTTGAGGAAATGTGTTCGTAGACATGAGGACTTTTAGAAAACTATAAAATGACCCACTCACACATTTAACCTTAATGTGTCTACAGAGTCCAAAGTTCTGGGAACTCAGAGAATGAAAAGTATATATTCTTTCCCCTCAAGGAATCTACTGTCTGTAGAACACAGAAAAAGCCATAAAAATGTTTTATGAGACTATTATTTCAAGCTCTCCCAGCCCTAGCGTCTAACCTCCAGTTGTTGTTATCACAGAATGTGGATTTGTTTTGTTTCTTTCTTGGGCTGCTACCTTCTCTAGTTTTACATGGGTCTTCATATCTTCCATGTGACCTAGGGTCTCTGCTAGCTCCATGTTCTCAGGAGGCACTTGGACTGGAAGTTCCAAGATTTTGTGTGTGTGTGTGTGTATATATATATATATATATATATATATATATATATATTTAAACTTAGACCCCCAAATCCTAGACCTCCCAACTTTGAAACAACCTTCCTTCTAGGTCAGGTAGTGTCATAGTTTGTCAAATCTAGATATACCTGAAATTAGTGAATCTCAATTGAGGAATTTCATGCTACTAGGTTGGACTGGGAGCATGCCTGTGGGGTCATTTCTTAGTTGCTAAATTACTTAGAAAGACCCAGCCCAATCTGGGCAGTACCAACTCCTATGTAGATTAGCCTGGGTTGTATTAATGAGTTAGTTGAGCAGGTCAGAGGGTGCAGGTCAGTAAGCTGCAGTCCTTCATTGTTGGGTCCCAGTCCCTGCAGGGTCTCTGAGTTGTCAGCTGATAGCCACAGGTGCATCCTGTTTTCTAGTCCTGGCTTACTGTCCCCACCTTGTCCCACTGATATCAACATCTAGCACGAGAAAACATGATCTCTTCCTCCTGGGGTTTTTCCACTGTCCTGTAAGCCTGTATATAAGCCTGCTCCCTCTCTACAAGAGAGAGAGACCTATTATCACTTGCAATAAAGACACACAGGTGTGGCACTATACATAATAAATAAATTTTTTTAAAAATTGTGACTAAGTACTGCTTTAGAAGCCATTTGTAGATATTATAAAAACATATGTAGAGTTGTTAAGGGAAGAACTCAGCAGTTTTTTGGTTTTGGTGCTAACTTATATATTATCTTCACACACACACACACACACACACACACACACACACACACACACACACACCTGTGTATGCATTCACACATTCTCTGGCAATAAAGGCAGCAGACGTATTCTCTTAGCACAAACGGTTGTACGTCTTGTATTTCATTTCCCGATATCTGGTACTTGTTCATGGCGCAGATGCCACACTTCATAGTTTCTACTTCATTCCCTTCTTTCAGGTAGGAAACATATCTCATGCTCTGGCTTCCCTGAGTGGTGGACTGGAATAAACCCTTTTCTCCTCCTAAAGTTGCTTTAAATCATGATATTTATCACAACAACAGAGGAGAATTTTAGGACAGACATTGGTACCAGAGACTGTGATATTGATTTGGTAGACCTGACCATGTTGTTTTAGGAGAGCATTGTAGAAGGATTGTTGAGCTTTGGTCTGTGAAAGGCCATTGAGTGATCAGAGCTTAATGAGCTGTTGTGGGAACTTTGGAGACAGGAATGCTGCAAGAGGTGCAGAGGATGGAGACCTGGCCTGTGAAGTTGTGGAGGGAAGAAAGAGTCTCAGAGATGTTCACAGTGTACTGTGGATTCACTCTGTGGAAATGACGTCTTTGCTTGACTGTGATAATCAATGCTAGCTAGCCGGGGCAGAAGAGTCATCTGTGATTAATAAGAGACCGGCATTGTTGAGGACGTCCCCTGGGAAGTATTTCCTCAGGTCCAGCAAACAGAAACTGTGGTCAAGTTAGGACCATGGCTGCATGTCATGAGGGCAGTTGAACTTGGTCATGTTTAAGAGTCTTCCAGGTGGTACTGGTTCTGACAATATGAGTGCTGCAGGGGTCATGGGGAGAATAAGAGCCTTTGGATCATGTGGCATGCTTGGAGTTACTGAGGAGAGGCCAGGAAAGGCCATTGTTGAAGGTATAGCCTCAGCTGTGGTGGAGAACCCCATATATTGGAGATGTCAGGACTATTGGATGATCACTAAGGCCAGCAGCAGTTCTGAAGTGGAGCCAGCTTGAACCTATGAGATAATCTCTCTCTGTCTCTGTCTCTCTTTTTCTCTCTCTCAGTGTGTATTTGTGTATATGCACCTGCTTATGTGTGTGCATGTGCTTGTGTATGCATGTGTGTGTGTGTGTGTGTGTGTGTGTGTGTGTGTGTGTGCAGACACCTTTGCATGCATGTGTTCAGTATGGGTGGCTGAGCTATAGAAGTGGGGCTACTTAAACCCTTTGCAGTTCAGAAGATGATGAATGACTCCCATCTGCCAGGTTGAGTTGTTTGCATTGCTAGATTCAGAGTTTGTTTTGATCCAAATGTAACTGTGTTGTGATTCTTCCTTTTAGAAATAAGAAATCATGAGACTTATTTTGGATTTTATAGGTGTCCACAGATAGGAGATTTTTTATTTTTTAAAGAGACTTTGGGTTTTAATTTTTATTTATTTTTTATTTTAATTTTTTCCATACAGTATTTTGATCATGATTTTTCCCCTTCTCTCAAACTTCCTCCCAGGTCCTCCTCAGTTCCTTACCCATCCACATTATGATCTTTCTCTCTCTCTCCAAAACAAAGCAAACAACCCTCCAAACCCAATAAGTTAAAAAAGCAATGAAATAAAGAAAAAATAAACCTGGGGTAGGGGTTGTTTTGTCTTATACAATGACTCTTGACCATGAGGTCTGCCCTGAGGTGTGATTGATAAACCCAGTGACACTCAGTTGGGGAAAGCCATTTTTTTCTTTTCCCAATAGGTATCAATGCAAATAGTCTCTTGGCTGAGGATAGGACTTTGTGTCTGCTTCCCCCTTTTCATGCTAGGATTTCATGTCTGGTTTGAGCCTGTGCAGGTTTTTGTGTGCTGCCACAGTCTTTGTGAATTCACCACATGTGCCTCTTACAGTCCTTCTTACATTAGATGCCCGAGGTTTGATGAAAACATCCCATTTATGACTGAGTGTTCCAAAATCTCTAACTTTCTGTATATTGTTCGGTTATGGGGTCCTTGTGTTAATACCCAATTACTGCTAGAAGCTTTTCTGATGATTAATCGACACACTAATCTATGGTATAGCAATAAGTCATTAGGAGTCATTTTATTGCTATTTTCCTTTAGCAGAATAACAGTGGTAGATTTCCCCTAGGCCCATGACCTATATAGTCTCAGGTTCTTGGTCACTTTTCTGTGACCCTGACTCCTTTTTCTGACAGGCTTTATTCACTCATTTCCCCTCTTTGAAAACCTCTTTTCTTTGATCAAGTTTGATATGACATACCTTGAGGTTTCACAAACTATTGTGCTCCTTTATGCCTGAGGAATGTGTTTTAGTCAGAGATAAGCCATGGTCCCAGATTCCCTGTTGTATCCTATAAATTTATCCACCCCTATGATTACTTTAGATTTGGTGCAGCTTGTTTTGACTGTGGGTCTTTGGGATACTCAGCTTTTACCCTTTTCCACCATATTCATGGTTAGCATATAGAAGGATATCATCATTCATGAACAGGTTGCTTTGACTTCAAACCCACCTCTGCTATTCATTGTCTATCAGTAAGATATTCTCTTTTCCTATTCCTATAAAACCAATTGGGGCAATAAATTTGCCTTTAGAACCATGAGGCAAAGAGGAGGAAATGTCCTGTCTCAAGGTCAGATTTCCAATATCAGGATTTCTCAAAGCCATTGTCCCTTAATTTCTCTTTATTGTGTAGTGGAAGATCTAAGTACTATTTGCCCTGCTTATGTTTCATCTCAAGATTGGAACTGCAGCTGGTTTGAGAGAGGAGATGCCATCTGTGATGACAGATGAAGAACAAGAAGGTGGGACTAGATGCAAACAAGAAAAAAATTAAGCAAATGCTTTTTTTTTCAAAAAATTTAAAACATGCCCACTTAATAAGCCCGTTTTTTTTTATTGCCTGAAGCTTATTTCTTTGGGATGATTACACTGGCTTATGGTCTATAGGCAAGTTAACAGAATTGGGAAACATTAGGTGAGGGGACCTTGGAGTGTAATTGTTTTGTCTAGTTTATCAGTAGGATTGTTCCTGGTGGGGGTTGGTGGGGGATGGTGCAGGGAGGAAGAAGCCATTTGGAATGTCATAGGCATGGGACTGCTGTTCTGAATCTGGGGCCACATCTGTTACAGTCTATATCTTCCACCTAATGATTCCTACTTCAGGTCAGCTCCTTGTTGCAAACTCTCTTTGTTCCCCCTTTTAACTGTGCCTGAGTGTTCATTTATCAGTTTTGATCAAGAGTGCTTCTCTCCATAAATATGATGTATGCATGCCAAAGCATTCTTTCCACAATTAATAACAATAAAATTCAGTTACCTGTGGAGACCTGAGACATTGAAAAAGTCCCAGGGAAGGTATGAGATGATACCAGCAGGTTAGCCACAGTGCCATCTGCTTTTTGGTTCCCTTGCCTGGGCTGCACCTGTTACCCAGAGACCCCACCTGCTTTTGGGGGCTGCCTGCTCCTCAGACCTTCTCCTGATGCTTTTTTTTTAATAGGAAGTAAAGTTGCATCCCCGTTGGCGATGTTTTAGGAAAGGTGACATTTTTCTTGAGTTTTCTAGTCCTTATCTGTCTGTATACAGACTGTGAAGGTTTCCCTTGTTTACATAGTGCACTGACAGAAGCTGTTGCTCCGCCATGCATGTCAGAAGCATGCTCAGGACAGCCTTTTCTTCTTTTCAGATGCGGACTCATGTATCATTGGTTCAAGGTCTGATACATATAGTAGGTGCTCACTCAGCATCTCCAGAGCACCAGATGAGCTTTTCATCTGCACCTGGAGGTGAAATTCTCAGGTAACCATTGTGATACGCTGCTGGGAAATAGTTTTGGCAAATGACACCATTAATGCCATCATTTGAGCATGACATGTTAAAGCTGGTTGCTTTGACACCTCCATCTCTGTTTCTTTCACTTGTTTTGTAGTTTTTCAGAGCCAAGGACTGAATCCAGGGCTTTGCTCTTCATAAGCTAGCACTCTGCAATTGAGGCAATCCCCAACCCCTCTCACTCTGATTTTTCAACATCACAAACTACTTGATGGCTGCCGGTCTTTGTGTAGACCAGTGGTTCTCAGTCTTCTTAAAGTGGCAACCCTTTAGTACAGTTCCTCATGTTGTGGTGACCATCAAATTGCTTACATTGCTGCTTCATAACTGTGATTTTTTTCTACTGTCATGAATAGTAATATAAATATATGTGATTTTCAGTTGTCTTAAGGCTATTTCTGTGAAAAGGTTGTTCAACCCCAAGGGGTTGAGAACCACTGCTATAGACAGACCCATGTGGATTGCCTGAGAAAGGTGTGATAGCATCTGCTGCTAGAGAGCCAAATTGGGAAACCGCTGGTAGAGATGTATTTCTCTGCTATAGTGTCATACAATATTGGGATATTTTTCTATGTGACCTTAATTCTTATAAAGTAATTAAAATCCAGAGGCATGAAAACAAGGTCCTAGTGGAAATATGTATGTACAGTACTATTGTTTGTGTTTGGATTGAGGGTGATTCCCAAAAATTATGTACTGGGAACTTGTTTCCTACAATAGTGGTATTTGGAGGTGGTACAGCCTTTAAGATTTGGGGTCTTGGGCAGTGATTCTACTGAAGAAGACAAGACCTTTCTGACTGAGGCCCTATCCTAATAGCCACTGGGATTTCTACTCCCACAGGCCATCTAGTACATCCCTGTCACCCACCACAATGATCAATGATCACAAGGCAGCTGGCTACTGCCATGTGTGTTGCACATATGACACTATGCTTTTTCTGATGATACTCTGGACAAAGTCACCCCAGTCAATGTCACTTGGTTTGGGATTTGTATTGTCTGTTCATACTTACTTAGTGTATAAATATAATTCATTATTTGTTTATAAATTGAGTTGGGGTCTAATGAGAGGTAATTGGACCATGGAGCAGTAATCTTCATCAATATAATAATGTTGGTATGGATAAATGGGTCAGGCCTGGTATGAGTACAATTTTATAACAGTTGTTATAAAATAAACTGCTCAATATGCTTGTACCCTCTGTACATTGCTAGTACACTTCCAAATTCTTCTTACATTGTAATACAGTCAGTATACCAGCATTACAGCAGCATCAAGCAGACTGAAACATATGAATGTAAGTATTCACATTTTCCTTTTCTTTTGATGGTACCTATGAGAAAAAATGTTTTCTCAACCTGTCTACATAAAACTTCCAAATTTAGGCAAGACTCAGGAAAGGTAGTGAAGAGATGATAGCTTGCTTTCAGATAGTTCCACAAAATGAGAGAAGCTATAGTCTTCCAAATTTTAGGCAGTCTAAAGAGATTCAGTATCCAGTTATAGATTATAAATGTTATCTTAGGATCCAGTGACCTATGGAGATAAATGCTGCTTTTCTTCTCTCCTAAAATGCACAAAATAATGACATAGTTTGGGGACAAATCAATAATTGTGTACAGCAAGGAATTGTTTGACATATGGTTTATTGGAAGAGACACTGTTTCAAGTGTGGCTGGATGGTTGTCTGCCCACCTGTAATAAATTTTCCCTACTTCAACCCTTCAACCTAGGCTATAATTAGGACCACTGCCTCCATGGGTCTACTGAGTGGGCAGGGGGACTTTGAAGTTGAAATGATTCAGGGAGGCTACAAACAGTAGAAGAAACAGAAAATTTCATTTATATCTGTTGCCTAGTATCTTTTCTTAACAATGACTATGCATCTCTTGTTCCCACTACCTCAAAAATGAAGTTTGTTTCTTTGGTAATGGCACTCAATACATACACAGTCATTTTGATGTCCTTGACCTTGGGTACTTGACTTTTCCTTTCAGATTACTATTGACTAAGTTTCATTTGCCTGGAACACTTACCAACTAGAGGCTTGCTCTGATCGCAATGCAAATACAGAAAATCTCCCATTTTTATTAAATTATCTTCATTCAGATAAATGACTTAGGACAGCCTCAAGTCAAAATAAGAGGGACATTGTGATCTTAATGCTTATATTAAAAGTTAATGATGGTGAAGTGCTTTGGGATGGGATTAGGTCATGAGGGCAGGGTTCTCTGAATGGTGTTATTACCCCTGTGAAAGACATCCCTGGGAGCTTGCTTGTCTCTTTTGCCATGTGAGAACAGCTATAAGGAAAGAGGCTCCATCAGACACTGACTCTGCTAGAGTCTGGAGCTGGACTTCTTCACCTCCTGACCTTTGAGCAATACATTTCTGTTATGTCATGAGTTATGGTATTTTGTTGCAGTCGTTCAAGTGAACTAAGATAAGTCTTTCTGGCTTAGAATTTTCTTTGATCACTTGGGAAGTTTCTTGTAATTTCATATAACAATGAAAGCTACCAGCTACTGTGTGGAGAGCCTGCCACATTGCACTGTTTTATTGGAAATAATCATTTTAGCTTTTATTTATTTAATCTTTCCTACAAGTAATATGCTCTTTTTAAGGTACAGCATGTATTTATCAGGTTTGGGTTGATCCAAAACACACACAATAGAAAACGTGTCACATCTTCCCTCCTCAAATTAAATCCACTCTGATCCCAAGGCTGTACTGGGTGCTCTTGGGGAAAAGAGACTAACAATTTACTAGTCTGCCTCTTTCCTGAGTTTTATAGGGGAGAATGTAGTGCAGGCAAAAGGGTAACAAGACCTCGATAAATCAATGGGTATATTTTTGATGTTATTGTTGAAGATGGTCATTTCTTGAAGGACTTGGATCTTTAGAGTTCTCTTGGTAGCCTGGCTTTCTCCTTGCCTCAATCTGGGGACCACGCTGCATGGTCAGGTGTCTTATGATCCAGACTTTCTGATTTTTTCCACAGTGGTTTACTTATGAGATTCTGCCACTTTGGGGTAACATATACTCTTACTCTTAGGTCAAGTACTAAGCTGGTATTCTCTTTCAGTTTTAGGCCACTTAGATTCTTTGGAGTTGAGTGACTCCTATTCAGTCCCTCACCCTCCCATTCTAGGAACACCATCTTAACTGCATGTCAGTGCTAGATTAACCTGGCAACTCAACTAGTCCTGGAGAGTCCAGATATTCCATTGTATATTACTCATGTTACAAATGAGTACTTTTCCATTAGTGTTGATGTTTGAATTGGTAGACTCAGTTAAGTATACTGCCCTCTCTAATTTTGTCTAGTTGGTTGAAAATCTGGATAAATCAAAATTTCTGACCCCCTCTTGAGCAAAGTAGAACTCTTTCTACTGCATAGCCCTTGGACTGGGACACTGAGCTGTTTTAACCTTGAGTCTCAGACCTAAACACCGACTCTCCTTTGCCAGGAGACTGCCAGTCTTGAGTTGGAATTTTACCATCCCAGTTCCTTGGTGGCCATTACTTCAGAGATGGGGACACCTAGACCTGCTGCTCCAGATTTTCACTGCAGATTTTGGAATGTGTCAGCCTCTTCAATCCTATCAGCCACTTGTTTGTACTAGATCCAATTTATTCTTTTCATGTTTATTTTAGTTCTTGCTAATTCCTCACAGTGAGGGCCTCCGTCTTTTAAAATGCATGTGTATGTGTAATGTATGTATGCATGCATATACTATGTATGTATGTAGTATGTGTGTATGCGTGTATATATGTGTATAAGTGTGTATTTGGGTGTATGTGTATTTTGCAAATGTTTGTGCAGGTATTGTGTGAGGTTGGATGTTCAGTTCTATCACTCTCCACCTTATTTATTTGAGTCAGGTTGTCTTACTGAACCTGGAGTTAGACTGCTAGCTGGAACACCCAAGGAACCTGTCTTTGCCTCTAACAGGGCTTATTTCATAGACATGCAATGCCCAGCTTTGTATATGAGTACTGGAAATCAAACATAGGGAACTTAGGTCTTTATGCTTGTATAGCAAGTACTCTTATCCATGGGGCCATCTCTCCAGTCCCAAACTGTCTTTTACACACACCACTATTTCCTTAGACAAGTGAGTGAACTATCATAGATGCCAATATATTTCTAAAGATCATAAAATTCATTCTTTTGTAACATTGGACCAATACTATCAACTTCTAGACTCATCATTAGAAACTAGGAGAACACACACTGATAGCTCAGGGCTTGGCATTCAGTAAATGGTTTCTGCTTTGGTGTTCATTGGCTACTTTTATTTTTGACTTGTAAAAGCGCGCGCACGCACACACACACACACACACACACACACACACACACACACACACACAACATTTCAGCAAAGTGGCCCCCAATACACTGCCTTTACTTACTTAGCCTTGGGGAAAGTAAATCACATTTTTTTTAAATGTGATGTAACATTACCACAAAAGAAACTATCTGTTTAGATCTACCTATCACTCTCCTCTTGACTCCTTGAAGCTTCCTCCCTAAGCAGGTGCTAGCTTTTGCCATTTTGTGATAATGGGTGTGATAACCTCCTGTATATTCTGTCTTCTGCTATGATTAATGTGTGACTAACAGATCAACTGGGACTATTTCTATTTCATTCTGCCTGTGATGTAAGGTGTGGCTGTCATGTAATCATCAAGAGGAAGCTGGGACAGCGCACTGCTCGGGCACAATGGCAGGAGCATGTTTCTAACAGCTGTATCCTGTGCAGAGACTCCCACCCTTGACTGCCCTACCATTGCAGTCTTTCCTCTTGGGGGATGTGACAGCATCCCCACCTGCTTAGGGCCAAGGTGTCTTTGTGCTTTAATGCCCTGTTCCTCTGCATCCTTGAACTCTCATAAATCAAAACCAAGCACAGCATGTAGATAAGAAAGCCAGGGCTTCCTAGGGTCTCTATGTGGCCTTACATGACTAATTATAATAGAGAATATAGAAAAGGCTTTGAACACATTTTGTTGGTTAAAACAGTGGCATTTTGTTAGAGACTCCCTTTCCACCCCTGTTCATGCCATAATGAGGAATCTGTGGGGTCAGGGTCATTTGTGTCATCTCCAGCAGTGTCATGGAAAGAACCTAAAATTGTCTTATAATAATGATGATGCTGATAGGTCCTACTAGTTAGGAAGCCTCATGGGTGCCCTGTACCATTAATCACTTTAAATATGGATCTATTTAGTCTTCTAAGAATAATGAACTAAGGAGACAGGTCGAAGACCTTCCTGGTAAGAAAGCATGTAGGCTGTACACGGAGAATCCTGAGTTTAATGTTTAGAAATGAAAGGCAGGTGAAGCATTTGTCCACAACTATGCAAAGTTCAGCCTTTTTCTAGGGGGTACTACCTGCTACCATCCCTACAAATTGCGATTTGTACCTTGCATGCACACAGGTGCCAAGTGAGTTTCAAGAAGACTTAACAGTACATCTGAAGTCAAACACAGTTGCTAAGTGGCAGAGTCAGGATTTCAATCAAGATTTAGAATCAAGTTTTATCTGATTTCAACTCCAGTTCTGCACAGAAAACTGCAAACAGGGTCAGTCTTGACTGGAGATGGCTGAATAAGTTCACCTTCTAGAAGTTTCTTCTCTTAGCTTTTGAGTTTTTTTTCTGTTATTAATAAATGTACAGACCAATTTCCCCACATGAGCACCTAGGAGTAAAAATAGACCATTTTGCCAAAGCCCCATGAAACAAAAAGATTGGACCATTCAGTCCTTTCCCTTTACCATTAGTTCAGTTTCTACACTTGTCACCTTTATAGCCTATTACATTAATAAAAGAAGTGAACACTGGTTGATACTGGCAGAACAGCCCACTGTGATATTACATAAACTGCTCCATGCAACCCTATCAGAATGCTATAGAGACACAAATTCATACTTTTCACCATCCCAACCCATAATCGTAACCCAACATCCATTCAAATTAAAGTTCTGTAAGTCTTTACAGGACCAGGGGAAAAAAAGCTATGCTGCATTTTACTGGCTGATTTATTGTTACATGACAATATTGGGTATATTAAAATTTAATATCAGTGCTGTCTTTCCATTGTAAGTCTTGTGCTGAGGAGCGCAGAAATTATTTCTTTTTAAAGGGGACATTTATTGCACTGTATAGGCAGGTATGTAATTCCTTCCTGTAAGAAAATCGAGGGATATTTTTTCTTTCAGCATGTGAGGACTTTTGATTTGCACTTATTGTGTCACCTTCGTGCAAAGGAAGGTGATTTACCTCTGCCATCAGCATAAATGATGCTGTGTTTGCTTCTGTGTTGTTTTAACATCCACTATCGACAGCACCTCACAGTTTACTAGGCAAGGAATTCAGCCTTTTCCTGTAAATGTCAGGGAAACAGAATGGCAAAACGACTTTGAGTTTCAACCTAATGTTCAAATGGACCTCAGCCATTTGTTGGGGATAAGACAAAACTGGGGGTTTGTGTCACCACTCTTAGAACCAGCAAGAAAGACTCTGAGGGGCATATGACAGTCTTCTGATTCTTATTATGAAATAATTACCAGTACATTGTTGAATTTACATACTCAAGGTATCTCCCTTTCAGAGGCTTTAGTCCAGCTACTTATTTTCCTCATTTTCCCTACTCTGACTCCATCCATCTGTTCATCCATTTGATTTTTTTTATTTTAATATAGGTCTTGGTATTAGTAAATGATGGATTCCAGTGTGTAGTCCCTTTACTTTTGTCTCCCATGTTCTGGGGTTTCAGGGGTGTAACACCATGCTTTGAAGTTTTCATCAACTTTTGAAAGCATGTGTTCAACTCTGAAGGTAGTGTGGAGGAATTATGACATAATGAAACTTTGTAGAGTAGTCAACAAAACAGAACCTATTGTTTGCTGATTCCACGTCTATTTTATTTTTCTCCCTTGGTTATAAGAGCTGATTGTATTTAGAGTGGCAGGATGCATGCCTGAGAGGTATATTTCTCCAGACTCAAATTTGATCTGATGCCTCTACTTTGAATAATGGGATGAAAACAAAGGATATTGGTTAGATGCTTTAAAAACTAGGTCTGAGAAGTATAAGGTATGGGTCTTTTTTGCCTTTACTTCCCGAGTTCTACTCCCCACTAGATTGTGAATTGATGGCTGGATTTCCAGCTCCCATGTTGAGCAAAAAGACAAACTTTAGTAATTATAGTAAAGATGGCAGGGAGGTATATCAGATGAAACCTAGGTATCTGAGGGGCCACTTGTGGAGTCATACACCATCTGCTTAGTATGCTCCTTAATAGGAGCATGCACTTCTAATTTATTTTGGTATGTACATAGTCATGTTCTCTAGCATATTTGGGAATCTTATTCCTGTGGTGTGAATCTACTCAAGTAACCCTCCAGTGAGGTCCCTGTGTCAAGGAACTGGCTCACTTGCCTTTAGACAAGATTGGCTTGCCTTCCTAGGAGTGGATTCTACTAGGCTAGTCAATCCTCAGATAATGGAAACTCAGCTTAAATCTGTCTATGATCAAGTTGGAGGTCTTCAAGGAAACTAAGATATTTCTGCATTCCTGACCTGTAGAAACTGTGTAGGAGTATGAATGGTCAAGGTTGTCCTAAGATGTGAAATAGATACATGAACAATAAAGACTATAGTATTAAGTGTGTATTCTTACATATGTATTTTAAAATGGGTATATCAAAAAATCATATAAAATTCAATTGATATTTGAGGACTGTAGAAAAAAAGACACTCAGAGCACTTAAGGTCTCTTGTTTAGAAAAAGCCTCATAGTAAAATATGGTTATGAATTTCTTTGCTTTTATACATTTTTAATGACCATAGCCGATTAAGATACTTGTGAATTTCACGTTCTACTAAACAGGCATTTTCTTAACAACCATATGGTAAGTCAGAATTAGGCTGAGAACTTCAGCCTTCTCTCCTATGTCTATTACCATACCTTTCTCCCAGCCCTGGGAGGCTGGGTGGCCCATTGGATACCAGATCACAGAGAACTAAAGATTCTCAGGATGCCTTTCTTTGCTTTCTAATGGCACTCAGCATTTCAGGTGCAGAAACCAGCCTTCGGAAAGGAGTGTGCTTTCCCAATTTCAAGTTCAATTTAATTCCAGAGAATGAAACTGCCTGCTCATTTAAAGAAAGGAACACATGGCCAACCACCTAAGTTCCTGCTAAGTGCCAAGCCATCTTATTTGTCCAGGCCCCCAGACCTTTTCCTCTTTCCATAAACACTATGTTGGTCTACCTTGGCTTAGTTTTAAAGTGGCCAGCACCTTCCGCATCAATCAGGAGTTCAACTTCAGTCCATTGACTCCCCAGCTTCTGCATCTTCCATTACTCGCTGACCCTTGTGTGTAAAAATTACAGGCACAGTGTGCAGAAAAACAATGCATACATGTCTGTAGTTTTCTTGAGCTATAGCATTTTTGAGCTGAAACTTAGGTCCCGAGACCTGGGGATTCTTGACCAAGTGATTCTGTTTAGCTATTTTGCTTATCCTGTGCAGATATTGTCCAGTATGGTGGTATAGCAGGAGAGTTTTGCAGACTGTTGATGCAGGAAGAAAACCAGTTGCAGAGGAAAGGGCTTCAGGGCATTGCTGCAACAGCTTCATGTTTGTCATGGCAACAAGGTGAAGGCTTATCCACAGGGCACTTCATTATCACTCACTTCAGACCTTCCTGTTTACTCCAAGAATCCAATTCTAACTACACTTAGTTGGTAAATATCAGTGCCTTCAGCAGAGTAATGTCAAATTGTCCAGCTGAATTTACTCAAATTTCCCTGGTTAATTCAGTGACTAGCCAATCACAGATGTCGTGACCACTTCTATAGTGCTTTGAATTTGAATTTCATCATCTGCCTTCTCTGTGCTTTCTCTAAGCATATGTATGGTCTCTTGATCAAACTCTTCTTATAGTTTCTCTGAATTCTTCCTCCATCATCTTCTCCTCTCCCCTTTCTCTGGCTCTCTCCCTTTGCCCCCTACCCCTTCTGCTTCTTTTTTCTTTTTCATTTTCCCTACCCCCTCCTCTGCTTTCTCCCCCTTCTTTTGGAGAGCTTTTGCATTCAATGATCCACAAACTTCTGAATATAAAAGGAAACATCTTTGGCTTAAGTCTGTGACACCGTGAAACATTAAAAAATCTGTCTATTTTCTTGTTAATCTGCTGTCAAGGTTACCTAGTATTGTGCATAAATATGAACATTGAACAGCTAGGCCAGCCAGGCAAATAGATGTGAGAAAGAAATTAGGAGTTAAGGTTGCAGAATCTACTAGCACTTCCTCTCCTGGGATGGTGGAGTAGTGCACCTGAGACCTCCCCTCCTCTGTGAAATCATCTCATCAGCTGAGCAATTTGGTGGCAGAATCTGATTGGATAGAATGTTGCAGCCTTGATAGGATGCTGTCCTGTTTTTGTTAGACACAGATGGACTAAGTGTGAGATATCCTATTCGTTGCTGTTGAAAAATAAGAATTTCTTACTTCTTTTGTAAACAAGATGCTTATTTCCCACCCCTATATCTATGCTCAAGTTAACTCCCTCCCTTCTTCCCTCCCTCCCTTTCTCCCTCCCTCCCTTCTTCTCACCCCCTCTCTTTGTTTGAGACAGGGTCTCACTATGGCACTCAAGCTGGCCTGGAACTCATAGAGATCTTCGTGACCTCTGCTTCATGAGCTCTGGAATTAAAAGTGGACCACCCTACCCAGCTCACATTAGGGATCTTAAAACATGAAGCATATGGTAGTGAGTGATTCAGATATAATTTAATCCTAAAATTGTGTCAACTCCACTGAAGTCACTATGAAATAAGCATGGATACCCAATGTCATGTAAATAAGCAAGTATTTTCTATTTCCTCCATTTCATTTCACCCGAACCTTCCATTCTTCTTGTCAGAGAAAATGAGCCCTAACACACGGATGAATTTTAACTGACATTCATGTATATTTCTTTATCACATTTGTGAAAACCAAAAGAGACAGGTACACTGAATCATCTGGGCTGCTCTGGTATAAAACTGTGACAACAATGAAAGGAACACTCATTAGTTGGAAAGTTCAGCCTTGGGCTCAAGTGGCTTTCTTAGTCATCTCTGCCCCACCGATTCAGGGAGTGAAACATTCAGGAGCTGTAGTCTACAGAGAACAGATCAGTTGTAGATGAGATGTTATAAGAATCTCTTGCCTGGCCTTAGTGCCTCCCTCATTTTCTTTGTCTACATCCTTCCAGTTGCTGTTGTGAACATTTGGGCTGAAGTCTTATTTAGGTCCACTGAAATACCAATGTGTGACTTGGGGAGACAGATGTGCAGCATGCGTCCTTGCTCCTATTTTGAATTCCTTTCTGTGTACCTTAGAGACAGCTCCATGGTTGCTGGCTTAGATTCACTGCTTTAACAGAGCAGAATGATGCTACGAAATCCTGGAAGCTCCCTTTAATGGGCTTCACAGACGTCTGCTAACCATCCCACATTCTCCTCTGTCCTTTAATCATGAAAGGAGGGTCAAAGCATAATAGGCAATTGGAATGGCCATCTCAGTTACAACTGGATCTCAATGATCTCTTAGTTATGTGCATAATTTTGAGCAAGCATCTTTGTCATCCATGTCTGTGCTCAGAGAAGTCAAACAAATACCAGAATTTATTCCAGATTTGGGAAGAAATATCCAAATGAAATCATTTAGCAATTAAATGAAAGGAAGAGTTGTCCAACAATGGCAGACACATTTTTTATTAAAAGCAGATTATATCATTGTGGTGGTTTGAAATAAAATGCCCCCACAGGGAGTGATGCTATTAGGAGGTGTGGCATTGTTAGAGTAGGTATGGCCTTGTTGGAGGAAATGTGTCACTGTGGGGGTAGGCTTTGAGGTTTTCTATGTTCAATGCCCAGTAAGACTGTTTACTTCTTGTTGCCTGTGCATAAAGATATAGAACTTTTAGCTACTTCTCTAGTACTGCCTGCATGCTACCCACAATGATGATAATTAACTAAATCTCTGAGCTGTAAGCTACACCAATTAAATGTTTTCCTTTATAAGAATTGCCATGGTCATGGTGTCTCTTCACAGCAATACAAACCCTAACTAAGAAAAATCACACACACACACACACACACACACACACACACACACACAGACTTACAGAAATGCAACTTGTTGGATTTGTTTCTATTGTTTGTGGTATCAGGGCTGACTATTTTATATTGGGCAACAAATTAAGAGGCTTATTCCTGATAGAGGCTAACTTTCCCTCTCTCAGCAGTCATCAGTTGCATGTAGTTGCTTGTTCAGGGATTTAAACCCTGTGAGATTTCCCTGCTTTTGTGTTAATATGTCTACTGGTTTTGCCACTGTTACCTTTTTTTTTAAAAGAAGGTTTCCTATTTTTCTGGCTCTTTTAGTCTTTCCATCCCTCTTCCTTGATGTCCCTTGAGTCATAAATACAGGATCTGTGTTATAGATGTGTGCCTTCGGGCTAGGGTTCCATCGAACCATTAATCTCTGCGTTGTGTCCAGGCATTGTGTTTAGTTGTGGTTTTCAGTCATGGTCTCTGTTCATTGTAAAAATATGTGTCTTTAATGAGGGGTGAGAGATACTTGTGTGTGAGTATAAGGATGAGGCTTAGAATGCAGAAAGGAATTATGCTCAACTGGAAAGGTGGTGATAGTAATTCTTTTCTAAGGTCCATGGCCTTACTCACCCCAGGTAGCTGGCTGGATTTCCAGTACTACATGTGGTTTCTGTCCTGTCAAGTGGGCCCTAACTTCAATTAGAAAGTTGTTTTCTATCACCCACAGATGAGTGTCATTTATTAAACCTTTATAGGCACATCGCTATGCTGGTCATTTCTGTGGTTCACAGGTGTTGTTTCTCGGTGGGACTAATAATTGCTTCTTTCCTTTGGCAGCCTCCATAGTATTTTCTGGGACCAGGGAAGCTAGACTGCAGGAAGGAGGCTTTAGAGTCAGATCCACCTCAAATCATCTGAGTTCTGTATCCAAAGTATGCAGTGTCTTCAGCAATCCGAGCTTACTTTCAACCTCTGAAGCAACCAAGAGCAGTAATCATAGTTTATATTGTCTGGGGAGTAACTTATACTACAATGAATGACCATTGGAAAGGCGATTTCCCATTGCCAGGTGGAATTGTTAGACGCTAAGCATAGAGGGGCTAATAGGCAGGCATGTTCTGCCTGTGGTGTCCTTATTTCTGACTAAGGTTACATATGTGTGACACTCAAAGGAAGCAGTAAGGAAACACTGAGTGGGGGAAGTACAATGAAGAAAACAAAACTGCTAGATGCATGGAGAGTAACAGGTAGGAAAGTGTGTGATCTGGAAGGTTTTTTTCAGGGAGAAAAAGTCTGAGTTGAGCAAATAAACCAAGAACCATGATTGTGCAGTACCTGACAGTGTTAAATCACAAATGCCCATGATGGTAGGGATGTCCCACTGCACAGTCTATGACCTGAAAGAGTGACTGATCATCTCCTTTGGACTGTTTTCCTCACCCTACATGCAACTGAGAAAACAACAATGTTTAGAGAAAACACCCTTGTACTCTTGCTCTACAGATGGGACGTTGGACTTCCTGGAAGTCAGGGACAGGACAGTCTCTGGATTGGATGGCTACATCCTAATTAGTCTTGCCAGGGGCCACAGGTGGAGATGCTCTCTCCTGGGGGCCTGTGAGAGAGTGTAGGTTCCCAGGTCTAAACAGATGTGTGTTGAATGTGGTTCACATTTGGGTCATAGTAAAATGGGGCTTCCCATAATAGTCATAAAAGCCCAAAGATGTTTTCCTCATTTTAATGAGGAGTCATTTTGGAAAGTCTGGGAACTGAAATGCCTCATATTTTAGACACACTTATCTTCCTGTGATCTGCTTTGATGAAGGGCACCACCATTGGGCCCATAATGATTCAAGGGGCCAGGCCATGTGTTTGAAGGCTCTTTCCATCTCCTTCCATCTTGTGGTGAGCCCTGCCACCTCACTCTTTATCTTCTCCTCCTTTCTGGTCACTTCCTTTAGGATTCTCCAGCTTAGTTCCATCTGTTGCTTCACTCTTGACTACAGTCATGTTTGAAATGATCAAGATCTTTAAAGTTGCAGTCTATGTTGTTTTCTCTTGTATACTACTCAATAGAGATTCCTAAGTTATGTACCAAGAATGACTGAAGAAATGATTAAGAAGATATTGACTCTGGGAATTTCTATGGAGTATTTTTCTTAATTGCTAATTGATTTAGGAAGGCCCAGTCCAGTGTGGGCAGTGCCATCCCTAGACAGGTGAGTCTGGGCTACACGAAAAAAAAAGCTAGCTGAGCAAGGGAGAGGGAACAAGCCAGTAAGCAGCATTCCTCTGTGGTCTCTACTTTAGTTCCTGCATCCAGGATCTTGCCTTGAGTTCTTGCCTTAGCATCTATCAAGGATGGTCTATAACCTGAAAGCAAAAGTAAACCCTTTCTTCCCCCAAGATGCTTTTGGTTGCTGTTTTATCACAGCAACAGAGAAGCAAATCAGGCAGGGATGTGCTGCCCTATCTATCAGTAGCATTCCAACCCCCAAACTACATCAAAGGACTTAGCTGCTACTATCTGGGCTTCTGCTAGACTCCAGTGCACAGTGATGATATGGTGTGTATTCCATCCAGATACCAGCCTTGGATATTCAGTGCAGTGGAGTGTCCTCATTTAACAGAGAAAACTCGAAGGGATTTTAAATGAGAATTTTCCACATTTATATTCCTGTGAAGGGCTGTGTCGGGGCTGTTACCATCTCTGCTTGTCCTGTTTATTCAGCATGAATGTCTGAAACATGCCATTGTTCTGCTGGCTTTTATCAGATACGTGGTCCCAAGGTACCACAGGGAATATCTTCATTATTAACATAATAAGAAGGAAACCGGCTGCTTGTGAAAACAGCATATTTTCAGAAATTGGCCTGTGTTGCGGGCTGGCTGCTAATTAGAATCCAGCTACCAATGGCAGAGTATCAAAGGACAAAGCCATCTACAAGAATGCAGTAGTGTGATGTGACAGCAGCTCGGGGACTTGCTCAATTCAGGATTTCTTAACAAAACAAAAGATCGAGAAGGTGGAACCTAACAAACTAGGGACCCTCTACTTGGGGGTTACTTCTTTTATTTTTTAAGTTCAAGAACTGCAAACACATGTCCAACCCTGAATGGAGACTACCCTGTGACTACTTGTTCATGAGTGCAATCCTAGGGCACACCTCCCTTAGCTTCTCAAAGAGGCTAGAAAAGGGCTGTCAGAACAGAGACAATTCCTTTCTTTGGATCATCCTTAACATTTTCACCACAGGGTTTGAAAACTATTTAGTGTGAAATATGATATTACAAAGACTCAAACAATTCCCAAGTATGCAAACAGTGATAGCTCCCTTCACATCCTCACTTGATTCTACTTTTCACTCCAGAGATAACTGTGTATCAGCTTCTGTGTACTAAATTCCCTCTGTCCACATACACTAGTAATAGTATTCTCTCTAAAAAGGTACATAAATAGGATTATACTTTCTTCATCTACTGTTTCTTGATAGATCTTGTCCTGTTTTGAAATGCAATGTCCATGAATTCTCAAATATGTCAACGTGCGTAAGACATGTGGATTCTACCTGATATGGCAAAAGGCACTTTGCAGGTGTGATTAAGTTGAGGTAGGATGTGTGGGTGAGCTCCATGAAAGCACAGCCAGCAGCCATTATAAAGGGAAATACAGTAGGAATTGACATGAGCGGTAGAAGAAATGTAATGACAGAATTGGAGATTATAACAATATAGCCAGAAGCTAGGGAGTGTCAGCAGCCACTAGAAGCTGACACAAAACTAATCCGTGTGGCTAAAGATAATGAACAATGAGAGTCAAGTGGCTAAGCTTGGTGGTTGACTTTACACCTGGGTAAAGACAACTCTCCTTGAAAAGTCATCTCTTTTGGACTGGCCTGTGGAGATGTCTCTAGGGGCATGTTGTTTATTGCTGATTGGTGGAGGAAGGCCCCACCCACTGTGGGCAGTGTAATTCCTGGGCATGTGGTCCTCAGTTGTACAGGGAAAGGTGGTTGAGCAAGCCAGAGAAATTAAGCCAGTAGACTGCATTCCTCTGTGGACTCTGCTTTAGTTCCCGCCTCCAGGTTCGTGCCTTGACTTCCTGTCTTGACATTCCTTGATGATGGAATGTAATACTAAAGGCTGGAGTAACCTCTTTCCTCCCTACTTGATTTTGGTTCATGTTCACAGCGACAACAAGCAAACTAGACCAGTCATCTCAAAACTGTCTATTTTTTTCTGTATCAGTAACATTCTAATTCAAGACTTGGTAAACTATGATGTATGAGCCAAATCAGTCCTAGTGTCTGCTTTTGTATAGCAGGCATGCTAAAAGTAGTGAACTGGTGAGCATTTGCAATTGGTTTGATTGTAGAGAGCACTGGTTTTGAACCCTAATTAAGTAAAATGTTATCTCCAATGCAAAGAATCCTATTCTTCTTCTCATTAATGGACCCATATTACAAATATCTCACGTAAGGATTGTTATTACCTCAACTGGTGTTCATTGTTAGCTACATGTAGTTAGATTTCTATAATAGCCCTCTAAGTATATACCTTTAGTATTTATTGTAAACGACAATTCAAGATGCATTTATACATACAGATAAACATATACATCATGAACATATGTGGTGTGGGGGGTGGTATGGTGTGGTGTGGTGGTATGGTGTACACGTGAGTATCATGACATGCCAGTGAAGGCCTGAGGACAACTTTCAGTAGTTGCTTCTTTCCTTCCACCCTGTAGGTTGCAGGGATTGAACCCAGGCCATCCGGTTTGGTGGTAAGTACCTTTATCCATGTAGTTATCTTCCTTGCCTTACCTTTTTCTTTTGGATGAACATATCTCTCCACTAGAGGGAGCCAGCGGGAGAATAATCAGTATTAATGGAGTTCTAATCAGTATTAATGGAGTAATAATCAGTATTAAAGGGATTCTTCAGCTAGCTGTTCTGTGTTGCGCCTTTGAGTAAACAGAAGGAAAGGCTAAGAAAACTGAGGCAGGGGAATGTTACCTCATCCTAGTGGCTTCTGGAACCACCTCATCTACGATCAATTCCAGTTTAGTGAATCAACAAATTGCTTGGAGTAAGCAGGGCATTTGTCGGGAGAGGGTTTAAAACCAGGGACAAGAGCCACTTGTATCTGAGCCTGTTCAATGATTCTGGGGCTATTTTAAGGAAAGCCTAACTTTCTGCTGTGTAATTTTGCATTAGTAAACTTGCTGGGTTAAGACTCACTAAACTCAGAGGCACATTAGTCTTTTTTAGAAGGAGGGAGAGACTTAGCATTCCTACCCCCTTGAGATAAAAAAGGTACTTAACATGTCCAGGAATTGATGGGGTTAAGAAGAACTTATAAATGCATAGCTTGATCTTTCTAAAACATCCACATGTATACACACCTCTTGTACTGTTGACTTGGGAAGGGTTAAAATTTTGATCCTACAAAAGTTCAAATAGACGATTCTAAATCTTCGCCTGACTTAGGATAATAGCCATTAAAGGATGAAATGATCCAAAGACTCTTACCAATTACAGAGGACTTGATTAAACCTGGTAATTCTGCAAGCCAGCGCCTTTGACACTGCAGTTTGACCAGTTAAATTCCAATACCAAGGATGCATGCAACTCAGAGCCAATAGTTTATTAATATTGTTTCATGTGCTCACTGATTGAAAATGGTTCTTAGAAACAGATTGTTGCTTGCATTTCTTTAACATCCTAGTTGATAGAGTTGGTGTTTTTATGCTGTTGTTGGGGTTAATCAGCATTATACCTGGACCAAACTGCCACTATGGTTACCCTGAGACCCTGTTTATTTTTTCCCCCAGGCACTTTATCAGGACTTGGCTTCACTGCAATTCTGCTCTCGTTCAGTCTGTAGATACTCTGGTGCTGTGGTCTCCCAGTAGAGTACTCTAACTGGCTCCCTTTGCTGTTTACAGCAATTCACACGTAAAGGTCATAAGGTTCTGATGGGAAAGACTTCAGCTTTTAAGGGAAAAGGTCCACTATTTAGGACATGACCTGATTGCTAAAGGGATTTCTCCCTCACCTGAGATAATAAAGGCTGTTCCAAGTTTCCTGTAGCCCGAAGCTAAAGGACAATCATGAGATTTTTTTACTTAGACTTGTGGGATGCTGTGTATTGGCTCCCACATCTTCTGTAATAGCTTTGCCCTTGTATGTACTGGCTATGAAAACAGCACAGACTAAGCTTGTCTTCCTTGGGAAGACAATCATGAGCAGGGCTCCTCCTCCTTTGCTTAGATAATTTGTTTCTGATGGTTCTGAAGGATGGAAAATATAACATGAAGGTGCTGACTGGATCAGCTCCCAGTGAAGACTTCTTCCTAATTTTATATATGGCTGCCTTCTCTCTTAAGTGCTCTTTGTTTTCTTATAAAGCTATTAAGCCCATAATGAAGACTTCATCCTCTTGACCTCATCTAGCTCTAATTACTTCTAAATCCCCTGCCTCTAAATACAACTGGAGATTATGTCTCCAGTGATTTTTGACAGACACTGTTCAGCTAATAGCAATCCCCTCCCCTCTGCTTGTATATAATTTGATTTGCAAATCTGTGTATCAGTATATATAAGTGCATGCATATATGTATTTTATATGCAGTTATGTGCTGCCCAATTACATCTTGTTCAATGTTGGGCCACATATGTTGTATAGTTTACCATTTGGATTAGAACATTTCCTCCTACGATGAGGAACAAGCATCACAAGACTCAAGATGCTAACAAAACTTGTCAGGTCCAGGAGGCAGATGAAACACAAGATTCAGGAAGCACAGAAAGTTAAAAGACTCAAGAGGCCACTCCATGAGGTTTTAGAGGCAGTAAATAGTTTCTGTGGGGGAGAATCTTCTTGGAGTTATCAGTTTGTTTAGAAGGGAGCTCCTGAGATGTAACTGATGGATCATTACCCATGCTGGGGTGGGAGTTTTGATGATGCAACTGATGTTTTTCTTTTCTCTTTCTTTTTTGAAAATGATTTCTTTTCTCAAACATTATGTCCTGGTTATAGTTTCCCCTTCCTCTACTCTTCCCAGTTTCTCCCCCATTTTTTCCATCCTGAATCCATTCCCTTTCTGTCTCTCAATAGAAAAGAATAGGCTTCTAAGAGATAACTAAACGAAACAAGACCAAATAAAATGTAAAATGATGAAGCAAAAACCGTCATATCAAAGTTTCAATGTGGCAAACTAGCAGGAGGTAGAGTCCCAAGAGCAGGCAAAAGAGTCAGAGATCCATTCTTTCTCAAAGTCAGGAGTCCCATAAAAATACTAAGCTAGCCGAGTGTTGGTGGCGCACACCTTTAATCCCAGCACTCCGGAGGCAGAGGCAGGCGGATCTCTGTGAGTTCGAGGCCAGCCTGGTCTACAAGAGCTAGTTCCAGGACAGCCTCCAAAGCCACAGAGAAACCCTGTCTTGAAAAACCAAGAAAAAATACTAAGCTATTAGCTACAATACTCAGAGGACTTGATGTAGACCCATGCTTGCTGCTTCCATCTCTGTGAGCTCACATGCACCTTGCTTAGTTGATTCAGAGAGCCATGTTCTTCTGGTGTCCTCCATCCCTTCTAGTTTTACAGTCTTTCATCTCCTCTTCCACAGGATTCCCTGAGCTCCAGGGGAAGGGGATTTGATGGGGACATTCAATTTAGACTCTCTCTCTCCACATAATGTCTGACTGTGGGGTTTTGCCTCTGATTTTTTTAAGCCACTGGTGCTCTGGTAAGTAACTCCTCAGCCATACTTCTACAAGTAACCTCAATAAGTTCATTGGTTCACCAAGACAGACTTCAGTGGAGTCATATCTTTTGTATGTTGTCAGAACCCTTCCTGGGGATAAATAGACATTTTTATCATAGCCTCCAAAGAAAAGTCATGTAACAATATATAACAAATAGTTCTTTTGTAGAAAATTCTTATCTCCTTGTGATTCAGCATAGCTGAATGATTAAGTTTTTGATCAGCCGAAACTCAACTGTAAAAGCCCACCATTTTAGGACATTTAAGTTATTCCAAGTCTTTAACCGTATTGATTGATAAACACAACAATAAGGCACTAAGAGTTCTTGTTCAAGAGCATGGAGGAAGGACAGACCCACTACATCTCGCACCTACAATTACACCAAGGAGCTGAAGAACCTTGCAAGTGTTTCAGAGCAGTAGCAGAGAAGCAACAAGGGGAAAGTTCTTATCTGAGACTATTTCAGGACGTGCATGTTTCTTGCAAATACACATGATGTGGAGAGTTTATGAAATTCTGCTGAACTTAAGCATACTTCAGCAAACATCTTAAGAATTTCCTTTCTTGCCTTCATCCTAGTCACCCTGTAAAATGAAGTCTTATTCAGATAAATTAAATTTTACTTACACAAATGCCATTTATTTCCCTCACCCAGTCATGGTAGAAATGACAGCAGCACCAATGAGGCAACTCAGTAGTGGATTCCTCACATTGAGTTATAAGTTGTTCCATTGGGTGATTCTGAGATGGTGCTTTTTGTTTATGGATCTTTGGGTGAAACTCCAGAAGGAGAACTCAAAGGGGAATATTCAGTGGCAAGACAGCATGAACCCTTAGGAAAAGAATGTTTTAAGTCAACTCAATCAGCAGAGTCTTTTGAGATCAACTCATCATGTATCTAAAAGTACAAATCAGTAAGTATTTATATGAATGGCAACCTGCTTTTGGAGTTTTCTGTGGTTTTAGCACTTGGTAGCAATAGAGAAAGTTTCATTTGATGGTGAACCATTTCAAACATGGACCTCAAGTAGATAAACTCTTTGCTGTTACCCTGTTCACATGGCAAACTGTTATGTTTTTGTGCTAAGACATCTATTAATGGATGCTTATTCAAAATACATAGTTAGAATAAACTTCATAAGGCTGACTTAGATCAAGTGATCTATAACCCTTTATTCACTGATCAGTGACATGTACTGAATTACGAACATCTGGTACATCTCATGATGCAAATCTAATATTGCTTTTAGTCTTTAACCCCTCCCCATTATTAAAAAATATGGGTGGATTAATTGTTATAAAGTTGCAAAAATGTTTCACAACTAACATCTGATTAGTCAGACTCAGAATCATGGAATAGCTATTAAGATTTTAGGTAATGCTTTTCTACCACCCTGATTTTGAAAATCCATTTCATTATATTTGGCTGCTTCCCTCAGTGGACTATCAGCATATTCTTTTCATTTTTGTGTCTGTTTTTAGGATGGATTGAGACAATTCCAGGATGGGTGTCTAATTCTTTTCTTTTCTTTCTTTTTTGGGGGGGGTTTCTAGACAGGGTTTCTCTGTGGCTTTGAAGACTGTCCTGGAACTAGTTCTTGTAGACCAGCTGGTCTTGAACTCACAGATCCACCTGCCTCTGTCTGCCTCCCGAGTACTGGGATTAAAGGTGTGTGCCACGCTGATGGGTGTCTAATTCTACAAGGAAAAATAATTTTAGAAAAAATCATTTTCTTTATGGGGGAATTCATGAAGAAATCTCCAGTGAGAGAGAAATCTATTTTCTTGGCCATATTATAAACTGGTTCAATAAGGAGTTAAAGGCACAATGCCATTATCATGAACAGTAACCATCTTTAGTCTCTGGAAACATTTAAAGGAAAATGGTATTTTAAGATTAAAACTAGCCACTCCTCCCACTCCCAGTTTATCCAGAAGATCTTATCTATTTCTGGGATGATATCTTGATTGAGGGAGTCATTATAGAGTTAGAGAGAAACCTGTTGATAGGAAAATTCCCAGGAATCCACAAGGATGACCCCAGTTAGCACTCTTAGCAATTGTGAGAGAGTTCCTGAACCTCCTCTCTCCTGTAATCAAATTGGTGTATACCCTAGTTGTCATCATAGAACCTTCATCCAGTAACTGATAGAAGCAGATACAGAGATCCACAGCCAAGCGTTTAGCCAAACTCTTGGAATCCGGTCAAAAAGAGAGAGAAAGGATTATACAATCGAGGAAGGGGTCAAGATCATGATGGGGTAACCCACAGAGACTGTTGAACTGATCTAGTGGGAGCCCACAGATTCTGGACTGACAGCTGGGGAGCCTGCATGTACCATGTGGGTAAATTTGTATGGCTCAGTCTGTTTGTGGGGCACCTGGCAGTGGGACAAGGATTTATCCCTGGTGCATGAACTGGCTTCGTAGAGTCCATTCCTTGTGATGGGATATCTTGCTCAGCCTTGATGCAGTGGGGGAAAGACTTGGTCCTGCCTCAACTTGATATGCCAGGCTTAGTTGACTCCCCATGGGTAGTTGGGAGGGAGTGGGAGAAGGGGAGTGAAGGGGAACTGTGATTGGTGTATAAAATGAATAAAAAATTTAAAATAAAAAAGAATAAAACCAGCAAATTCAATGGAATAAATTGGTTGCCTACATTTTATACTGCTTTTAATGGTAATTAGTCCTAGCCTCCATTTTAAAAAATAAGTTGACACTTTATGAAATCAAAACTGAAGCCTATCACACCTAATGATGAAACTTTCCATATCTCCTGTACTTGTCATTTCTGATACTGCAAGGTCAAGACTTATTATTCCAATGCATAATTGCATCGAGTAAAAGAAAATTTCATGACCCACCAACTGAGGATCAGCGCTCCATGACCTGGATCTTTGAGACTGAGTCTTATGGAAATATGATACAAAGGAAGATAGCCTTTGATGTGGGGCACCATGCCAAGTTTTCTTCACCATTTATATACTATGGTGAAGCTTCAGGATCTTGAGCCTGGGTCTAATACTTTCAACTCAAAAGAAACCCTCCAGACTTTTGGAACTGCATTCCAGTGGGGATCTTAATTTACAGCTGACCATGTAGATCACACCTCTAAATCAGATGACACCCTGAATACAGACAGTTTTCCCAATGCCACAGGTCAAGAATCTCTTCTCATCATGAAACCCCTATTCTTTGATCTCTCCTATTTATTTCTTCCTTTCTACTGTGCATGGCCCAGTAATGAGAAATTGGAATTGTCTAGTTAAAGACTTCTGCAGTAAATTTAACAGAATATTGGACTAGCTACTCTAAATCCAGATCTTTCTTTGATGTTAGAGAATCTTTCGTATGCATTATCACTGAATTTCCCCAAATCCAAAGTGTGACCACTTGCTTTGATTTTGCAGCTAGTCCCACCTATGAGGTTAAGCTTCAATACCCATTTATTTTTGTTCATTGTTTTAATCTAACCCATCAATGGTCTGGAATAACCAGATCCGCTTATTGTAGTGAATGAAGACTATGTAGCAAAAAGACAACTTAAATATAGCTATTTGCAAGGGTGCCCACAGAAACATCTCTGTAATCTCCCCAGTGGATTGTAGTCTCTTGAGAACCTTAATTGCATGTTCACAGTCACCAATGGCACACCAGATGGCTTCGCTGAGATTAAAGAGACAAATGACAAATGAGAGAACAACAGAAAAAGGATCTTTCTTCAATGAGCCGGATGTTGTGACTCACGTGTCTGTGCTGAGACAGACAATCCAATCCCGATGGTCACAAGGAATATTGTTTACACGTAAGCTTTTCCCAGTCACCCCTAAAAAGGAGGCTGGCCAAAAGGTTAGGATTAAAGATAGCAGTTAAAGACAGCAAGGGAGCAAGAGGATGAGAGAGCAAGATTGAGAAAGAGGGGGAGGGGGAGACATACACACACACACACACACACACACACACACAGACACACAGTGGGGGGGAGGAGAGAGGGGAGAGAGAGGGACAGAGAGAGAGGGAGCGAAAGAGAGGAAGAGAGAGAGAGGGAGGGAGAGACAGAGAAAGAGAGAGAGAGAGAGAGAGAGAGAGAGAGAGAGAGAGAGAGAGAGAGAGAGAGAGAGAGAGAGGTAGGTCAACTGCTTTCTGGCACAGGTGGTCTTGGTAAGGTAATCAAGTGCATTTTGTTTTCCTCCAGGCTGCCACAGCAGAGCATTTGGGTCCACTCTCCATCAGAGTAAGGACCTTGTTCAAGACGTTACTTATAGTAAAATGCATAAACTTTTACTTGTCTCATATTTTTCTGTTAATAGTATTAAAAGACAGTGCATGAACTTTGAAATCTCTCTCTTCCAGTATCATTTTTTTTAGTTAGGGTGCAACAGAAGACAGAAACTAGGCTGGTAATTTGAGCCAAATTTTAGGAAGAGTCTTCCTTTAATCTGGGGTTGATGAATAGAACACCAAGAAAACAGGGGTTCTGCTTCCTGTATCCCCACTTACCAATTAACAGGGCTGTCTGATGTTAAGCTTGGTGGGAAGTGAGCTTAACACAAGACCATCAGTGAGGTGTTGCTGAAGAGATCTACAGGCCTTGGCTAGAACCAGAATCCTGTAGCAGTAGCTCCCTGGAGGGTGCAGGTGACTACTGGAAGCTGGTGGACAGGATTGCCCAGTGGTAGCTATGAATGAATGAGATCATTGTTCTATAGGAAGTAATCACCAGCAGGTGATTGGAAAGCAAATGCCCTGGTGTTCTACCACTGATTCTCTGGTTGGTATTTAGATGGAGGGAACAAAAACATACCATAATCAGGAAAAAAAATGAACAAAACAAAGAAACTCACCCTTCCTTTTATATGATGTGGCAGCTGGTTAAGAAGAAACAGAATCATGATACAGGTCAAAGAAAGCTGGATTTGAAATGAAAAGTTTGTGAAGTAAATGGCTGATGTATTCAGCCAGACATAAACAATAGAGTAGCCGGACGGTGGTGGCGCACGCCTTTAATCCCAGCACTCAGGAGGCAGAGGCAGGCAGATCTCTGTGAGTTCGAGGCTGGGTTTGACCCGCAGCCTCCAAAACAATACAGAGAAACCCTGTCTCGTAAAAACCAAAACAAACAAACAAACAAAAAAAACCAATAGAGTATAAGGTAAAATGATCAGTGAGGAGTAAAGAATGTGTATTGAGCTTGAAGTGTACTTAGATGCTGAACTTTGGGATGCAGTTTATTGTTCCTTGTTTCAATATGCACCGTGAACATATTGTACTGTTAGTGGTATGTAAGTCTTATGTTGCCAAAGGGATTCTGCATATGGTGTTCCTAGAATTTCACTTACCATTTTCCTACTTGTAGGCTTTTTAAACTGTTTCAAAGTTATAATAAAGTAAGTGCTGCATTATACATTATTGCTATTCTGCTTAACCGCAACAATATACATGTACAGAGAAAATTCTGTAAGGCACATAACAAAATACGGTGTCTTCATCAATGTGAGGGTTTGGAAAGTATTTTCTTTTTTACTTTATCCATAACAGTTTAAGTTGTATTTTTATAGCCATGTGTTTTTTTAATAATTAAAAGTACAAAAATAGTTTCAATGCTGAAAAATGCAGTTTAATTGACTTTGAATACTGTCGCTGAACATCTGTTTAAATACTCAGATATTTCTATGATACAGCCTTGTAAGGTCCAGCAGCTGGTAACTGCATCATGGGGTCCCATTAACACCATATGGATGATCTTTCACAGCCTGGTTTTCTGATCACGTGCATGGCTCACAGGGAAAGCTTTCCTTTGGTTGAAGCATCTTCCCAGGCATTCATGGTGTGAGAGTCTGCAGAGAAAGACTGATCTGACTCTCATCCTCTCAATTGCAAGGCATGAAGACATGCTATCTCTTTGGTTCCAGTCCTGATGTGAGGCTTACTGCCTGAGAAGTGAGCAGTGGGAGAAGGGAGGACACCCCTGACCTGTCTGCCACCAGATCCATGTGACTGGCAGCCAACAATCCTGTCTCTAAACTGTGAGCATTTTCACTTTTTCTCCTTTCATTGAAAATAGGTTTTTCCCTCACATTAATTTTTCCTAATAGTAATCTCCCCCTGCTCCACCACCCCTCCCATTCAGATCCACCCCCTTTATGTTTAATCAATGGAAAACAAACAGGCTTCTAAGGAATGACAATAAAATTAGAGATGAAACAAAAACTAACACATCGGAATAGGACAAAACAAATAAATAGATGGGAAAGGGGCCAAGTGAAGGCAAAATAAACAGACCCACTCATTTCTACATTTGGAAATTCTACACTAAACTGGAAGCCATAATATGTACACAAAGGACCTGCAGGATAAAGCTAGAGAAGAATAAATAAACTAAAACTAATAAGATGATGTTTTATTAAAAGAAGGGAAGAAAGAGAAAAGAAAGAGAAAGAAGAGAGAAAGAAAGAAAGGAAGGAAGGAAGGAAGGAAGGAAGGAAGGAAGAAAGAAAGAAAGGGAAAACTATAAAATTCCTGACACAATGTAAGGACCATCCAAAGATGTCATTGAGTTTGTTTTCCATTGACCACCTACTGCTGGGTATTCAGCCTTCCTCTAGGAGTAGTTTGTTTCCCTAATAAGGCTCTCTTAGAGAAACCTAAATTTTCATTTGACGGTGGTTATCCATTGGAGATTGCTTCCAGGTTATGGATGGGGGCACATCTCTTTTCTGCTCTAGGATTCTATCTGGTGTAGACCCATGTAGGCCCTGTACATGTTGCCTTAGTGCATTGATACTGATAATTTAGAAGGCCTTGTTTGCATGGTGTCCTTCATCCCCTCTGGCTCTTACATTCTTTCTGACTCCTCATCCACAGGGTTCCCTGAGCAATGAGGCAAGGGATTTGATGGAGACATCCAGTTTAGGGCTGAGTGTTCAGAAGTCTCTCACTTTCCCCATAATCCCTCGCTGTGGATATCTGTATTTATTTGTTCCATCTGCTGCAGGAGAAATCTTCTCTCACGATGGATGAACAGGGCACTGATCTATGTGTATAGCAGAATGCCTCAAGGTGTCATTTTACTGCTGCCCTTTTTACTTGTTTGTTTTAGAACAGTGGTATTTAATTTTACCCTAGGCCCATGGGCTATCTGGTCTCACATTTCTGGTAACCCAAGCAGTGTTGACACTGGGTTCCAACTCATGAAGGGGGCCTAGAGTCAAACCAGATATTTGTTGGTTACTCTCACAAGCTTCATGCCACCTTTACACTAGCGTATCTCACAGGCAGAACATAATTGTCGGTTGTGTTCCAAGGATTTGTGTCTGGATTGATGTTTACATTTCTTTTTTAGTATTATGCAGAGGACCTTCCTATACCAATGGCTGTAGTATGTTGGGGCAAAGGCTCTGTGTAGTCACCAATTCAACATTTCCATGTTCAATGAATTGTATAGGTGTTGTCTTCAGCTGTAGGGCTTTGCTGTAAGTTTGTGGCAAGCAATCTTGGCTACAGCCTAGGTTATTTGGGGATTCCTGTGGGATCCCTTTTGCCAGTAACTCAGTTGTAGGAATCCTAATCCTAGTACTGGTAGCTTTTTCTGGGGCCCTGTTTTCCTCGTTATTTAGAAATTTGATTCAGATCACTGGGGTACTTTGATTAAGAATGGCCCCCATAGGCTCATGTATTTGAATGCTTAGTCACTCAGGAATAGAATTACTTGAATTATTACAAGAATTAGGAAGTGTAGCTTTGTTTGAGTAGGTGTAAACTTGTTAGAGGAAGTGTGTCACTGGGTGTGAGCTTTGAGGTTTCATGCATGGTCCAGTCTCTCTCCATTTGTCTACAGTTTAGGATGTAGCTCTTAGTTACTGCTCCAGCACCTGCCTGTATGCTACTATGCTCCCTGCCATTATGATAATGGACTAAACTTCTAATTGTAAGCAAGCTTCCAATTAAATGCTTTCTTTTATAATAGGAGCCTTGGTGATGGTACTACTTCACAGCACTAAAGACAATTGCCTTCATATTTGTGTATCTTTTACGAAGCTTCTAATGTGTTAGGCCTACATTATGACCCTTAGTTGAAGCTATTTCTCCATATAGTTCCTCTCTTTGCCCCCTCTTCCTTCTGCTTCTCCAATTGATACTCCTGTTCCAGACCCCCCATCTATTCACAGCTATCTATTCTATTTCCTTTTCCTAGGAATACCTATGTGTTGCCCATGAGTTTATTACTCTTGTGGTTCTACAGATTGCAGCTTAGTTCTCATTAACTCAACAGCTAATATCCATATGTAAGTGAATATATACCTTATTTGTTTTTCTGGGTCTGGATTATATAAATTGTATAAATGTACCTGCTTTTATGCATTCGTTTTTTTTTTCTGTTGAGAGATACCTATGTGGTTTCCACTTTCTGACTATTATTAGCATAGCAGCAATGAACGTGGTTGAGCAAGTTTCTCTGTGGTAGGATGATTCTTAGGTATATGCCCAAGAATGGTATAGATTGATGTTAGATGGATCAAGATCCATTTTCCTGAAGAACACACTGATTTCCATCATGACTGTACTTTCACTAGCAATGGATAAATGTTCACCTTATTACAAATCCTCACCAGCATGAGCTGTCACTTGTTTTATTGTTCTTAACCATTCTGACAGGTGTAAGATAAAACCTCAAAGCAGTTTTGATTTGCAATTCTCTGATGATTAAACATGTTAAACATTCCTTTAAGTGTTTCTCAGTTATTTCAGTTTCGTCTTTTGAGAATTCTATTATATCTGTGCCATGTTTTTTTATTGGAATGTTTTCTTGATATCTATTTTTTGAGTTTTTAATATATTTTGGATATCAATCCTCTATCAGATGTGTAGTGGGTACAAATATCTTCCCTTTCTATAGGCTGCCACTTTGTCCCAAAAGTGGTGTCCTTTGCTATGTAGGTTTTAGTTTCGTGAGGTCATATTTGATGGGGGATGTCTTTCTGTATATGTGTTTCTCTTATTGGATGATGAGTAAAACGCTGTTTGGCCAATAGAGGCAGGAAGATAGACGAGACTATGAGACAAGGAGATTTCTGGGAAAGGCAGGCAGAGAAAGACCAGGAGGGGATGCCATGTAGAGACTGAGAAGACAGGACGTGCCAGGGGTTCTATGATGAGATAAGGCCATGTAGAAATACATAGATTAATAGAAATGGGTTAATAATTGAGATAGAGATAGCCAATAAGAAGCCTTAGCTATCAGCCAACACTTTTATTATTAATATAGCCACTGTGTTCATTTGGGGCTGAAGCCTCAGCAGCAGGCTGGGACAAGTAACTGCTAACAATCCTCATTAATTGTTGATCTTAGTAGCTGCACTAACAGTAAGTCTTTTCCTGAGCCATTGAGTTCAAGGCTATTTCCCACTTGATCTTCTATCAGGGTTAGTGTGTCTGGTTTTATATTGAGGTAATTGATCCATTTGGAGTTGAGTTTTGTGCCAGGTGATAATGAATCTATTTAGATTCTTCTACATGCAGATGTTCAGTTTGAATAGCACCATTCATTGAAGACATTGTTTTTTTTTCTAGTGTGTATTTCTGGATTCTTCATCAAAAATTAGGTGATTGAGGGCCTGCAGATTTCTGTATGGGTCTTCAGTTTTATTCCATTGATCAAAGTATATGTTTTTGTGTCAATACCATGTTGTTTTAATTGTTATGTCTCACTAGTATGTTTGACATTGGGGATGCTGATACCTCCAACAGTTCTTTTATTATTTAAGAGATTGTTTTAGCTATCCTGTTCTGTGTGTGTGTGTGTGTGCATGCGCATGTATGATTCCACATGAAGCTGAAAATTGTCCTTTCAAGATCTTTAAGGAATTGTGTTGGAATTTTGATATGATTGCAGTAGAATGGGTTTCTTTTTTTCCATGTTAATCCTACCAACCAATCTATGAAGATGGGAGATCTTTCCATATTCTGACATATTCTTCAATTTCTTTCCCCAGTATCTTAAAGTTTTTATTGTAAAAGTCTTCTACTTGCTTGGTTTCAGTTATCCCAATAGTATATATTCTTTGAAGTGTTGTTTCCCTGATTTCTTCAGTAGTCCATTTGCCATTTGTTTATAGGAGGGGTACTGATTTTTGTGAGTTAACTTTGTATCCAACTACTTTGTTGAAAGTGTTTATCAGCTGAGGAAATTTTCCAGTGGAATTTTTAGGGTAATTTATATATACTATCATATAATGCTTTGACTTCTTCCGTTTCATTCCAATTCATATCCTCTTGATCTCCTTCAGTTGTCTGATCATGCTAGGTGAGACTTCTATTACTCTATTGGATATGTAGGGAGAGAGCTGACTTATCTTGTTCCTGATTTTAGTGGAATTGCTTTAAATTTCTCTCCATTTATGTTGATGTAGGCAGTAGGCTTGCTGCAAATCATCTTTTATTATGTTAAATCATGTCCCAATATCACTCACCTCTCCAGGACCATATCCTGAGGGGTATTGGATTTTGTCAATGGCCTTTTCTGCATCGAATAAGATGATCTTGTTCTTTTTATCTTTTTGTTTGTTTCTATAGTGGATTACATCTACTGCTTTATGTATGTTGAACCATCCCTACATCTCTGGGATGGAACCTACTTGATCATGTTGGATGATCTTTTTGATGTGTTCATGTGTTTGCAAATATTTTACTGAGAATTTTTGCCATCTATATTAATAAGGGAAATTGGTCTGTGAATCTCTTTCTTGTTGGATTAATGTGATTTAGGTATCAGGGTAATTGTGGCCTCATAAAACAGATTGGGCAATGATTTTCTGTTTCTATTCTGAGGAGTACTGGCATTAAATCCTCTCTGAAAGTTTAGTAGAATTTTGTGTTAATACCACCTGGCCCTGGGCTGGCTGGCTTTCTTTCTTCCTTCCTTCTTTCCTTCCTTCCTTCCTTCCTTCCTTCCTTCCTTCCTTCCTTCCTTCCTTTCTTTTTGGTTGTGAGACTTTTAATTGTTGCTTCTATTGGATAGGTCTGTTTAAATTGCTTATCTGATATTCATTTAATGTTAGTCAGTGGCATGTATGAAGAAAATTATCTATTTTTTTAATTATCCCATTTGGTAGAGTGCAGGTATGTAAAATATTTCCTTGTGATTCTCCAGATTTCCTCAGTGTCTGTTACTATGGTCCCCCTTTTGATTTCTAATTCTGATAATTTGGATATTCTTTCTCTGCCTTTTAGTTAATTTGGATGAAGGCTTCTCAATCCTTCAGATTTTCTCAAAGAATAAACCCCGTTTCGTAGATTCTTTGTATTGTATCTGTTGAGACTTGCTTTTTGTCTTCGTATGTGAACAATTTGCGGGAAAGTTCCATGGGATTCTGAGCAAAGGGCATATTGTTTTATTTTGGGGCAAATTGTTCTGTAAATGTCTGTTAGGTCCATTTTATTCATAGTGTCCATTACTTTTAACATTTCTGTGTTTAGTTTTTGTCTGAATGGACCTGTCTATTGGTGAAAGTGGAGTATTGCAGTCTCCCACTACCAATGCCTGATGGTCAATGCGTGATATAAGCTGTAGTAGTGTTTCTTTTATAAACTTTGGTGTCCCTAGGTTTGGTGCATAAATGTTAAGAATTCCAGTATGTTCTTTGTGGATTTTTCCTGTAATGAATACATAGTGTCTTTCCCTATCTTTTATGATTAGTTTTGGTTTGAAGTTTATTTTTTCAAATATTAAAATGGTTACACTAGGCTGCTTCTTAGGCCTATTTTCTTGGAGTATTTCTTTCTATTCTTTTATCCTAAGGTGGTGTCTATCCTTGATATTGAAGTCTGTTTCTTGGATGCAGCAGAAAGATGGATCCTGTTCTCACATCTATTATTGGGGAAGTGAGATCATTTATGTTGAGAGATAACAATGAACCATGATCATTGATTCCTGTTATTTTGTTTTGTTGTTGTAGGTATATGTGTGTGTATGCATGGATGCGTGTGTGTGTGTGTGTGTGTGTGTGTGTGTGTGTGTGTGTGTTTCCCTTCTTGATTTTCTGGTCCAGGATTATTTATTTCTTATGTTTTCTGGAGTATGGATAATCTTTTTAGGCTGGAATTTTCCTTTTAGCTCCTTCTGTATGGCTGGTTCTGTAGATATTACTTAAATTTGGTTTTATCATAGGATATCTTATTTTATCACTCTATGGTGATTGTAATATTTGTTTGGTATAGTAGTCTGGGCTAACATGTGTGGTCTCTTAGACTATGTAGAACTTCTGTCTATGCACTTCTGGCTTTTAGACTCTACATTGAAAAGTCAAGTGATATTCTTTTTTCTTTGTTTATTTTACGAGACAGGGTTTCTCTGCATATCTTTGGCTATCCTGAAACTCACTCTGTAGACGATGCTGGCCTCAAACTCACAGAGATCCTCCTGCCCCTGCCTCCCTGAGTGCTGGGATTAAAGGCATGGGCCACCATCACCTGGCTAAGTCAGGTGTTATTGGAATTGGTCTTCCTTTATACATTACTTGTTCTTTTTCCCTTACAGCTTTTAATATTCTTTCTTTGTTCCATATGTTCAATGTTTTGATTATTATGTGCTGGGGGATCTTTCTTTTCTGGTCCAGTCTTTATGGTGTTTGGTATGCTTCTTGTACATTATAGGCATCACAGTCTTTTGGTTATGGAAATTTTCTTCTATGATTTTGTTGAAGATATTTTTTAGGCCTTTGAGCTGGGTTTCTCTTTCTTTCTCTACTCTTATTATTCTTAGGTATGATATTTTCACAGTGTCCCAGATTTCCTAGATGTTTTGTATAAGGATCTTTTTAGTTTTAACATTTTATATAATCATTCTTCTACTGTGTCTTCAAATTCTAAGATTCTTTATTCCATCTCTTGTTTTCTGTTTGTGAGGCTTGCCTCTGAAATTCCTGTTGAAGTTTCTAATTTTTCCATTTCCAGATTTTCATTCAAAAATGTTTTATTTCCAGATCAAAACAAAGTCATTTTGGGTTTTCTTTATTGTTTCTATTTCCACTTCAAGGTCATGAACTGTTTTGTTCATTCCCTTTAGTTGTTTGTGATTTCATAGATTTCTTAAAGGGTTTTATTCATTTCTTCTTTAAGGACCTCTTTCATAATCACAAAGGTTATTTTAAGATCTCTCTCTCTCTTTTAATGTCTTTGTCTTGTGCTTCAGCTATGTTGCAACACTCAAGGCCTACTGTGATAGGGTTGCTGGGCTCTAGTGGAGAAATATTGTCCTAGCTGTTATCGATTGTATTTTTACTCTGTTGTCTAGTCATCTGGGTTTTGGAAGACTGTAATTCTAGGTGCTAATATCTAGTCTTGTCTTTTGGGGATGGGTGTTTTTATCATTGCTTTCTGTTGCCCTGTCTGGCTTTTACATGTGTTGTAGTTGTGTATTGCGTGGTAGGACATTCTTCTGGCCTACTAGGTTTGGTCACATGGGGTTCTGGGTGAAATGTGTTTCTAGCTATTTGGAGCTGACACTTAGGAACAAGGTTGGGCTAGGAGGTAGGGTGATGGGGTCCACAGGAGGGAATAAAGCAGTTCCACCAGCATCTGCTTAGTCCCCTGGGAATGGGAGCAGAGAGAGTAGGGTAGTCTGCTACAGAGCTGTGGATGAGAGTAGGGGGATTGGATTTGGAGGAGAGGAGGGAGAGTTAAGATTTAAAGCTAGTCTACCTGCTTGCCTAGTCTGAGTGGCCTGTGGGTTCTCATGAAGTGTCTGCTGGTGTTGGGGCATGGGATAAAGCAATGAGTTGGGGAAGGGAGATTTGAGGAAGGGTCTAAGTGATCTGTAGGAGATGGGGGAAGAGGAAGAGGTCTCAGCAGGTGTTCTGCTACAGAGCTGGGTCTGAGGGGGTACAGAGACTGGATTTGGAGGAGAGAAGGGGAGTAATGAAGATATTCAGTTAGCCTATCTCCCTGCTGGAGTGGCCTGTGGCTTCTGAAATAAGCATTAGATGTAAAACATTTAATGACCTAGCAGGCACCCTCCAGATTCTAGAACTAAACTCCTTTTTCCTGACAAGCTGCAATAAAAATTCAAAACTGGGGCAAAATCTACAGGACAAGCTTTGTTTCTATGATGCTTTAGTCCCTTTTCAGAGATGGATGCTGAAAAGTCAGGCTGCATGTGTGTGCCCACTGACAGCCATAATCGGAGACGGCTCAGCAGGCCTGTGCTGGGGGCCTTGTGCCTTACTAGATGAGCATGAAACTCCAGTGCCTCTGAGATAGCAGGGTTGCTGGTGAGCTGTGCTTTATTCTCCCTTCCACAGACTACTGGCTACCTTCAGGGAAGGGGCAGCCGGCTCTCCTAATGGTGGCAGGAAGTCAGACCAACCACAGCAGGGAAGACAACAAAGACCACAATGACTGGGGATAAAAAATAGCAGCTTTAGCTAATGCAAGCAAATAATAACTGTCATTTGAAGACAGCATGGTGTGGCCTTTGGCCTTTTGTTTCTTCCTTGGTCCTTTCTGCGGAGCTTACTGGATGGGCCTGTGTAACCACAGTGGTATCCTTGCTGTGTGAGATTGGCCTTTAGCCTGCCCATCACAGTCTTTGTTCCCAAAGCATTTTGCAAAAGAAAGAGAAAGGATGAAAAGCACTTAAAGAGAGAGCAATCACCCTTTCTGAAGTCTCCCCCTCCCTCCCTCCCTCCCTCCCTCCCTCCCCCCTCCTCTTTTTTTCTCTCTCTCTCTGCTTTTGGATGGGGTCAGAGTGATAGCATTTTTACTGTGAGAGGCTGAAAACAAGCAGAGAATTAATAGAAATTGCATGTTTATTTTAGATAGAAACCTGGGAGTCAGATGACTCCCGAGTGCTGGTCCTGTGTCTTGGCAAGTTCCCAAACTGGATAGTTAGCTACCCACCACTTTCACAGAAACTGATGTTTGCAAACTCGGCTAGGTTTGGTATTTCAAGTGTGGCTTAAAGGCAGAATTGCAAACTGGCAGTAGAGTAGTGTGACATCAATACTGTTTGTCAAGTGGCAAGTTCTAGAACTACCCCAGCCTATGAGGGCATATTTAAATTTGGTTAGTTGGGGTGGGAATTCTCATCTTACATGTATTTGGGAGCATTGTATAGGCTAGAGGAGAAAAATGAAATGAGACCAGACATTGATTGTCCTCTGCCTTTTGACAGTGGATACAATGTGGCCAGCCTTCTTGTGTCTGCTAGGTCTTTAAATCATAGACTCTGGCTCTTAGAACTGTAAGCCATTGTAAACCTTTCCTTCCTTAAGTTCCTTTAGTCCAGTATTGTTACAGGAGCGCATCAGAGATGAAAACTTCGGCGCAGTTGATAGCCAATCAAAAGTCTTTATTCTAGCTGACTGTGACAACACCTAAGTATTCGGGGACCAAGGTGTGATGCTGAGTATCTGGACCAGCATCTGTGGTTTGTGAAGGCAGAAACCATATCCTCTCATCTTGCTCAGCAGCTTGTGGGGTGGTTGCTTTGCAAATGAGTCCTAGGGTTTGAAATAATGCCTGTAGTTCATATCTCTGACTTTTCTTATGTGACAAGTGATATCATCCTATGTCCTCATCTCAGTACACTGGACTGGGACTCCTATATATTTTCACACTGAGACCTTTCCTTTCTTATTGAAGATTGTGACAGGCATTAAGAGGGAGTGTTTCCTTACTTTATCTCCCATTCTTAGTTGTGAGCATTGGCACCAGGCTGGCATTTCTAAAACCGAGGGGAGAGGATGCTGAACTTGCCTCATCTGATCTTGCCAGTAAATGTTTTCAGAGCAAACAGGAGTAGTAGTAATAAATATTTCAAGGCTGAAAAGCATGTTTTACAGCACCATGGCCTTACAAATGTTCCTGTGCCACTGCAAACCTTCTGTGGGAGTGCATTAAGGTGATTCATAAGAATGGGAAGTTCACCCTCATCAGCCTGGCTGGACAGATTACTGGTGAACACGCTATTACGCCCAGCCTTCATGCTTCCAGCATTACAGCTGGCATTCATTTCTAATATGTCTTGCTGAACTAGGTGGGAGCATTTACCTGTGCTACAAGATAGAAACATCTTTACAAACGAGCACACACCATTTTCTATGTGTGTGTAATAAATAAACCACTCAGGGAAGGATTATTCTCCTAAAGGACTTGAGAAAGTTTTCACTGAGGAACCAGCATGGTATGATAAAAAAAATGACTCGTTGCTATAACGTCCCTTTCTATTAGGCTGCTTGGAGCTAGTGCTCAAGGAATATAGAAAGATCATGGCATTTGTAACTGTCAACACTAGGGATCAGTGTTACAGATGCTAGTATGTGTGAGAAAAGTGTTTCTGTGTGTGTGTGTGTGTGTGTGTAAGGGGTTATTATTTTTCTGACTGTGCAGCAACTTCTATCCAGGCAAGAGTTTGTATACACATGTGAATGTGTATATGGCCATGTTAACTATTTTGTGTCTTAGAATCTTGGGGTCCATGTTTTTTTTTTCCTTTTTCTTGCTTGGTGCTTTGTTTAGAATCACTGATACCTTTGCAGTTTCCCATATTCTGAACTGGCTTGGTAGGGAGGTCAAATGAAGGGAAGGAACACTAAATCTTGAAAAGACACAGAAATTGTAAAGGTTTGAGCAATAGGTCTTCTTCTACACTACTAAGTGGCAGATGTGGTTGGGTCCTTTCTATAGCTATCACATATAACTGTTAGACTTCAGGTCTACTTGTAGCTATGGGTGAAGACACAGGTATGATATTGTGATACTATTTTCAGAAGTTACAAGCTGGATGCCCACTGCATATGACTAAGGATATACATTATGGTTTATCTTCACCACAGGACATGATACATTGGAAAGATTCACTTACACATGTGTGTGTATTGATTTGAAACCATTTTTAATTTTTTTATTTTAATTTTAAATAACTTGTTTTACATGTCAATCCCAGTTCCCTCTCCCTCCCCTCCTCCTGTACCCCCCAGCCTCCAACCCTATTGCCAATTCCTTCCACATAGGGGATATCTAGAGTCTGTCATTTCACTCAGGGTGGGGTCCAGGCACTCCCCTAAGAGTCAGGGCTGAGAGAGCATCCCTTATTGTGCTATGGACACATGATGCCTGTTTGTATCCCAGGGATAAACACTGATCAGGGCCCCATAGGTTGCCCAGGGCCCCATAGGTTGCCCAGGCCTCCTCAATGACACTCAAATTCGGGGGTCCGGATCAATCCCATGCTGGCCTCCCTGCTGTCGGTCTGGGGTCCAAGAGCTCTCCCCTGTTTGGATCAGCTGTCTCTGCTGGTTTTGCCAGCCCATTCTTTGCCAATTTGCTCATCGCTCCTCTCTCTCTGTCGCTGGGTTCCTTAGGTTCAGTTCAGTGTTTAACTGTGGGTGTTTGCCTCTGCTTCCATCAGTCACTGGATGAAGGCTCCCGGATGGTTATAGACATCAAGTTCATTATCAGGAATGGGCATTCGAGGTGGTCTCTCCACTATTGCTTAGCTTGCCAATTGGTGTCATCCCTTTGGATCAGTAGAGGTCACACTGGTGCCTGATCTGTCTTCTAACCTATGATTCCCTCTTCCCCCTATTCTACCCCCCCACTCAACCTTCCTGTTCCCCCATGACCTACTCTCTCTTCCTCTTCTCCCCCTCTCTTCTTCCCAGCTCCCACTCCCCCCCACCCCTCGCCGTGTTCCCCATCTGTTCAGAGGGTCTTGCCTCATTCCTCTTCTTTTGGGTACTATGCATATCTTTTAGGTTCTTTCCTGTTTCCCTGACTCTCTATCAGTGGAGTGCAGACTGGCACTCTCCTGATCCATGTTTAAAATCCATATATGAGTGAGTACATACCATGTTTGTCTTTTTGCGACTGGGTTACCTCACTCAGTATCATTTCTTCCAGTGCTATCCATTTACCAGCGAATTTCAAGATTCCATTGTTTTTTTCTGCTGAGTAATACTCCATTGTGTAAATGTACCACATTTTCTCTATCCACTGTTCAGTTGAGGGGCATCTAGGTTGCTTCCAGGTGATTTGAAACCATTTTTAAGATGTCATATCAAGTGACAATGGCAAGTCATAAACCAATGATCATTATTGGTTTATTGTTACATAAAAAAGCAAACAAACATCTGTCTACATTGTTATATATTGAATAGATATAGAAAAAATTTAAACTGTGCCTTAGGCATGAAACAACTTTGGCCACCAAGCCAGGCATCAAGCTAGGATAAACAAAGGACAGCCATCGGCTTTGCCCTGACAAACAGGAGAATGACACCACCAACAAGGTGTCTCTTTGCCCATTGCCAGAGGTTTAAAAGAGTTGTTTAAGAAGCCATATCACTGCTCCAGGTATACCATAAGAGAATAAAAAAGACAGTGGAGTTTAAATAGTGGAAATGGAGTGCGTGCGTGCGTGCGTGTGTGCGTGCGTGCGTGCGTGCGTGCGTGCGTGTGTGTGTGTGTGTGTGTGTGTGTGTGTGTGTGTGTGTGTGATTTTCCAGTCTAGAGATCCACGTTTAAGGACCTCTAGAAGGATCAGTTTCATTGTGATGCTTCTCTTCTCTCCATGCCATTCAGATGGCCAGTTTAATTTTTTTTTTGAGATTTTAGTATAATTATGTCATTCCTTCTAGGCTTTCCTCCCTCCAAACCCTTCCCATATATTCTTCCTTACTCTCTTTCAAGTTTGTGGTCAGATGGCTACTTTTTTTAAATTTTTTAAAAAGATTTTGTTTATTATTATGTATACAGTATTCTGTCTGCATGCCAGTCAGAGGAGGGCACCAGATTTCATTATAGATGGTTGTGAGCCACCATGTGGTTGCTGGGAATTGAACTCAGGACCTCCGGAAGAGCAGTCGGTACTCTTAACCTCTGAGCCATCTCTCCAGTCCCCAGATGGCTACTTTTTAACGTGCCCTCCTGTGGTCTTGCATCTGTGTACACATTCCACTCTCTCTCTATGTGTCCTAACCTCTTTGCAAAGGGGAGCTCTCATATTAGGTTAGGACTTGCTCAGATGGCTTTATTTTAACTTAGTCACTCTTCTTTAAAGGCCTTATGTTCAAATATGATCACTGTTATGAAACCGACACACAAATTCCGATTGAGGAAGCTATTGAGTCTAAAGACAAGCACACATACCATTTTTAGAAGGTATCTTGGGGAGGGAAATGTGAGCCTTGGAGTAGGGGTATATTTTTTTCATACAACTCTGACAAGTGTCTGAATAGATCTGTTTGCTAAATTCTTCTTAATCACAAGTGATTTAAAAATAACATGAATTCCAGTTCTTTCTGTGGTCTTTTTCCACTTTCTTTACTGTGAGTAGCAGCATGCTCTCATGTTATGGAACCATGGGGTCAATGGTAAATCACATCCATGCCTACTGATGGAATGGTTGTCAAATCATATATGGACCATTTATCACCTTCTCAAGGACCCCTTTTCTTACATTTCTTTTTAGACTGTGGTTATTTAAGACCATACACTTTGTGAGGCTACTTGAAGCAGATTTCCAATTCTAACTCTGGGATATGTTCTCATCTTTACCCGGTGGCAATGTGTTTGTTCTTAAGTATAATAGGTCTCTGTTGAAACAAAAATGGCACAAGTGTGTGGGAAATTGTCCCTTTTGGTTTTCCAAGGAATAACAAACAAATGGGAAGCAGAAAGTTTACTACAGTTCCCTCCACCCCTACCAGCAGTCTTGTGGCCAATGGTGTTTTTCCTTTATTGGACAATTACTTGGGAAACCTTTACTTCTTATCCGTTACCATCTGCCATGATATGTGGGCATAAATGTGCATGTGTGTAATGCATTGAAACGCTTCTGCAGTTGGTTAGTGATACCATGACTTCAGAAACATAGGCACAAAATGTACATGTGGACCAAAATGTGTGCATGGGCCCTTGTTTGTGGTGGTGCTACTCTCAGTGCTCTCTCTCTTCCTGAGTATTCATTTACATTGGCTGAAGGGCATTGGCCAGAAACACCTGCTATTTTCCACCCAAGGGATTTCATCTTGGAATGGGACTCAGACAGTCATTGGGCAGGACAAGCCAGTGTATTGCCTCAGGGATCCAGAAATAGCTATTGATGATAGACAAGTAATATTCAGGACCAGTGTCTTAACTATTCAGCTTGGATGACCTCAGTGAACACTCTACATTACCCATGAGTTTTCTCTGGTAATAGTGACTTTGGTTCCTCATGCTGAAAATTTCTTTAGGGACCCAGTCTTTGTTGACTTCCTTCCTTATGTCCTTCCTTCACTTCCTCCCTTAAGAGTTTTCAAGAATCACTTCATAATATTCTGTTTCCATTCACATAATCATCATAAATTTTCTTCTGTGATACCCAGACAAAATTTCTATTACTTTCTGCTGTAACATGCTTTCCCCAACATAAGAAATAAGCAATATTAACAAGTCCCCCTGCTTCCTGCTTTGTTCAAATCCCCCTTTTTGTTTCATTTTAAAATAAAAAGGGTTCTATATCCAGAAAGGAGAAACCCAAGAGATATGTCTTCAGGGAGAATATATATATATGAAACCCAAGCAGAGGCACTTACCTTTCTGTTGTTCTATTTTTATGTGTATAAACTGTTTTGTATGTAATTATGTTCATTCCCCCACTACCCTCTCTTATCCCTTTCCCATACTTGCTAGCTCCCTTGTTATTCCAAGCTATTTGTGCTTCTGCCCAGTGTCTTTTTTGATTTATGCAAGTAGTGACAGCTCCATGTGACTGTGATGGCGTGATTGCCGTGCCATAACCAGAAGACAGTGTGTCATGTCCTCTCCTTCCTCTAGCTCTTATAACCTCTCTACTTCCTTTTCTGTGATATTCCCTGCACTCAAAGAGGGAGGTACAGACATTCATTGTAGTGATCGGCAATCTGTCACTTATTCTCAGCCTTTCTACTGCTTGTGAATCTCTGTATTAACCACAACCTTCTAAAAACAAGACTCTATGCTCCATATTAAAAGAAACAGCATTATACGAGTATAAACATCAATATTTAGGATGTAGTTGGATGTGTGCTCCTGTAAGGAAAAAAATCAGTAGTACATAGAGCCTACAATTCTCCAGCCACAGGCTTTGACAAAATTTACAATACCGAGTAGATATTGTTTATAATGGAGTAGGCCTACAATCCAATTGGAAAGCAGTTGGTTAGCTCCCAAACATTCTTGCCACTATTGTGGAAGCAGTGATACCTTACATAGCAGGTCAGAATTATAGCACACAGAACCCACCTCTGGGAAAGACCACTGATGCTTCAAGCATTAATATGATAAGAAAGACACACGAGTCCTGAAAGGAGCCAAGCTAGCCACAACTGGGAGAGCCAGCTCCAGGAGTGTCACATATGGTTTTATTTGAACTGACAACTGCCTTGCACCAATATGAGGGAGATCCTACCCAAAGCTTTTAGTCACTTAATCTTTAACTGAAAATTTTTTCCTGCTCTTTGAATCTGGCCTCCAAGTTAATGCTTTTTAAATGCAGCTTTTGTGAACTTCTTTGCCTCTGAAGGGATATTCCTGGGGGGGGGGGGGGGCGGGAATCAGTTTTGCAAGTTTATCTTTCCACGGTGATTTATTTCTCTAGGAAAGGCTTAAGCTCAAATGTCATTTCTAGTTCTCATTGCTGCCCCTCTTTGTGCTGAAGGTCTCAGTAGAGGCGGGGGGAGGGACACAGAGAACTCAGCTCCAAGGTTGCCCAGGTGGTCTGGGTCTTATGCCAGATTCAACTTCTCTTGACTGCTGTGTTGTATAACTGCTGGAGGCTGGCATTTGGTTCAGGGATTAAGTCACTGGCTCTGAGAAAGGCTTACAAATGTCAGTTCCTCAGGGGTCATCTGGCTCATGGTGGGGCATGGAGGGGACATCATCTGGGGCTCTACAGGATGTTGCCCAAGTGACTGTGGGAAAGCTCCTGGCTATGTGGGTACCAGCTGTGAGAAAGCAGCTAAGAGTTTCTGCAAGTTTTTAAAATCTCCAATATGGCCACATGCAACAGTGGCCACACGTTTTTCTGCTACAGTTCTTGTCACATGATCAGGGGGAGAGTTTTCCAGAGAAGATCACTCTGAGGAGGTCACTTGGGAAGATAAAATTTAACAGGGACCCAGGATACTCTGAGATAAGATCCTGAAGGTGGATGGCTGGTGTGGCTCAGAAGACAGCTGAGTCTATGAGTATATAGTTTTGAATGAGAACATCCCTCAGAGGCTCAGAAACTAGAACACTTGGTCCCAGGTTGGTGGTACTACATTGGGGAGGTTTAGGAGATGTAGCCGTTTTGAAGGAAGTATGTCACTGGGGCCAAGGACTGAGACTTTAAACACTGTCATTCCTATTTGCTCTCTTTGCTTCCTGCTTGGGGGTTCAGGTATGAGGTATCAGCTACCTCCTGCTGCCAACATGCTGCTTGATGCCATGATGTCCCTCCATGACCGACTCTGATCTCTTTGGAATTATAAGCCCAACTAAACCCTCTCTTCTTTAATTTGCCCTGATCACAGTGTTTTATCACAGTAATGGAAAAGTGATTAGTGCAAAGCATAAAGTTTCTCCCGTGTCATTTTGTGTCTTTAGATGTTAAAAACTTTGTATACTGAAAGTATACAAAGTCCCACAAGCTGCTCCTAAGTAACTACACAGGGCTTAATATTAAGTATAAATGCTCGGCTAATAGCTCAGGTTTATTATTAACTAACTCTTACAACTTAAATTAACCCATTTCTAGTAATCTCTGTGCTGCTAAGTGGCTCATGGCTTTAACTGTTCTCTAGCATCCCTTGTTCCTTCTGCATCTCTTGGCAAATCTTCAGACTCTGCCCTTCTTCTTCCCAGCATTTTCCTAGTCTAGCTCTCCTGCCCAATTTCTTTCTGCCCAGCTAGAAGTCAGTCATCTCTTTATTAGCCAATTAGAATAATGCATACTTACAATGTACAAATACTGTTCCACAGCAGGAGAGAACAACATCCTTACTCTGGAGTTCTGGATACAATCATTGATATTAATTTTATTCCAGAAGCTAATAAACATCCAGTAAGAGTGCTGCAGTAGGATGACTCCTTCCATAAAGTGCTCCCTGCATGAGTCTGAAGATATGAGTTTTAATCTCCAGCAACCGTGAAAAGCTAGACATGGTGGTTTGTGCCTATAATCCCAGTGTTGGACAGGCAAACAGATCATTGAGGCTTGCTGGCCAATCAAGCAAGTCTAGCTAAATAATATGATGGAGAGCAACTGAGGAAATACATCTCCTGTTGACTTCTAGTTTTCATGTGCACACACACACACATACACACACACAAACACACACACACACACACACACCACAAATACAGAACTGGAAACCATGAGAAAGAAGCAAAATACCAGGAAAACAAAACAAAAAAAGCCCAGCTAAAGCTATTTGGCTATTTGAGTTTTTATGGTTTTACTATAACCATAAAAATATCAGAAAATGGGTTAGTTCCAGCTTCATCTTTGTAGATGAGTAGAAACCACATTGGACTTCTTGTTTGGTAAAACTATGAATACCATAAAGAGACAAAATAAACCAGAAAACAAATGGGCCTATTGCAGAGAGAACGGGTATTCAGTTTTAAGATTTTACCCCAATGACGACGATAGTTTGTATTATGCAGTAGAGACAGAAATGTCTAGTGTCAAGGATACAGGCCCTATCTGAAGTGTATATCATAACTCTCATGAGTGCTTGGGTGTGAGTATGTCTCTGTATAAAAAAATGAAAGGTCATTCCTCATGAGGTCAGGATGTGACTTTTGGTAAATAACTCTCCTTAGTTTCTTTATCAGTGGAGTGTGGCTCATCATATTTCCTAACAGTTTTGTGTAAGTATTTAATGAGATGACATTTGTAAGTACAGTGTTTGACATAAGAGTCATTTAACAAATATCAGTAAATACTGGTCTGTCTTTTGACTCCTACTTGTTATACCATGCTATATTCTTTCAACTAATTCCTACCACTCTGTGAGACAGTGTTGTGTTTTGTCCATTTCTCTACTGGGCTCTGTAATGGACACTTGATATTTGAATTCTCTAAAACCCATCTCTTCGTTCTCTTTATTTTCTTCCCAGGTGTAGCAAATGCTGACCCTACTCCTCTTATTGTCTGTATCCTATTTGTTTTGCTTCTCCCTCTCTCTCTAACAAAGCAATGAGAATTCCAGTGAAATTCTCTCAGTTTATTTTCTGACTATGTTCTATCCCTGCTATCCAAACCTCTATCTTGGTCCTGAATTGTCGCAATAGTTTTCCATTCTTCCATCTTCTACTGTTTTGCACCTTTCAATAATTTATTCTCAAATTCAGCCAGTCCATTTTGATGACCTCCCTTTCATGACCTTTCATCCTACAGGAAAACTGCCAACATGATTTGAGGAGAGAGAGAGGGGGGGGGGAATGTGTGGTCTCCCTGCCTCGCTTTGCATACACCTGTGTTTATACATTTACTGCCATGATCTGTTATCTGCCCTCAGCCCTTCTCTCTAATCACTACACTGTCTTGTGGATCCTGGAGTCAGGGTAGCACTCAGTCCCTGTTTTCCTTACCTGGAGTGTTTTCTCTGTCACTGTCCTTAGCCTGCTCCCTCTTATCTAAGGAGCCTTATTTCCAGTTTTCCAGTGATACCCTCTTTAGCTGTTCTCATTTAAGGCTCTACCTCTGTCATGCTTTCCCTTTTTGCATAGTGCTTATCAGGATGTGGCAAACTATTCTGCCTTTCCAGCTAGAGCATAAGCTTAAGTAGGACTGAGGTTGATAGTAGGAGAGATAATTTCTACTTTGTCCAGTGCTATCTCCCTGACACTAAAACATTGCTTACAAAAGAATAGGATTTTTAACCAACATTTACCAAAGAGACAGCCTACCACATTCATATTTCAGAGGTGAGAAAACTTGACCTCAAGAAGCTAAGGTGATCTGTACTGCTGGTCATTCATGGGAGCTGTAAGGCATTATTAAGATGCCTGGACAAGTAGATGATAAATTTGAAATCCCTAATATCTTGTCTTAAGCAGAAAATATGTACTCTTATCCCCATCCCCAAAATTCTACACTACTTCTATACTGAAGGGAAGAATGTTATAGACTAAATAATGCCCTCCACAATTATTTTGACACTCAGCTCATAATTGTAATATATTGGGAGAAGGGCCTTTAAATAGGCAATTAAGGGGCACCAAATAAATGTGAGATACTAAGTTAATAGGACTGGTGCCCTGATAAGAAGAATTAAACACCAGGAATGGACAGGAACAGAGGAAAGATCAGGCAAGGACAGTGACAGGAGACCCTCAGCTATCTGTAGAGTCTGGCCTTAAGAGTAATCAATCTGGATTGGTGACTTTCTAGATTCTAGCAATGTGACAAACCCATTTTAAGCCACCCATTCCAAGGTGTTTGCTTATAGTGGTCCTAGAAATTTAAGAAAAGTAGGCAATATATTTCAATCCATTCTCTGTGCCTGAAAAAAGATGGAAGACTTGGAAAAACATGCCATTGGAATTCTGTGATTAGAAAGAGTCTACTGCTTGTAGTAGGTCCAGTAGGAAGAGTGGCTGATGCAGAACAAATGCCCATTTACCGAATCTACTACACTCAAGCAAAACAGAAAGGCTTGGTAGGAAACCTATTAAGTGGCTCCTCTCACTGTGTCACAGATGTGTTCTTTGAGCATGGCTTGGAAAATGTAGACTAGACTATGAAATCCAGACCTCTCTCCTACACATCCACATGGACTGAGTCTGTGATTCACAACCACCATCCTCTCAAATGCAAGGTGGCAGACTGAGGGCTCCTTTCCAGGGTGCCTATAATGCAGTCAATATAGGATATTTTTGAAAAGGGCTATTTATTGTTTTAACAGCTGTATGTCTACTTTCTCGGATTAAAAAACAATCTACCTGTATCCACAAATGACTTATAGGGTTTAGAAAGTGTAGCTGTAAAATTCTCAACTTAAAAAAAGGTCCAGGTTTTCCAAATCTGTCTCCAAACCACAGCATTTTTTCCATTCTAACTTACTCCCTATTCATGAAGGATTGAGAAAGCCAGCAGCATCAGTCCCAGCAGCCAGAGTTGGACTGGGATTTTAGTCAAAGGTGTGCATGTTATGGAAATCCCAGCCAGGATCTGTCTTCTTTGATAGGAGCTATTTAGGAAGAGCTTGTTCCTGGAAGCTTCAGAACTCTCTGTGACTTCTCATTTAATTTTCTTGAAAGTATTCATCTTCAAAGAGAAATTTACTTTGAAGGGCTGCTGATGGCTTTACTATGCTAAGCTCTGTGGGTTATTTGTTTGCGGATTGTACATTAAGTGCTAACATTATCATGATACAATTACTAGTAAGTAATCACCTGATTGCCATAAACACATCTCTCTCAAAATATTACAAATTAATATTCATGCTTTTCTCCAATCTACCATTCTGAGCTAACGTATACCAGCATTGTTTATCAAAAAAGGTGTCTTATGGCAGGGGAAGTCTCTTTTGACTGTAGCATTAGTTACTTTGAATGAGACTGCTCATGCTACTCTATAGCCACCCAAAATAAAATACAAATGATCCCAGGAAAAACATCTCTACAGCCTTGGAATTACATTATTCAAAAAGCCGTTCTACTCATTCAACCCTGGCAGCTTAGAAATCATGCAGCAGCATGATCATATGAAATTGTCACATAAAATGGTAGTTGTGGTTATATTTCTAAGCTGATGGCTTAGTTATTATTAAGGGGACATCCTGGAATCCCACTGTGAATAAATAAATACAAATGCTTCTTTGCAAACTTTGCATTTACCCAAAGAAGGAAACCCTCAAGTAGGCTTTGGTTTCCAAGCACATGATTCATGGAAGTGATCAGAAAGAAGCAAGGCAGGACCAGAAAAACAGAACTGGGAAATGTTAGTGTATTCACAAACCAAGAACATAAATGGATAATGTTAATGTGCATAAAATTTCTAAGAACAAGTCAGATGCATTGCTTTACGCCTTTAATCTCAACATTCCTGATGCAGAGGCAGGTGAATATCTATTAGTTCAAAGTCAGGTATACACAGCGAGTTTCAAGACAGCAAAGGCTACATAGAGAAGTCCTGTTTCAAAAAACCAACCAAACAAAAATATTTCAAAATATGATAATATTCTTTTCTGATAATCCAATAGGTAACAGCAATAATATATTAAGATGAAGCTAGAGTGATTGCTCAGTGGTTAAGAGTGTCTACTCCTTTTGTAGGGTACTTGAGGTCAGTTCTTAGTACCCATATTAGTGCCTCATAAAAACCTGTAACTCTAGTTTCAGGGAATTCAATGCCCTTTTCTGGTTTCTGTATACATACATACCCTGGACACTCCCACCCACCTATACCCACTCACCAACACCCCCATATATATATATATTTATGTGTGAAATAATACTATATATCTATATCTTCTATCATGTATATATCTGTCTGTCTATCTATTTATCTATATCTGGCGTCTATCATCTATCTATCACCTATCTATCATCTATCCATCCAAACTTTACTTTTAGTAAGGAAGGAATTTTAAAGACCTCAATAATTTTCATGTACTTGATATATATCTATATCTTTGTATACAGTGGTTGTGTTGGTAAATTTTTAGCAACTGATTGTCTTAAAACAACCTGATAGAAATGCAGGTTATTTCAATGTCTGCAGTATAATCATCCTAGGGTTGATTTCAAGCTACCAGCATGCCCATAACTAAATGCAAAGCTGGGGAGGAGGGCATACAATTAGCTTCTGCAAGTTAGTACTCGATATTTTTAGAACATTGCAATGAGGCTTGTAAAAAGCATGGTCAATTTAGGAAAGCATTTTCAAAGAGGCAGATACATTTGAAAAGAACAGATTTTTAATAAAATGTAGCAAACATTGTTATGATAATTTACTGAGGTAAAGTGGATACAAGGGGAAGTTCTTGGTTCAGTATTACTTTTGATGAAACCTTATGGTACCCACCAATTCTATATGATGGTGACAAGACTATGAGAGGGACATGGGATTTGAGGACTGAGAGACCTAGGCTTGAATGTGACTTCTATCATATAATTCATTGATTCCATGGAGAAGGAACTTAGAGCGTCTCAGGCTCAATTTCTCCCTAAGTAAATGGGATGCTGAAAGTCAGTCGTTATAAAATGCATCATGTCCAAGGTTGTGCTTGACATATGGTGGTCATTGAATGTTACTTGTATCTGTCTTGTTTGTGGTTTATAAGAAATAATCATAACACATCATATCTTAAGTTTTTTCTTAATGTCTAAATCTCTGAAATTTTTTCTCTAATCATGTACATTTAACCAATATAAGAATGTGAAGTCCTTGATGTTTAAGAAACATTTGGAAAGTATTTCTTAAATGGATGGATGCGTAAATTTTGAGTTATCTCTTGGATTTTCTCCAAGTTAAAAGTCACAAAAGATACCTTTCTCCATGCTATAAAAATATTATCCAGTAAATTACAAAGTATTGCCTATTTTAACCTTCTAAATATTTTTGTTTACTATGCTCCTCTGTCTTTATCTAGGATTCTTCTGTTTTATGACATCTTTTTCTCCTAATCAGTTTTTTGTCTCTTATCTTGAAAATCCCAGAACTATCCTCAACAGGTCTGTTTCCAATCAGACATTCTAAATTCTTCAAGGTCAAAAGTTTTCTTTATCAAAGGCAGATGGAGGTTTACATACATGCTCAAGGACTGTGTATTCAAATATATAATGAGTTAGGTACTTTGGGATTAAAGTAATTGACTTAGTTTTCTGCGTTTAGGAAGTACTTTCCAAAATATTCCCCCTATACCCCCTCATATTCTGTTATCCTTGATAATTTCAAAGTCCAGAATGAAGACCTTTGTATGGTTGGTGTCACATACATCAGGGATATCTTGTGTCTAGACGTTATGAGGTCCCACTCCTACAGTGTAAGGGATAACACAGTAGGTTATCAACACAGAAGCATAGGACTCAAATGCAGTGATATACTTCATAGTGGCATTAAGGCTAATGATGGACTGCATATACTCCACAATGGCATTAAGGCCAATGATGGATGGCATATACAACAGGGACTGCATATACGAGAATTGTTACTACACACTCCTGTGATATCATGGTCAAGTCAGTATAATCATAATCTATGGTGTTCATACATAATAAAGCCTCTTAACAACCTATTTCTCCAGGTCAGTACCCATCATACATTCATTAAGCATGAGAGATGACTGACGACATGCCTACTGCTTATCTCAGAGTGGTTACTTAAATGATACTATGAATAAGGCAACATTTCCAGTGCAAGTAGAGTAAGAAATCAGATTGTTCTAGCATATTTGACAATGACTGGCTTCTTCCAAATGTTCAGTGTCCAGAACTGTTACAATTAGTATTTTACTTATACACATACACACAGTTGTAATCACATACACATTCCTCCTATGACTTTTACATTTATTGCTAATCAAAGAACTTGACATTTGTGACTCAAACTTCAAGGAGACTCCTTATAGACTAATAGACTTGAACACCAAGGATTTGAATTTGCTCTCCACTTAGTTAAATAATCTTGTTTAAATAGCTTAACTCTTTTAAGCCTCAGTTTCTCATCTTATGTCCTCCCTGTGGATAACTGAAGGACTTTAGTGGAGGTAATATATTGGTCTTCTATCCCCAGGGTCTGCCTGCTGTTTAGGTGGCACTTAGAAACAAGGATAGTTTTCTGCCTTCTCTGTGAACTGTGGGTTCCCTGCCTTTACTGCTGAAGTCTTTTCTTCAGTTATACTTGCTTCAAGTATCCAGCAATTCATCTCTTCCTCTTACTCCGCAGCCCTCATATGTTTCATAACAAGTAGATAGACACATACAATAGTGTGGTATAGTTCCTTATGACTGAACATGTGTGTCTCTGTGTTGGCTTATATGCTATCTCTTCTCAATGAGACTTCAGAAGTTATGTTTTATTGGGTACAATACTATTGCTCAAAAATTATTCAACAAATGCCAAACAATTTTTGGCAGGCTTTTTTTAGTAAATAATAATAAGCAAATATTTGTTGCCTTGAAACTCTTGGTTGATGTGGACCAGTTAGTAAGGGGTTAACATTTTAATTCCTGAATCTTTAAATAAATATTGAATGAATAAATACTCAGGGGTTGGGAACTTGGCTCAGTTGGTAGAATGTAGCATTACATTATGTGTGAAGTCAATCTCCAGCACCACACAGACCCTGTATGTCAGTGTGTGCCCATAATCCCCGATCTCATGAGACAAAGACAGGAAAATGAGAAGCAGGATTTTGTGGCCAGAATAGTCTACAGGAGTCCTTCCTGAAAAGCAAAATGAGACAAACAAAAGCATTCATTCTAGATCTTTCTCATCTGGGTTAGATCAGCTATGCATGGGGTTTCTTATACCTATTTAACTCTTTCATTGATACGTTAAAACTATACATATTTATGAGGTCCTTATGCTATGGTGATACATGTATACTCTATGCAATGTTAAATAAGGCTATGCATATCTACTTCCTCAAACATTTATCATTTCTTTGTCATAAAAACATTCGAAATCATTTCCTCTGGCTGTGTTGACCTGTATATACATTACTGTTATCTATAGGTGACATGGAGTCCATTGGATCAGCAGCACCTACTCCTCTGGTCTAATTGTAACTCACTCAGTGTCTATCTACATACCTTTACCCATCCCTCTGACATCGTTTCAGCCTCTGCTAGCTAGTATTCTTTTTCTAGGAATTGGTGGATTGCAAACTAGAAAATATTCTACTTCCCTTTACTTCTGCGTTTGTCACCTGTGTGCTGGGTATCACTTGATTATAACACAAATGATGCTGCCCAAAGAATAAAATATATTCTATGACCAATGCAAGTATTGTACCCATAATGCCTCTTGTCATCCATTGTTATCCCATATGTGCTTTGTTTCTGTATTTGGGATCAAAGTTCTGCTGGAAAAGATATTGTACTGTGATTCTGAGAATCTGCACTTACATAACATTTTAGTCTCCAAAGAACATCGATTCCATAACTATTTGCTAACTCAAAACAACACGGTCAGCAAGGACTATGGACAAAGATACTACCACCTTCCTCTCCTTTAGCTTGACATTTTCTCAGTCAGGCACATCATTGTGGGGCTTCAGATCCAATATATTGCAGAAGAATTTGGCCCTACCAGCTGGAATGGGGAGAAAGGGAGAGCTGGCATCTGCAGTATCTGCCAGTGATTATTCAAGGTATGGCAGGAACAGAGCTTTCTGTACGCAAGCCAAATGAAATTATTAAGGTTAACCTTCTCACTCAGCACTTAATAGGTAATCAATTTTCACTCCCAACAGTGGAGGGTAAAAATCAAGGCGGGAATGATAATGCTGCCTGCTTACATTTGTGACGGGCTGTTGAGTGTGCCAAATGATTTTACATGTATTATTTCATTTAGTTTTTGCAGCAACATAAAATTGGCGGAGCGCACATGCATGCATGCCATGCATTAATTCTGCACCACTTATTTAACAAGTATTTTGGATCCATCCACCACACACCAGACTGTGTGTTAAGCTTTGGGGACAAACTGGTGGCAAAATAGACAGGCTTCTATTATCTTGTTTATAGCAAGGTGGAGAGGGATGCATCATTATGTGACCCAAAGTCACAGGAAGAAAAGCTGCTTGAAACATAGGAGTGTTGTCCCAACCTTGATCCATGATCACAGAGCCATTGTAAGTGGGGATTATTTTACTTTGTTATACTCAGCTTCTGTACAAAGCTCCACTTGCATTGATCTATTGAGCACAACAAATCTGCTGTGTTTCTCCTTCTGGTTCATTTAAGCATACCTTGGGTAGTTTTATAATCTTTAGAAGATCCCTCTAGCTCTCTCTACAGAGGTTTATTGTGGTAATACCAGTAGTGCCCTGTATGATTAGACATATCACTACAGCCGTCTCTCACTGATGCTAGGAAGCAGTGGGCAAATCCCCATTGTCTGCATTTATTATTTTTTTTTTACCACACTTCTCAACTTTAAAATTTCAGTGAAAGTTTTATTCCATTCTGTTTTCAGCATGTCTTTTCGATGGTTCAGCCATCTCTTCACTCTCAGGTTTGGGGATTTGTACACAAAAGCCAGGATATCTATGATATACATTGCCTCTAAACAGAAGTCAACAATATAGGGCTGAACATATCTTTGAATGGGAAAATGAAAAGAAAGCAAATGATTGAAAAAATAGCCATATATTATTATATTGAAATAGTTTAATCACACTACAGAAGAACCAAACCAGGGAAGTGCCTGGTGGCAAAAGTCCAATTTTCAATTGGAGTTTGTGCCTATGGTAAGGACAACAAATATAGACAAGCCTGGACATCAGCCCTGGATCCCTCGATAGCTGTTGGATCTTGCTTACAGTTGTGTGGGCATCATGTAAAACATCAAGGTCAGCAGTACAAAATGTTTCAAGGCTTGGGTAATGTAGGAAATAGAGAACAAAGTCAAAGTGATTCTTGACATGGAAGCCCTACTTTATGGCTCAAACTTGATAAGAAAATAAAACGTGTGTAGGTTTTCTAACCAATTATTAATTGAGAAAGATGAGATGTGTCAGCAACTCAGGACAAAGGGTGAAATGAAATGAGCCATAGGGAAATTTTACATGGTCAATATCTGAAATCCTTTCTCATGAGCAAAATGTATAGCTCTTGGAATGATTTCCTTTTACAGAAAAGGAAAGTCACTTGTACAAATATTTATTAAGAAAAACATGCAATGTGATCTGAGGTACACATTCCATCTTACCAGCCTACAGGAACATTTGGGGACACATCATTATTAATCATAAATAAACTAAATGTTTTTTTTTTTCTGAGGCAGAGTCTTACTGTATAACTTTGGATGTCCTGGAACTTACTATGTAGGCTAGGCAAGCCTCAGATTTACAGAGATCCACCTGACTCTCCCTCTTGAGTGCTGGGATGAAAAGTGTGCACCCCCATACCAGGCTGTTTGTAATGGTACTTTGTTCTCAAATGTTAGACTTCAAGAGTCAGCCTTCCCCATATATGTTCTTTTGGCTTATCTGAGACTCATCATTGAACAAATTCCTATGTGAACTCACAATGCATTGTCGGTGCCCTGATTTAAGTTCCTCTTTTCCCAGTTTCTCCTCAAAACACTTTCCTCAAGATGTTCTCACACAGCATAAAGATGGTTATCAATCATGTTTGTGTTATTGCACTCAAGAATTAATTTTCAGAACTCATATATGCAAAGGCTGAGTATCCCAATCTGAAAATTCAAAACCTGAAATTCTGAAAATTTGGAGCATTTATATGATGCTATATGCTGAAAATCCCACATCTGGCCTCATGTGATGAGTGGCAATCAGTGCACATGCACATATAGGGTTGTGTGCTGTGGCATAAATGGATTTCATGTTTAGATTTGCATTTGGACTCCAAGATATATCATTATATTTTATATATGTGAAAAGACTAGAAAAAAGTCTTTAATGCCCAAAGTCTAGATGAGGGATAACAAGCTACTTTGTTCTTGCTGTTTGAGCTATACTTGTTAGGTGTCATATTTCCCTCCTCTTAGAATATCTTCCTGTGGTCTCTTAGACACAGCCTCTTTGTGGACTTCCTTGCAGCTTACTGGCTGTGCCCTCTCAGTCTCCTTTGATAGTTTTTCTTTTATATCTTTGCTTGTGTATTGCCCAGCCAGAAGAGATCCCCTCTGCCCATTCCAAAGGCCATCCCATTGTTGGGGAAGTCCTGTTATTTGCCTGTTATTTGTCAATAAAGTACTGTTGAGCCAATAGGAATCTAGATAGGAGGGACTAGGGGTCCAGGAGAACTCTGGGAAGGAGAAACACAAGGGAGTCAAGATGTAATGCCATGGGGGTAGGAAGCCCGGAACCATTCTCCGGTAAGAGAAATACTTAGATTAACAATTATGGGGTAATTACTTAAGTCAGAGGTAGCCAGTAAGAAACAAGCAAGGCCAACAGCTTCATAATTAATATAGCCTCCTGTGTGTTTATTTGGGACTGATGCGGCTCTAGAACCAGGCTGGCAGAAAGGCTTCTCTCAAGGAAAAAGCTTCCTTTTACACCCCATAGCAGTCTCACAGTCTCGACACCTGTCAGTTGGGGCTGGGTCCCCCAAACCTACAGCTTCAGCACACTTACTCCTAACACCTCTGACTTAAATGTCTGTCTTCTCAGTATCTTCACATGGTTATCAAGTAGACATCTGAAATGTTGAGTGTTAGAAGTGAACTCTTGTCACTTGATTCCAGGAGTTCAGTTCAGTGTTAGGGAGGATTGATAAGCAAAGTGGTCAAGACTGGGCTGATTTAACCCACAGAAAAAGGAGACCCAAACAAGGGGGAGCTCTTGGACCCCAGACTGATGGCTGGGAGGACAGCATGGGACTGATCCAGATCCCCCTGAATGTGGGTGTCTGTGAGGAGGCCTAGGCAATCTATGGAGCCTTGATTAGTATTTATCCCTGGCATACAAATGTACTTTGGGTGCCCATCTCACAATGAGAGATGCTCTTTCAGCCTGGACTCTTGAGGGAGGGCCTAGGCCCTGCCCTGGATGGAATGACTCTGGAGATCCCCCATGGAGGGCCTCATCCTTCCTGGAGATCAAAGTGGGGATTAGGAAGGGGGCTGGGGAGCCTGGTGGGAGGGGCGGGGGAGGAGGGGAGGGAGAGAAAGCTGGAATTGACATGTGAAGCAAGCTTGTTTCTAATTTAAATAAAAAATGAAAAAAATAAAAAAGTAAACTCCCAAGTGAGCTATTCCTCTGTTGCTGTCATAGTCAGCTTCCAATTTTAGTCATACAGATGAAAATCAGTAGAGACATATTTGACTGTTACTTTTTTCTCATTACACATTAGATATGATCTGTAGACCTTTGTTGTCTTCTCAAAATACATACTAAATGTCAGCATTCCTTGCTATTTCATCTCTTTCCAGGAGGAGTGTGCTAGGCACCCTTATCTTTGGGTCTTTGTAATAGCTTCTTAACTGACCTTGTTCTGCCTGCCTTCCTCTCCACATTGTATTCCCAACACAGTAATTAAAGGACCCATTAGCATGTAAATTAACGCTGAGACTGGTAGTGCAGGAGACTAAACCTATAGCTCCTATCATTCCAAGCTACCAGGAGACTGAAGCAGGAAAATCAGAAGGTATCATCTGCCTGGCCTACTGAGTGAGTTTAAGACAAGATATGCTCTATCAGATTGAACAGGTTTTAATATAAAACCTGTTACAAAGATCAGAGAAGGTAACCAATGATAATAGATAAATCCAATGGAAGAAATAACTAGCACATACGAACCCAGTCTTGGAACATTCAGTTATATAAAGCAAAGATTTTGTTCTAGGCTCATTATGTCAATGAATCCCTCCAAATCCTGCCTATGTGAAATTGACTCACATCCCGATATTATCTATCTTTCCTCAGTGGTTTAATATTTTTTTTAAATGGATGACATGACACTTTCAATGTTTGTTTGATAGACTAGAGTTTCTGTGGAGGCAAGTGTGCATTTATATGTATGTATGTGTGTGCATATGTGTGTGTGTCCTTTGTTCACTGCCTAATGTATCATTGGCTTTCAATGAATAGTTGCCAAATGAATGAAGGAATGAATGTAGTTTAGAGTATACCTCTATGTTCTTTGAATCCTAACTCTTTCTGACCTGGAGCCCCCTGCTTCCCTGTCTTGTACCAAATGCCAGGCATGGCTGTCTTCTGCTAGTGGTTATACTTTGCTCCTGAGATGCCAGTTCTGCCGGAAGCTCTGTGTCTGAGTGGACTGGATTGTGGGGTCACTTAGCCATGCACACCTTGGCTTATGCTGACTTCTTCAAAGGGATTTGTAAAGAGCTTCTTCAATGGCAGGTCTTATCTGCCTGCTCTTTTCAGTGGGTTCAAAACTAGCTCAGAACCAGGTCAGGAGGGTGCAGGATAAATACTCTGCAATCTCATTCAGTCTTTGGGCCACCTGAGCTGAAAATCTTTTTTTCTACAAGTAGGACTAAAGTGATGATGCTTCCAGGCCTTTTGAGTCAAAGTAAAGACCACATAGAGGTCAATATTCAAAAAAGTGTCATAGAATCTGCATCTGAGTTCTGTTAAGTCACTCTGAGACTCATAACTGGACAGGACCAGTCACATCTGGTGGAAAGGACAGAAGTGGTTTGTGTGGCAGGGGCTCAGTGAGGGATTTGTTTCTGCTACCTGTAAGGAGAGTGAGCCTCACTTCTGCATTTTCCTTTAGGGCATCCTGGTTTATCAGAGAAAAAAAACTTGCTTGCTTCCTGAGCATTTCTTCCTTTTTCTTATTTTTTCCCATTTCTCCTTCTCTCTGCTCCCTTCTCCTCTCATCAGAAGATGGCAGTAGAGGTTGCTCTCTTCTGCAGCTCGCTGCTGTGGCTTCATCTGCCATCTGTCCAGCAGGACACAAATGCTCCCCCATGAATAAATGCAGGGCAGAGTCCTTTCCAAAAACATATCGATTCCATCTGAGGAAAATAAATTCACAAGCTACCACTGCATTCATCAGTTCATTCTGGGCAAGGTGATCCAAAAGTTGTGCAAAACTGCACTTGCAATAGTGGGCATCCTCAAGTGTGTCTTCCATATACGGCAAACTGCAAGTCTCAGAAGAGGGAGAAGTGTTGCCAGGGCTGACAGCTGCTCTCCAAGTATCCCTGCTTAACCCATCAGCCCTGTGTGGAGCCAGGCCAGGCTGACTGTCGAGTTCCACCTCCACTCCATGCAACCCACATAGTCCAAGTAGCCTGCAACCCTGCTCCCACCTTTCCAGTTGTCCCTTTTTTCCTTCCAACTTCCTGCTTTGGTTGGTACCCTGGTTCTGAATCTGAGGAACATATTCCTCTCCCCACACCCCAGTTTTATCATTTGTATCTGTCTGGGAGCAATATATATTCTTGGAGCTAATATTTTCCCTACCATGGGAGGGAAGAGATTCATCTTTAATTTTTGTTTGTTTCACCCCTGTCCTTTGATTTCCATATGCATTGTTTTCCAAAAAGGCGTCAGAATTACGCAAAATAGTTTGATATTCGTAAGTTTGTAAAAAGCCCTCTTGACAAGTAATGGTAATTTAAATTATTATTTTTAAATTAGTATCACTTCAGCTCCAGCAGAAGATCTGGGAGTTAAGACCACGTATCAGAATAAAGGGAGGTTTTAAGCTTGCCCAGTACTGGATTCGAGTGTATCTGTGTCCTAGCTAGATTCTACCTGTTCTTTTCCTCATTATTCTCCTGAAAGTATTGTATTTCTTTCCAGGTCTCATGGGACAGAATTGGGTCACATGACCATTTCTAAGTCGAAAGCCAATATTATAGGAGCAGTTTTACCTGGATGTACTTATGAATCTTACTCTACTCTTAGGTCCATTTTCTTTGAGCATGCTGCTGCTACTACTATCTGAAAAATATTAGGTTTCTTTCAGTTATCAAAAATGGTGTGATCGTTGTTGCATAAGGAATTGCCATGATAGTCTAACTCCACTCAAAGTGAAAGGATGTAACAGTAAGCAGAACTTGGATGTGTGCATTTTGCTGCTCGATTTGCCTGGAAGGAGATAGGGTCAATGTTATAACACCAGTGATTTCTGTGAGTGCTGGTTTGCTTGTGGGTCAAGAGTTAGAAGATCAAAACACTGATGACAAAGGGATTCTGGTAAGTGATATATAGATAGATTTGATACACAGAATGTGAATTTATGTGTGCCTACATGTACCCTATATCAACAGACAACTACTGAAGAGGTGCTTAACAATGAGGAGGCTACATGGTGTGTGTGTGTGTGTGTGTGTGTGTGTGTGTGTGTGTGTGTGCATGTCAGAGATACTCATTGGATTCCTTGCATAGCTTGGCACTTGGAACAATGTCATAAAAAAGTAATCCCTCCTCCCTGTGATGATTTCACCAGGCAGAGTGAATTATACAAGGAATACATTTTAGTTACAGGCAGAAAAATTGACATATAATATGTTGTGTCACTACTTTAGGGAGATTATGTATAGGTGAGTCTTCAGTACTACAGGGACTACTTGTAAAGGTGAAGCATGATATTACTACTACCTTTACTAAGAAATTAAACAAGACTAGAAGTGTATTGTGGATTGTGATCAAACAATAGAGTGGACTGTGCTGGGTTATCTCTTGTCCGTTCAGTACCTCTTCCTTCACCATATTCATCTCTTTTCTATGTCTGGTAAGACAATCTTGGGAACTAATTTTTGTTATTTTGAAGTTCTGGGTTGGGGTTTTCCAATGAAAGAAACTCACACAAGCTTTGTTAGGCAGAATACAGGAATGACCTGCTATGCTTCTGTGGCAGTTGCTGTCTTAATAAGTGGGAATTTGTAGGAACTTAGCAGTAAACCCTGTGGAATAATTCTCTTTGATGCTGTAGATAGAAAAAGAAGGTAAGAAATCCCAGAGGAAGTTGAGAACTCTGGATATTTCCCAGCAAGAACCTAAGTAAGGGTGCATCAAACTGCGTTTGCCTATTGCATGACTTACTTTTCGGTTGCTGTGATAAAACACCATGACCAGGGTAACTCGTAGAAGAAAGAATTTATTTGGGCTTATGTTTCCAGAAGGGCAAGAATCAATCCATCACATCAGGGAATCATGGCAGCAGGCAACAGACATGACAGCATGAATAGTTGAGGGCTCACATTTTGAACTTCAAGCAGGAAGCAGAGAGAGCAAATTTGAATGGCATGAGTCTTTAAACTCCCAAAGCCTTCCACCAGCGATAGACTTCCTCCAACAAGACCACACCTCCTAAACCTCCACAAACAGTGCTACCAGCTGGGTACTAGTATTCAAATGCCAGAGCTCATGGGGACATTCTTATTTAGACTGCCACATTTGTTGGGGCTTCTTTACCTCTTCCAAAAGTATAGCAGTTGGGGAAGCTCCTGCCCTCTATGTAAATGTTGTTAGTGTCTGGAATACACATAATGGTTTCTTCTTCCTGATATAATTTTGGCACATTTAAAGGTTCACAAAGTTGTAATAGTGCATCTATGAGCATGGTTATCTTGCAGTGTGTGTGTGTGTGTGTGTGTGTGTGTGTGTGTGTGTATGTGTGTGTGTGTACAGAATGGTCCAAAGGGCATCATTCCTTTAAGTTATAAAGTGGATCTATTATCCCCATGAGAATCGAATAATGCAGTGCTGCAGAGAAAAGTCTCTCTCATGACATTCTTTTTTCAATTACTACTGTTTGTCTCAGTGTTTACTTAGTTGTTAAAATTTTATGTACTTTGTCGCATCTGCCACACAGCCTATGTCCGAGAACGTGCGGAGGGTGGCAGGGATTGACAACACAGAGACTTGTTCAACGATGTAAAGAAAACTTTAAGCAGGCCCCAAAAAGGCTCAAGAAAACTTCCTAAGAAAGGCTCCCTCCAGGAAAGCTTCTGCTCTCTCCTCTACTCTGGCTGGTTCTGCTCTGACACCAAAAACTGATCTGGGCGTGTCAGAAGAGGCGGTTAGTCTTTGGACAAGGTCGAGGTCAGGGCGGTTTCTGTGGGCAGGCCTCTTCCAGGAACTTATTGCCCCGGGCATTGTATTGTTTTTTGTAAACATGTTTTTAGTAAACATTGTCTTACAGCTGCCTACTCCCAGGCTGAAGGGTAAGTGGGTCTCTGCTCAAGGTCTGGTGTCCCCACAATTCACCCCTTTTTATTTTCAAATGAGGCACTCCTGGCTTAGGTCAAGTAGGGTTACCCTCCCTTGCCCGTCTTCGGGGGACCTTGAACCCCTGTCTTAGGTGGGAGGGGTCTTCCCCACAGGTTGGCCATCGACGGGGTCACCCCAACCTTAAATCATCTGTAACCAACCTTCATGGCTATCGGGATTGCCATGGGCTAAGCTAAACAATACTTGGTTACGGATCTCTTGCCTCTGGAACAAGGCACGTTTGAGCTCGGCATAAAGCCAGAATGCCTACCGCCACTGCCACCATTTCCAGGACCCCCATTGACATAGCGCCTCTCCATCACCGTACCCATCACCAGATCTGGGCCATAACATTTTACCAGCCTTCATCTGTTACAAGGGTAACATGCACGTGATTTACATTCTGTTACAAGGGTAACCCGCATGTGATTTACATTTACAATTTGATAAAGTTTACAATCGTTCCAAGATCTGCTCAGGAAAGCATTTAGAAAGTGCACTTGCACAGATACATTAGGTACAATCATTGATGTTACACATGTAGCATTATGAAAAATATGAACAATAGTTGTCGCATTAGGACAAGTTGCATTTCTCTAGAAAAATACACTGGCCTAGTCGTGATTCCAGAAATAGGAACCATCAAGTCTGATATTTCAAGTGACCATGTCCTGTTCAAATACTGAAAAGAGGCTTTTGTCACTCATCACAGTCCATACCAATGTCCAAATGTTTTAAATGGGTCCTTTTTTCTCTGTTGGCTTCATGATGAAAACTCATGGGTCCGGAAAGTTGATGCAGCAGGTCTGTTGAGAAACTGGAAATCTTGAACCCACTGTTTTCTTTCTTTCTTGAACTCTAGATTCGCTGACATCAAGGGTCAGGAACACTGATTTAGGAGATCTCACTCAAACTGGCTTAGGTAGGCTCCCATGGTCTCGGGTCCAGTTTTTCTCTGCTCCATGCATCTCACTAAATGGTCTGACAGCTGCCGAAGCTTTATTCTTTTCCTGCAAGAAAACACAAACATGCCCTCGACCCCAAATTAGGGTCTTCTCCACTGTCTAGTGCATGGATGTCTCCATTTGACCTGAGCAATGGTTGCTCAAGTTCCATCATGCCAGAATCTGTCTGAAGCTCACTGGCATTCACATTATAAAATTTTTAAATGAGGAGTGTATTATTTGATGAGTCATGTGGGGACTGGGGACATTATTCCCCCTTTTTTATTTTCTAAAAAATTTTTTTTGAACTGTTGAAGCTGGACCATAACAGTAGAAGGATTTGTCTACCCTCCTTGGTTAACTATCTAGGTAAATTGGGGTCCCTACTTAGATTATTTGTAGATACCCATTAAAAAGGACATACCCTTTAAATATTTCCCCAAAACTTCTGAAAATCACTCAAAGATTGTAAACTATACTGTGTCCAAATAACTTTTGAAAATTATTTGAAGCCTGTGAGCAGTCTTTCCCAATCTAACCTGTAGAGCTCTCACTAGCTGACAAGGCCTCATTTGCATCTTAAAATTTTCTGTTAAAACATTAACAGACTGGCTGGATGTTCCTTTTGGCTATATTTAAAGCAATCTAGGTAGCTTCTTAACTATTTTTGAAGGGATTTAAGTATCCTTTTAATCATATAAGCAGTTCCCACTCACACATTCACAATCACATTTCATACATACCGGTGTGGCCACACCATACATTCAGAACATACATGCATCTTTCAGTCATCCTTTTTCCCTAGGTCATGATTAGTCTGTTGCAATGAAGCTTCCTTAATTGAAATCTATGTAAAAGAACAACTCCAGCCAATCCTTGAACTAAAAGGGTTAAAAAGTCCTGTATGTTCTCTATCATTCCTCCATTTGAGCTACAGTCATGGGGTGCAGCCGTACCTACTCCTTGTAACTCTGTAGATGCAAGGTGGAGAGGCCAGGCTTTTGGCCAAAAGTTTTTAGAGATGACTCATAAAATAGAATTTAAATGTAAACAAAATTTCCCATTCTATATACCTTTGTCTTTTTCTTTTTCTTTACTTAATACCAGTACCTCTTTACTGTTACCAATTTTTTTTTGAGTCAGGGTTTCTCTGTATTGTTTGAGGCTGTCAGTCCAGCCTGGCCTCGAACTCACAGAGATCCACCTGCCTCTGCCTCCCAAGTGCTGGGATTAAAGGCGTGTGCCACCACCGCCCAGCTTGTTACCAATTTTTTTTTCCGAGACAGGGTTTCTCTGTACTATTTGGAGGCTGTCCTGGAACTTGCTCTGTAGACCAGGCTGGCCTTGAACTCAAGAGATCTGCCTGCCTTGTCTCCCGAGTACTGGGATTAAAGGCATGTGCCGCCAACGCCCGGCTATTCACCCATTTTCAATTCAACTTTCAACCCAGGATGTTCCCTCATAAAGGCGTGTTGGGATTAAAGGCATATGCCACTGGGATTAAAGGCGTATGCCGCTGGCAATCTCTTGGGTTCCCCTACTTCCTGACCCTGGTATCAGGCTTAGGAGGGGGAAACTCAGAATGTCTAGTTTCTGACTTTTTAATCTCATTGGCAGCAGCTGCTTCCAATGTATTATTGGTGTTATAAAAATTGATGAACAGGGAGCTGGAATGACTAACTGGCATCAACATGGGGGGGAATCCTCACCAACGCCCATATTTCCCTTACCTGAGTGTTCAGCAATGGTTGGATCATCTTTATCATGGTGAGCATTCCTAGTATCCAGAGTAGTATTGGGGTCGACATGCCTGATGCACTGTTCGGGGACCCAAATGGGCTTCTCACTTCCTGGAGGGAAAACACAAACAGCCCCTCGGACCCTAGCTAGTAGGGGAGTGGGTGGCTGCCATTTTCCAGTAATCCTTCCATCTGACCCATCCCAAGGACTGGGAGGGTTTGTTCCAATGTCTCTCCATAGCCGACAAATTATTACGGTCTATGGTCAAAAAATTTTAAATGTAAAGTATGGTGGATAACTGAATATTGGGGGAGGTAGCATACTCCCCCTTTTTTATTTTCTTAAAATACTGTTTGAGAGTGGCATGGGTGCACTCCACAATAGCCTGTCTCGTGGGGTTGTGAGGAATACCAAAAGAATGGACAATGTGATGTTCCCTGCAAAAGGCAGCAAAGCGATTGCTGGCATAGGCAGGGCCATTGTCCGTTTTTAAGGCATCGGGAATGCCCATGTAGGCAAAGATCTGCAGGCAATGAGAAATAACATCTTTAATCTTCTCTCCTGAGTGGAGAGAGGCAAAAATCAGTTTAGAATACGTATCCACCAAGACATGCATGTATTTTAATTTCCCTGCCTGCGGCAGGTGAGTGACATCCATTTGCCAGAGATGGTTGGCCCTGAGGCCCCGGGGATTTACCCCCTCATTGGGAGAATTATGGTAAGGGGCACAATCAGGGCACTGAGAGGTAATCTGTGTAGCTATGGATAAGGGGCACCCAGTGTGAAATTTAATGGAGCGGGCATTTAGATGATATCGCTCATGGAGCTGGTGGGCAAGCTGCTCCTGAGTAAATAAGACCCTAGGGCGGGTCAAGGAGTCAGCAATTTGATTGCCCTGGGAAAGGGGTCCTGGAAGGTTAGTATGTGCATGAATAAATCCCACATAAGCAGGGTGGATGTGCTGCCAAATAAGATGTTGGAGCTGAACTAATAAGGAACGAACCTGGGAGGTTGGAAGAACATATGGAGAAGTTTCTAAAGGTCTAACAATGTTGGCAACATAAACACTATCAGTATATAAATTAAAGGGCTCTCCCTCAAACATTTGGAAAGCCATCAAGCAAGCCAACAACTCGGCGGCTTGTGCTGACATCTGCCCTATGGGTACCCTCTTCCGCACTTGAGAAGAAACCACCACCGTGAAACCCTTGGAGGAGCCGTCTGTAAAGCTGAGCGAGCTCCAACTAGAGGGTTCTCCTTTAAAATCTTGGGAAAGATCACAGGGTGTTGTTTAAAAAAAGACATCAAGGGGCTATTGGGATAATGGTTATCAAACTTGGTACCTGTAGATGTAATAAACAGGGTCCACCCATCATGGAAGATCTGTAGATGTTCCACCTCCTCCTTACCATAAGGAAGGATAATTTTATCAGGACTCTTTCCAAAGGTTTGAATGCTAAACTTGTGCGCCTTCCACAACAATTGTAAAATGAGATAATAGTAAGGGGCCACTACCTTCTTAGGGCAGGCTAACAAATGTATCCAATAAATAGGACCAGTCTGCCAAAACACGGCAGTGGGTGAAAAGCTAGATGAAAGTACAACCAGAACAAGGGGCTGCCCATAATCTATACGCCGAAGGTGGGCTTGCTCTATACTTCTTAACAACAATTGTAGGGCTTCCCTGGCCTCTGGGGTAATCTGTCTAGGGGAAGTTGGAGCAGGATCCCCAGGAAGAATATCATAAAGGGCTTTAAGAGCCCCTGTTTTAATAGAAAGAGAAGGGCGAAACCACTGTACCTCTCCCAAAAATCTCTGCCAATCATGAAGTGTTTTTGAATTTGAACAATCGATCTGGAGTCTTTGTGGCCAGAGGCCAGTTTGTTGAATTTGATGACCCAAATAAGTATAAGGGGGTCTCTTTTGGATCTTTTCAGGAGCCAAAACAAGCCCTCGGGCCTCCAGAAGCTCGTGTAGCTCTGCAAAGGCTATGTAACATTGTCTTTCTTCGGCTGCGGCCAAAAGAATATCATCCATGTAGTGGATAATGTAAAGATCAGGGAACTTACGTCTAAGGGGATCTAAACAGGCAGCTACATAAATCTGGCATATAGTTGGACTATTAGCCATCCCTTGGGGGAGCACCACCCATTGGAAGCGAAGGGCAGGCTCCCTAAAGTTAATCGCAGGAAGGCTAAACACAAACCGAGGACTATCTTGAGAATGCAAGGGAATAGAAAAGAAGCAATCCTTCAAATCAATGACAATCAAATGCCAGTCTCTAGGAATGGCCACAGGCACGGGCAAGCCAGGCTGCAGAACCCCCATAGGCTGCATGGTCGCATTCACGGCCCTCAAGTCTTGTAGTAACCTCCATTTCCCTGAAGATTTTTTTATTACAAATATAGGGGTATTCCAAGGGGACTTGGAAGGAACCAAATGACCTGCCTCCAATTGTTCTTGAACTAGCTGGTGAGCCACCCTTAGTTTCTCCACTGGTAAGGGCCACTGTTCCACCCATACCAGATCATCTGATAGCCATGTGATGGGTATGGGGGCTGGCGGCACAACAGTGACCCTCATCAAAAATGACCAAAACCCTTCCTATCCCCTGGAGCCCTGGTCTCCAAAGGGAGGGATGCCACAGGGCAAACCTCTCCCTGTTCAGTACTTGTTTTGTAGACTCTGTTATATTTTATATATATACTGTTATTTAAGCTAAAAGTATGATTTTACTATATTTGTCTAAGGTTAGATTTTTCCTTTTATTTTTTTTGACTTTCCAAGTGTGTGTTTGCAGACACAGCTCCTCATTCTCTTCTGATATTTCTTGGAATGATGTGACATCATCTATAAAATCACATTTCCCACTGTGGCCATTTATATTACCTCTAATATTTCCCACTAAAAGTAGTATCACAGTGAATATTCATATGACTATTTTCATAGATACATAAGGATTTAGAGGAAAAAAAAACTTAAAAATTTCTGGATCAGGAAACTTAAACATATTTCAATGTGAGTACATTCCAAAACTGAAGAAAATCTCATTTTGATTCTGAACGGTAACTTGAATGTTGCCAATAGCTCTGATAACATAAATCATCATGATTCCTAACAAAACTAAGGAAGAGACTTTTGAACTTGACACATAACACTTGGCACCTGTCATGTAATAATAACTATATTTTGAAGGCAACTTATTTTAGAGTGGTTTCATTGCAGAAGGATGTTTGTCTTTCCTGAAGACTAGAGGGCCAACAGGACAGCCAGAATAATCTTTCCTCTGTCCTTAATTCATTTACATTTGTTCAATGGTGTATTCCCAGGTACTACTTTCTCTATCATTTCTCATAATATATTATGGCTTGTGATATGTTTTATATTGGCCTCCTTGATCCATATGTTTGCTTACATTTAGCTGTTTCTGGGACATTGCCTCTTCTCAAAGGGCTTTATACTCCCCAGCTAATGTGAAAATGATCTGAATGACATTCCTAAAGAGAAGCCTTTGTAGTGATCTGCATATTAGTCACTAGCAGGTGGAGCACAGTCCAAGGGAGCCTAGAAATCTCATCCCAAGTCACCAAACAAAAAAGAGAAGACTCAGAATATCATGAACAGACATCATTTTTTCTCATTATGTACTTGTAGGCTTTTGGTTGAGTCTGATTAATCCCAAACAACCAGATTATGAGATCTAGACTTGAAATTAAGGCAACTTTCAATTTAAATGAGTCGAGACTGGTAATTACTAAACACTTACATCAGGGCAGAGAGTTTAGATAGATTATTTAAATTGATCTCTACACAACCCTGTGAGGCAATTGGCCATGTTGCATTTTACTGCAAAGGAGAGAGAAAATTAGACAACATACAGTCAGTCTACCTGTACAGCCAGTCATTTATCACTGGGGGTTTCATGTCAAGTTTACCTCCAGAGGGCACACACCCCTACTCACTGTGCACTACGGGGACACACACATGGGAAAAGATGAAGTAGACATAAAAATAGTGGAGCCAATATTAAAGGGTTATGTTTGTTATCTCCTTTATTAATTCAGCTAAGCACTGCCTTCCAAGAACAAATAACCTCAATTAAGAAAAAAATCTTTGTAACCAATTTGTGGGTACCATAAGTTCATGTATCTTATTTATTCAAAGTAGGGATTCTCAACACGCAGCACTATTGATATTTTAGGTTACATGAGTCTTCGATATGTGGCATAGGGGACACATCCTATAGTGAGAAGTTTCAATGTCCCTTCCCAACTTCTACTCACTAGATGCCATAATACCTCCTCCAAAATCCAGCAATTAGAAATGTTGCCATTGTGGAGGAGGTGGCTCAGATGACTATCCAGGCATGAGGACCTGAACTCAGATCCCCAACATCCATATAGAAAATCTAAGTGTTGCAGCATGTACCCGGTGGATATAGAGAAGAGGATCCTGGGAGATTATTGGTTAGTCTAGAGCAGTGGTTCTCAACTTTCCTAATGCTATGACTTTTTAATACAGTTCCTCATGTTTTGGTGATCCTCAATCCCAAAATTATTTTGCTGCTATTCATAACTGTAGTTTTGCTACTGTTAGGAATCACAATGTAAATATTTGGTATGGAGGATATCTGATCTATGAGCCCCAAAGTGGTCGCTACCCACAGGGTGAGAATTTCTGGCCCCCACATGTGTGACCAACCTTGCCAAGATCAGCCACAATGCTACAGCCTAATGGCTGAACCACATGGACATTAGAGGATGGTTCTCTGTCACTGATATTTGTGGTCCATTCTTACTTAGAATCTACACTTTATTTAGGAAAAACTTCAGTGGGCCTCCAAGAATATAGAAGTTGAGTCTACTGCACAAAGTAAGGGTCTAGAAGGAGGTGAGAAGGTTGAATCACTCTGTATCTAAAGCAAAGTGGGAGGGGGTAATTCTGAGATTTTAAAGACAGATGTAGAGAAGAGAACCTGCAGGGTGACCTGGGAGGACTCAATCTGTTATGGGATGGTGTTATTATCAGAGTTGCTGAATTGGTAAGACATATGAATCAAAAATTAGCTCTTCTATAGTTGACATATCCAAAGTTGATCCAAACTACAAGTAAAAGTCAATGATACATACAATTCACACACACACACACACACACACACACACACACACACACACACACTCACACAGAGCCCAATTACCACACAAGTTTATAAAGAGTCATCTCAAGTCTTGGCTTTCTTACAGCCCAGCCTGACCTCATGTGTCCTTTGCTACTTCTCCTCCCAACCCTGTCAGGCTCCAGTCATCTTGGTTACCCTTCTCGTGATACTTAACCTCGTATACACCTGGCCCCTAGCTTGGCCAGACACCCAGTAGACAGCCAGGTTGGCAATTGGTGGATCAATAACTATCTGTACAGTTTAGAGGCTCTTTTGCAATAGTGGAAAATAATCTGTATCTTCAGTGATGTTAGAAGGAGACATTATAACTATAGGAGAAGAAATTAATGTTTGCAGGGAGCCAGTAGAATCCATGGAGATCCAGTAGAATCCACACCTATGCACATAAGAGCTTATTCTTTTTATCTAAACAGTCTAGAGACAGGTAAACAGAGTGTTCTGGCAGAACTGGGCACATCCAAGGGGAGACATGGGAACCTCACAAAGATTTATATTTAAAAAGTGAATACCTTGGTTGTAAACCAGGGCCTTGTGAATGTCCTTTTCAGCCATATGATTCTTTCAAGTCATCTTAATAGGTTGGGGTAAGGCTAGGAGGTGAGAGGGAGTTTTTTGGGAGAGGTATGGCTGAAGGAGGGCATGAAGCGTAGTAAGACCATTGCATATTTCAGGAGATAGTGGGAACCTCTGGGCAGATGTGTAACACCCCTCCTCCCAAGCAGATCTTCCTCTCTACGGGGCTCTTGATAACAGACAGACCGGTTCCGTTATTTGTCTGACGCTCAGTGGTTCTCGTTGTAAATTAAAGGAAATTCAATGCATGCTAAATGGTGGGAATGCATTTGTAGCTTAAATATGTGATATTTAACTATGATGGATTACCCAGGCTAACGAAAGGTTGACAAACCTCAGCCGTGCGTCGCACACTCTGAAATGAAATAGAAATCAATGAAGCAGCTAAATGCCCCCTTAAATGCCAGTCCCCCTTTTCACTATAAACCCCCTTCTAATTCTTTCATGAAAATACATGGTAGGATTCTTCATTACATATTCATTTTCTGAATCCACTTTGCTCATTAGGTTGAAATAAGGGGTAGGTGAGGGTTTATTAGGGAGTAAGCATATCTGATAAGCATTAAATTACTTCTGATGGCTTTATGTATTTAACAGAGTTAGCAAATTAGCTTAGGCTTTGATCTAATGGAGCTGATGCTGATGAGGGCTGTGGATTTAACCCTGCATTAAACAGAACACCAGGAACAAGGTGAGGGACTGAAGCGCTGATGCTCGCTTCCCCCGCTTGTCCTTGGAAACATTCCTCTTGCTCTGACTATTTCTAATTGCCTATGGAGGACAACATTGCAATCGCTGTCTCCACTCCTGACCCTCTGAATGTTAGCCTTTGTGTTTCACATGCCTGCTGAACACTGTAACTGGTCATTCTGTGTTTCACAATCTTTTTGTTTACTGTTTTTTTTCCTCACCCCTTGAGATGTCTCAATTTTCCTTTGTCCCACCATTCTCTCTCATGACTCAGACTCAAAATCTTACTGTTGAGATGACTTGTCCCATGCTGTGGTGGTTTTCTCTCTAGCCCTTGTTTTATTCTGACACTGCTCCTTACTGTTATCAGAAGGGGAGAATATACAACTATGAGTGGTATGCTAGAAATGAGAGACTGTAAGAAAGGCCTCTTGACCCTAAGGGAGACATGAATGGTACCCAGAGAAGAGGAAGGGGACAGGATCTCCTGAGCAGATTGTAGCATGGGAGGAAGGGAGAGGGAACTTGGAGAAAGAGAGAAGAAGAATAGGGGAGAGGAGGAAAACGTGGAGCAGGAAGTTTGAGTGGGGGTAAGAATAGAGGAGAGCAGGATGAGAGATACCATAATAGAGGGAGCCATTATACATTTGAGGAGAGATCTGGCACTAGGGAGATTTTCAGAGATCTACAGGGGTGACACAAACTGGCAATCTAAGCAATAGTGAAGAGGCTACTTTAAATGCCCTCTCCTGATAATGAGATTGATAACTACCTTATATGTCATCCTAGAGCCTTCATCCAGTGGCTGATGGAAGCAGAGGCAGACACTCAAAGCTAAACACTGAACTTAACTCCTGGAACCCAGTTGCAGAGAGGGAGGAGTGATGAGCAAAGGGATAAAGAATGGGTTGGTGAAACCCACAGAAACAGATGATCTGAACAAGGGGGAGTTCATGGACCCCAGACTGATTACTGGGAGGCCAGGATGGCACTGATCCAGACCCCTGAGTGTGGATGTCAGTGAGGAGGTCTCAACAATCTGTGGGGTCTCTGGTAGTAGATTAGTATCTATCCCTGGCATATGAATGGACTTTGGGAGCCCATTCCACATGGCGGGATGCTCTCTCAGCCTGGACTCTTGTGGGAGGGCCTAGGCCCTGCCCAGGATGATATGACAGACTTTGGGGATCTCCCATGGAGGACCTCACTCTCCCTGGGGAGTGGAGAAGGGATGGGGTAGGGGTTGGTGGGTAACAGGAGAGAGAGCTAGATTGACATGTGAAGCAGGCTTGTTTCTAATTTAAATTAAAAAAGAAAAAAAGGAAAGGCCTCTCACCTCCCTGGATCAAAATCAAGACAAGGGTAGAAGCCGTTCACTGGTGGCTATACTGTAATATACACATAATTCATGTACAGAGGATAAGGGAAGGCCATATGAGGGTGGGGATGAGCAAAGGTAGCTTCAGAGATTAAGCAATATTGGGTTTGACACAGAAGAATGAATGAAGTCAGCCAGTGGTTATTGTTAGGAATGGTAGGACGCTGCAGGGGCCAGTGCTAAGTACCTCTGTAATTTTCCTTGGGGTCTTAACTCTGTAAAGATAGTTGAAATCTTTCTACTTCCAGTTATGTCTGTAGTTTACATGCTTTGCACATTGGGAACACAGGAGAAACAATCTCAAGTTTCCCTGCCCTCAAGCCCAACACAAATCACATGGCAGATATGAAAGACTATGGGTTAGATTATAACCATCTTCCAGAAACTCACACATGAAAGACTTAGTCTCTGAGATAGAGGTGAGTAGAAGTGGAGCTCCTGGGAGGTGTTTGGACATGAAGATTATCATATCATCAGTAGATTCATCCATTTGGAGATTGGTCACTTAAAGGTTATAGGGAAATGATGAAAACATAATTGGGGTATAGCCTTATTGGAGGAAGTAGGCCATTAGTAATGTCCTTAGAGAGTTTATCTTGTCCCTGCCTTCATCTATTTCTTTTTCTCTTGCTTCTTGGCTGCTGTAAGGTGAGCTGCTTTGCTTCCCTTCATGGTGCTTTGTCTCAGCATAGGCCCAGAAACAGCAGGTGCAAGGGATCATGGACCAAAACCTCTTTCTTCTTTCAAGCTGTTTTTTAAAGTATGTTAGCATCCCCATAGAAAGCTGACTAACATACACCATGTATCGAGCTTTTGGTAGGAAATGACTACTTCTCAGGACACTTTCTAAAAGAAAGAATATTTTTAGTGGGAAAAACAAGGTTGAGGACCATCAAGACAGTGTCCTGTGCTCCAGCTCTGACCATGGCAGACAGCTCTCATCACTCACCTCTGAGGAGGCCATCAGTGACTATCAAGAGAATAAACCATAAGGAAGTAGGCTGCTTCCAGGCAGGAAAGTCAAAGAGCAATGCCAGAATGTGACCTACACAGTAAAGATGCACACGATAGTTCTTTATGACCTATTTTCAAATTCCCTGTTCTCTAAGCTCCTTTGTAGCACATATGGCCAAAATCAACTAGAAGTTAGCAAGCAAAAGAGATGGGACATGCAGCATGAAGAAGTAAACTTTTTAGGGTACAGTACATGCAGATGGGACAAAGAGCAAGTTCTCTGGCAATGTTGAGAAACAGACAGATTAAAAGAAAACATGAAAACTTAAAGGATGCTTCTAGCCAAAGTGAATTTTTATAGTCAAATCTGCCTCAGCTTTCACGAGTTCCCATTTGTAATGTGTAAGAGCAAAAATAGCATGAAAACAACTGGAGGAAATAAAGAGTTGTGTGTGTGTGTGTGTGTGTGTGTGTGTGGGTGGGTGGGTGGGTGTGTGGATGGGTGGAGAGAGAGAGAGAGAGAGAGAGAGAGAGAGAGAGAGAGAGAGAGAGAGAGAGAGAGAAGACCATTCCAGTGTCAGATGGAAATCCTAAGGCCATTCATAAAAAAATTCCTCAAGTAGGTCATGTTACTATTGTGTCTTTGAAGTGTTCTAGTGAATCTCTGACCCAGGAATGCACAAACTGCTAGCCTGGGGTCTCTATCTAGCTCAATGTTTGGTTTTTGTAAAATTCTTTCTGTAGTGAGGCTACTGTCAGTCATTTTATATTCATCTCCAGTTAATTTTGTGCTTGCTTCATTGGCCAATTTGAACAGCTTTTCCTCGAGCTATGTGGTCTTTAGTGTCTACAGTGTTTACTAGTTGTTTCCTGTGCCTGTTAGGAACACATCTTTTGTTTGGGGGCTTGTGCTCATGTGAAGTTTGGCTATTATTTGATATCTTAAGTTCAAGAAAACAGCAGTATCTGACTAAGAATTTCTTAAATAAATCAGTGGGGTTTATTTAGTATGTGTTCTCACACACACACCTTTACCACCCTCCTTAAGGAATGTACCAGAGTGCTTCTAGTCAGTTGGCTGGGATACCAGCTGTGTCTCAGGTTAAAACATTCAATGTTGGTAACTCCCATAGCCATCTGCTGGGAACTTTGAGAAGTGGATTATTTGGATCAATGTTGGTGTATTTATAGGAAGGTTATCACTTTGTACGGAGTAAAGTTCTAGGAATTCTTGAAGGGGTAAGAGAGGAAAGGCCCTTTTATCTGATGGGAGTTAAATAGCTACCATCTTTCCCTAACACACTGTGAAGTTCCAGTGAAAAAAATGACCAAACCTGACATTCTGATAGGACTCAAATTAAATCTATCCATTGAAAACCTCCAAGATTTCTTGATTAATTAAAAAGAATTGAGGGAGCTAGGCAGTGGTGGCACACCCCTTTAATGTCAGCACTCAGAAGGCTGAGGCAGAGGCAGGCAGACCTCTGTGAGTTTGAGGCTAGCCTTATCTACAGAATAAGTTCCAAGACAGCCAGGGCAGTTACACTGATAAACTCTGTCTCAAAAAACCAAAACAAAAAATAGTTGAGGCTTGTTTTTACAACCTAATACTCTATCGTCTGTAATTTTAAAAGTCTGCACATAGGATAAACTATAGTACCAGACTATTATTATTATCAGAATCAACTGAGTTGCCAATCATGCATATAATTTAGGCTAGAATCTTATACATTTTAAGCAGCCAGTGACTATTAAATGTTATTGTTTGAATGATTATGTTTCAGTGTGCATAGTTCTTCAATTTTGTTAGCTCATAACACTATTCTACTATCAGGTAGGGTAAGATATTTCATTAGGCAATGTGTATATGATTGTATGCCATTTATTTCAGCATTAGAAACTCAATAAAAATTGTCTTGCATAGTAATGTCATGTTTTGGGTATCCACTCCCCACGAATGAAAAAATGAAATACTGCCATGCGTTTACAAAGTTGCGTGTATATTTGTTCATTAAATGAACCAGCAGTTTCACTTTACTTGGAGAATAGAATATTGATTTGCACCATAATTTAGGAGACTTATCTATCATTCTGAATGAATAAAAACTTATACGAGATTGGATTTCAGTGTATGAGACAGGAAAAAACATAGTCAGCTGAAGGCAGCTTATGGTCATGAGGCCAAATTCAAGAGGTGTCATCAATATATCAGGTTCCTGCTTTCAGTTTTTAATGATCTCTGTCACCTCTTATAAAGATAACCTCACTTTTATTGAAGCAGAATTTGGCCTGGTCTCCCCCACCATATTTTTTAAACACATTTACTATACATTCACCCTGCCACTATCCTGGAATTGATATATCCGTCTTCTGGATTTGTTAGTCTTGAAGAATCAATATGAGTTTAAGAAATTTTGTCTTCCTTTGGCTGTGGAATGTGGCTTTTTCTGCACAAAGTTCAGCTCATTTCCAATCCACTTGCACAGAAAGGGAAGTGCAATAAATTCTGAATTCTGAGTTCAACCCCCACATCTTATGACCTTTCCTCAGCCCATTCTTGCAGCTGGATAGTTGATTGAAAAACTTTCTTAAATATATACCCAGTTTCAGAATCAACCTGTCCTCTGTAGAATCTAGATAGTTCTTTGTGTTCTTTCCCCATTTGATCTTTGATAAATAAACTCTGAGTCCATGTTTACGGATCTAATGATTCTAATTTCCTAGCATTTTTCAAAACTTAGGTGTGCCCATGAGACTCTTCTGGCTTGCCGGCTTAAGTGATGTCAACTTCATATTATATTCTGTAAGAATTTTTGTACCTATTTATTGGCCTCTGTGCTCTTCACAGCACTTGCTTCTCTTTATTCTGACTCCCTGGAGACTATATTAAACACATGAGTAGTATTGGACTATAATGCTTGGGGTCTGATCTTGAAGCTGTGATGGTCCCCATTATCTGGTCAAAAGCACTTTAGGAAGTCTAGTATTCATTCACCACTCTTAGCTATTGTTGTTACCCATTTCCTTGTCCACAACCATAATTTGGGAGTGTCCATTTAAGGATTTGAAACCAATAAATAGAATTTGGAGTCGCAATTGCACAGAGATAATCCAACAGCCCCAGCTATATAAGCTCAGACAACCCAGAAAGAGAAAAATTCATTTTGTGTAATTCATGGTTATTTTAGATCTTGCAAGAGCACCTGAACAGGAATCCTCATTATACATAGGGTGTGACTGCGATAAGACAAAATAGAATGCATTTATTTGGCCAGGGGTAACTGACATCCATGTTTCAGGCTAGAAAGTCAGTGTTAAATTGTTATGATATGGCAAAATATTTAAGAAAAATCAACACCTATGAATTCTCAGACTAGTCACACCAAAAGAGGAAAATATTTTTGGTATATAGAAGATGACTCTTGCTGCTGTTTCAAAGATATTTGAGGTGATAAACTTAGATGAACTGAGAAGTAGCTATAGCAAGAGCTGTACATGAGCTTTATCTTTTCCCAGGTACTTTCATCTATCTATCCATCTATCTACCTATCTATCTATCTATCTATCTATCTATCTATCTATCTATCTATCTATCTATCTATCCATCCATCCATCCATCCATCCATCCATCTATCTATCTGCATATCATATCTATCTACCTATCAATCATCTATCTGTCAATCTATCTATCTATCTATCATCTATTTGTCTCTCTGTCTACCTACCTATCATCTGTCTGTCTATCATTTATCTATCTGTCATTATCTATCTATCTATCTATCTATCTATCTATCTATCTATCTATCTCTTATTTGGTGTATATGTGTGAGAGGGAGAAGCTTCCACAGCAAGCATGTAGAAGTTAAGGGACGACTTTCAGGAGTTGATTTTCTCCTTCCAACCATGTGGACCCTGGGGATTGAAGTTAGGTCATCAGTCTTGGCAGCATGTGCCCTTGCCTACTGAGCCATCTCTCAGCCTCCTTCACAGTCTTCCATAGGTATCTTTGTCCAAACAATGGGAGCCATTCCAGAAGCAAAGTCAGATCCCAAGTAATGAGGGCTGTGTTTCACATGACCTCAAGGGAGTCACCACATAGAATAAAGAGGTTGTTGGCGAGAGCACAGAGGCCAATGAATGAGCATATGGGTTTTCAGCCACCAAGACAGGATCAGATGAGGCTTGAGGGTATGGTTCTGAAGGGTTGAAAGGATTTGGAAGCAAATACATGTTTATTTTCCAGGAAATGGTATATCCCAGGAAACTGAAGAACTGGTCAGTGAATGTCTTCAATTATTCCCCATAAAGAATCTCAAACTCCCCTACTGCGCAACAAAAAAGCTCTACACAGGAAATCTGTACATTCCCGAGTGAGGAACACAGTTTGGTATCCATTTCATATGAGTTTGTGGAGGATGACAGACAAAATGTTTCTCCAGATCAGCGGAAGATCATCTGATTTGTTTTGCTTCCCACAGTGAGGGAAGGTCACTACAAGGACAAAGACTGCCTTGTTTTGTGGCTATATGGGAGTTCTTACTACAATCTGAGGACTCCCTGAAGCTGTGTCACCCTGAAATCAAAGGCTTGTAGGGAGCTAGGGCATTGAGAATGTAGACTGGACCTAGTTGAGTGAACTGTAACACCTGTCATTGCATTTGAGCTGCAAGCAGAAACTGGACACAATCTGTATTGTATCACTTGACAATAATGGGTATTTCTTGACTGGAAAAAGGAGTGTGCACCAGTGTTTGGTTATCAAAATAGGAGACAGTGAAAGAACGTTAATCTTCACTGACATCTATTATGTTTCTCTTTCAGTGATAGAAATTCCTAATATCTACTCAAGCTCGTGGCTTCTTAGCTGAAGACTGTATCTCCAAGCTTCCATGTTGCCAGCTTCACTACTAGACTAATTTCTGTACATGAGTGGGAGATATGAGTGCTAATCTTTGTTGAGACATTAAGATGATCCCAGGAGTACATGCTGGACTGTTATCAGATTGCCCCACTCCAATCTCTGAGCCCTTAAAAGGATTGCATTTAATTTTAGATAAGATTTTCCATCAGGTCCAGGCTGTTCAACCTGTTGGGTAGCACCCACCTGATCACTGTTCCAGCCTGGAGATGCTGTAATTAGTCAGCTGCTTCAAAAATAACTGGTTTGAACTTAGATGGAAAGTACCTTACATCATAATTCTCTGGACTCCTACTGCTGTTAAAGTCATTGGTATTTCTGCCTGAATTTACCACTCAGATCTTAAGAAGGCACCTGAGGAACCTGTAGAAGAGGAGCCCAACTCCACAAGGTGGAAATTGACTGAAAAAGAACTGTTAAAAATCAAACCTTCTAGGGTTTGACTGTCTAATATACCTTTGTGTTCTTGCTGTTAAAATTTGCATCATGACTGTCTATGTCTATGGCAAAAAAAAGTGAGAGAGAAAAGAATAGACATAATACTACCTTCAGCTTGCCAACATCTCCATTCCTTCTATGTGGCATGTAGTCATGATTGAAGGGTCTGAGGCAACCATTATGGACCATGAGCTATAATCTGCATTGTATATGTCCCAGGGTGCCGTGGGTACTAGATGTCTAAGTCAGTTCCATCAGAGAGCCCGGTATAGCCCTGGGCTGCTGTATGTGAAGTCTTGTGTATCTGAAGAGAAGCCTTCCTGTGGCTTCTGGTTGGGGAGCTGACATCTACTTTAACCAGTGCAACAGGACATTATTTCTTGTGAAATGCAGAGCTGAATTGCTGTCAGTTTCTTCTTTCAGATTGGAACTGTGGAGACATTAATCGTGGTCTCAGAGATCCTCCTGTCTGCCTCCAATTGCTCCAAAGTAAGGTCTGCAGCAGCTGTGTGGTGACTCATCTCTTAACCCTGCTGATGTGGCAGGATGTCTCAGGGTTTACTGTCTGGCCTCACCCGGGACAGGTTGATAGGAGTATGTGATATGGCTATGTTAAGCATCCTGCCCACGATCAGACACCGTCTGTCTTAACGGCAGAAGTACCAGGAGCTGGCAGGGCTGGGGTGATCTAATTGAAAAGAAGGCTGTGACCTCTATCTCCCACTCATGAATTCCTACAGCTGCCACCACGTCCCCGCCAGCTGAAGTGGCCTGCTCCCTGCTCACATGCTCTGCCTTGGAACCAGCCAGTCGCCAGGTCTCTGGCACAGCTTATACACAGGCGGCCAGCTGCTGTAAAGGCCTTCTCTCTGCCCAAACTCCTTAGGAAGAGACAAAAATGCCTTTGCTCTTTGAGCCAAGGTGATTATATTAAATTCTTCCATTTCATCCATTGATCTAGAGGATGACATATTATTCAAAGGGAGGTCCTGGAAAGAGCATAGGATTTTTGCATAAGAGACTGACATTTTCATGATTTTACAAAGTCTCCTGGTTGACATTAAGCTAGGAATCAATGAGATTTGCATTGGTTGATCAACTCTGCAATCAATTATCCTGGATGGTCCTTGTGCCTTAGCAGGCAAATTACTTTTGCTCTGTAATTGTGAGCCTAATTGTATTACCTGTGAAATGGGTTTTTAAATTTTTTTGATGAACATTACTCACTTAGTTCCCATGCAGTGCCTTGTTGAGAATGAGCCCTAGAGAGGCGTTGGATGTTACTGACATTTTTATCACTGCAACGCTGGCTTACCAGACATGCAACTTATTCATCATAAAAATCCTTCTGGTATCTTCTGGTATCTAACCTTGGAAAGAACCAGAAACTCTGGCTGAGAACAATGGTACTTATGGTTAAGTGAGGGTTGTTGGATTGGCCACAAATACATGTATGTTGCCGATTATAACCTTGAGAAAGTAGTGCCAATGAGGAGCCCGTAATCCCATTATGAATATAGATAGCAATGCTAGGCTAGGCTTTACTCTATTATGTCTGGCATCTGAAATGTCCGTGTAGGCTCATGTTTTGAAGACTTGTCCCCCGCAGCTGGTAGGGCTATTTTAGGATGCTGAGGAACCTTTGGGGTTGGTGCCCAGCTGGGGGAAGTGGGTTATTAATGGAGGGCTTTGAAAGTTCCAATGTGGCCTGGGGTTTCAGGTCCACCCTACTTCGTAGTTCTGCTTTGCAACTAGGAGACAAAATGAAGCTGTCCTCCTTTAAGTGGTGTCTGTCAGGCATTCTGCACCAGTCAGAAGTGAATTCACTCACAGACTGCCTGTTAAATGGAGACTCATATACTGGAGGATGGTCCTTTGGGGGCAGTCAATGGTCCCCTAATGCACATAACTCACTCGTTGTTATCCTAAGTCCCACATTGATTTCCAGTGTTCAAGTGACTGTTCACGTCTGAATCATGAAGATATATTTTAATGGGCTAAGTAATCACTTGGTGATTGCTTACAAAGGTGGCCAATGCTCACCAAAGCTCTCGTTACCTGTAATTTCCCAGAAGGCAATTGTTCTCTACTCTTTACATCATGGCATTGAAAGAAGACCCCAGAGACCAAAACATAATTGAGGCCATTGGCCAAGCCATGCAAACACCCAAAAAGAAATTGTGGCCTTGGGAGGCCCTGGGTGAACTTTTCTGTTGGCTTCTTATAGCCACCCAGTCAGTAAACAGGCCATATGTACTTTTAAAACTCCAGAGAATTTGGGAAGATGGCTCAGTCAATAAAGTCCATCCCTTATAAGCCCAAGCACCTGATTTCAATCTCCAGCATCCATATCCAGGAGGTTGATGAGGCAGCTCAATAGATAAGAGGCTTGCTGCTCTTGCAGAGGATCGGAGTTTGACTCTCAGCGTCCATGTCAGGTGGCACCTAACTGCCTGCAACTCAGAGGATCTAATGCCCTCTTCTAACCTCAGGGTCATCTGCACTTATAAAGTGGGCTTTCTCTCTCTCTCTCTCTCTCTCTCTCTCTCTCTCTCTTCACACACACACACACACACACACACACACACACACACAAACACTGTACAAGATTTGAAACTCAATGAAAACCCTTAACTTAGTTAGTGGAGAAATTCTTTTTGAAACTATCCCCTGGCTAGAGACAGAGGCAAGGCCCAGCTGCTGTGGAGTGAGGCATTTGAGAGAGAGAATTTGGAAGAGATCAGAGTAGCATTCAAGTAAAAAAGGCTCCAGGAAGCACTAGGGATTATAAAAGCTATTAAATGGATGCAAGGTTAGGAAAAATACTCTTTTGAACTAAATGGAGAATCATTCAGACAGTGAAGAAGCTGATCAGAATAGAACATGGCCTAATAGTGGATAGAATTGGAAGAGCAAACTAAAGGAAGTGTGGTTAAATGCCCAGGCCTTGCCTGCCCTCCATCTCACCCATGGCTGAACAGATAGAGAAAGGGATGCTGGGTGATGAGCACCAGGCCTGCAAAATAGGCTCATGTGCACTGATCCAGACCATGACCACACATCTGTGCCTAAAGCTTTGTGTTTCCCAATCAGCTGTAAACTTTCAAGTCCTCAAGGTCAAGTGCATTTGTGTGAGAGAATGAAGGTTTGTTAGGCTATTCTGGGTTCTCCGGCAGGTAGAGCTGTGGGAGAGCCGGTCCAGCTGGTCTCTTCCCAGGGTTGAGCAGGATGATGGGTGTTCATGACCCAGACCCACTCCTAGTTACAGGAGAGAACCACACTGAGTTGGGAAACTTGTCAAAGCAGGATCTTGTTTTATTCCAACAGGCAGGAATTTATATAGGGTTGAGGTAGGGGATGGGAATATTAGGATGGGGTAAGGTGACCTGCGGAGTAAGGCCAATAATATTCCACCGAGCTGGCAGGTAGCTAGGAAGGGGGCAGTCTTACATCAGACCTTGCTGAGTCCCCCCATGTGGGGGTTACAGGCCAAAGACAGATTGCCAAACTCTAGCCAGGTTCAGGAGGTTACACTGGGCCTCATGTCCAAGCCTTTTTAGGCCCAACAAAGCTAGCCCTTCATCTAATACAGTAATGTTTTATTTTTCATGATGTACCAGTCTTCAGGCTGTTAAAAATTATAAATCAGTTCCCTGTAAAATCACCAATAGTTTCTTTTTAAGGGACAGGAAAATAGAATAGAAAAAGAAAAGGAAATAGATTCTAGTGCCAAGAGACCTAGAATCAAGGCACGGATGTTACCAAGCAGTTATGTGACTTCTGGAAAATCAGACAACATCTCTGAGCTACTCTGTTCCATAGTCAATGTACTGTACCTATGTCACATGTAGATTCAAGTTATAAATTCTAGATACAATCTTAGCTTATAATAAGCCCTTTGCAAATAACAATTATCCTCATTTTAATAGTTTAGATAACACAGGACAAAATGAGTGCTATTACTTCCAGCAAGTCTGTATTTTGTTATTAGTTTTAAATATTTCTTGCTTAATACCTTACAGAAATGAAAATGTCATGGTTATGCTGGGAGTCCAACGGATTGCAAAATTTATTGTTTCTATACTTTCCCTCAGTTTTCTTATTATTTTAAGGCAAATATTGTTTTTTCAGAATCAGTAGGAAGCAGACATAAAATAAGAATACAACTACAAAGGCAGTTGGAGGCTGGACGTTCAGAAGTCCAAATTCAGCTTAGATTACATAGCAGGTTCCAGGTTAGTCTGAATTATTTGAGACCCTATCTCAAAACAGACAAAAAGAATTAGGCTTAAAAGTTTCTTGAAGCGATTTTCGGTAAAACACCAGATCCAGGTCAAAGCTGTTTTGCTTATTTGTTGCGTGACCATTAATTCTACAATAATTTATTCTGCCTTGATTTCCCCATTTTATCCCTTTCAGTATCACTCAGAGATGACACAAATGAGACTTTTAGTCTTTGACACGTTATGAAGTTCTCAGAGACAAGGCATCACTTGGTACCAGGGTGCTTTTTAAAGGTCACATCTTCCTGGATGTAAATGGGTTTTTCAAGCAACCCCAAGCCTTGTTAGAATCAACATCTTTCCTCAATGGTACTTCTAACACTCTTCTGTGTTCTAAGGGCAGAGGAATGTACTCCCACGCACAGGTCATTCATTCTAAACAATGGTGCTGTGATCCCAGAGGCTGGAGAGGTGCTGCTTTCACTTGTAGTTACACAGCTATTTAAGTGGCATGGGAGACCAATCCCTGGGAGCTTTTTCTGTTCTCTAATGGTCTTAACTGTTCTTTAACCCGGCACCATGAACTCCCCAACCACAACATGTTTAAGAACCATAGTTTGGCCAAGCGATTGTCCTCTGTTATTAAATGGATGTGAGAGAGCCTTTTAAAGTAATATCCTTTGTTTCCACATAGCAATACGCCACAGGCAATCACAATAAAAATGACCCCGTATGGACAGGTGAAACTCATAAACTCCCAGTTCTATGCAAACTGTAGAGCGAAGCCTGCTTCCGCCCTCTATTGTGCTCATTGCTATGCATGCTTTCTGCAGAATAATAGATTCATCCTGGCTGTGTATTCCCGTGACAGCTAGCCAATCGTTCCAGGGAAATCACGCCCCACCTGCTCAGCTGTCCACCTATCTCGGTCTCCCTTCCCTTCTACAATGGGATAATGAAGACTGGGAGGGAGAGAAAGCCTCTGGCCCTTAAGTGTTTGTACAGGGCGCCTGAGCGCAGCGAGGAGATAAGGGTATTTCAGACTTTTCTTTTGCTTGTGTGAATAGCACATGATTGATTTCAGAAAAAGAAATTTATTTCCCCGCAGACATATTTTTATCATTTGCTTGAATTCCTTGATGCCTTACTCACTGTGTGTATAGGAGAGCCAGGTCTCCTTTAGAGGGGGATGGAAGGGAAAATGGATAACACTTTAAGCCTGAAAAAAAATGCATATAAAGGTACTGCCAGATAAAATGTTCTATGACCTATAAGCTTTGGAACGGGTCAGAGGGATTATGCGAAGGCTGACATTTAGAAATGATGAGATCCGTTGGCTGCTGCGTTTGCATGTAGAAAGCCAAAATACCTTCCAGAACTTCCCTTCTGGGGGAGCCTCTACCAACACCCCTATTGAATAGCAGGCACTTCAACCCTGCGGGTGAGAGCCAGACTTAGGGGGTCACTTTGTGCAGACTTTCACAGGGTGAGATGACTTTATTTAAAGGGACATATTTGATTTAGTTAAATTCTCAAATTTATGTACCATGGAAATTATTTCAGAGAGAATGATGAAGGGAGGGACAGCAGTGGTGGAGGTTTGATTTGGAGAAATGGGTAGAGACATAGGGATTTGAAATCAGTGGGTTTGAACACTTTTTTTTGTCATTTTCACTTGGTGTTTAACAAGTAAGCAAGTCTTAAAATGTTTGGGTAGAATCGATTGTTTCTGAGTGACTTGGTATTCTTGGCAAATTTCAGGACTGCTTCGTTCCCTGGTTAGGAAGTTCATCTGCTGGGAGGTATACCCCTTGACTTCCCCTTATGAACAGGGAGCACAGGTAAGGTAGTTTTCAAGTAAGAGTCTGTCTTGGTAATTTAGGCGTGCACTTGGGAGCTAATCTGAAGTGGAACAGTTAATTCACCCACCAGGGCTGTCTTGTGAAGGTGTTACTGCACTTATGTGTGAATGCCAGGCAGTCTGATATTTGGGGAATGTGTTTCACAGCAAATGCTCCAGAGATACAGACCTGTCTCTGGAATGGCTACAGGCTGCCTCATTTTCCCATCTGGCTCCCTCCCCAGCAGCCGTCTGCTTCTTCTGCCCTGCCAACAGGAAGACGTTTAGGACTGACCTATGGCTTATCCTGATACTCTCAGACTCCAGCAGGAAGGGGTCTCTGAAGTGACTTCATGAGCTCATCTAAATGAGGGTAGATGGTGTAAACATATTGGCTGCAACTTCATCAGGTCAATGGAATAATGCATGTTGGCTGTTGATCAAGGTGAACAGCGTATTATTTACCCAAGTCCATGCTTATGAAGCTAGGGAGGGATCAGCAAATCTTGGAGGGTAAAATGTATACATCCGGTGTGCTGTTTAAGCTGATATACTGCAATTCCAACTACTTTCCAATCACTGATTTGACCTGAATTCGTGCCCATGTTTCCCAATTCTTTCTTTATGGCTACACTTTCATTCTTTATCTTTCTACTTATATTTAATATTTCTTTTGCTTTCTCTCTTGGATTTCTATGCTGTCTCAGGCTTGAGACAGCCCGCTTTCGTTTTTGGTGTGCTCTTACAGTGAGCCATTTCTTTGATCTCTCTGGGGTTTCATCCTCTGCTTACTTTCCTTTTCTTGTTTTAATACATGCCCCCCATGTAACGAACCCTAACTATATGCATGTAGGCTTCTCTGAGTTCTGTGAGTTTTACTTATCAACCATAGTCTCTGAGAGAGGTCCTGGCTATCTCTGATGTAGAACGCTGCGTAATTCATTTTACACTGTACACTGGTCTCACTGTAATGAACCCTAACTATGTGCATGTAGGCCTCTCTGAATTCTGTGAGTTTTACTTATCAACCATAGTCTCTGAGATGGGTCCTGACCATCTGTGACATAGGAAGTTACATAATTCCAATTTTACACCATTGGTCTATCTGTAGTCATCACAATATCAGTATATAAGGCAAAGGACCAATTTCCAGAGCAGGCTTCACTGATTTGTTATGCTTATTCACATGGACATAAACCATATAACACCATGTTAGTCAAAGATAAACACACATATGTCTATGGTTCCGTAAGATAACTAACATGACAAATTCCCATCACTTACTTAGCCATTGTAACATAAATATGCAATGTCTTACTCACAGACATGTGACTAGTGTACATACACATATTGTCCCTGTGAAAGCATAGTTCATGCAACCAAGTTCTTAACACTTCCGTTGTTGGTATTAATTGCCGACTTGACAGAGTCTAGAACTATCTAGAAGATAGAATTCTGAGCATGACTGTGAGATACTATTTTATTGCATCAGCTAAAGTGGGAATACATACCTCCTGTTTCACCATTCCCTGGGTGTGATCTCAGAGTGTGCAAGTGAAGAATGAAGCTGCATGGCCACGTGCTTTTATTATTGTCTGCTCTCCTAGAGTGGATCCAGTGAGACCAGCTACTTCAAGTTCTTGTCACCTAACCTTCCCCTCGTGATGGGATTTACCTTTGCATCGATATAAAGCCTTTTTTCACTAAAGTTTCTTTTACCAAAATGTTCTATTACAGCAACAGAAAAGTAACTAAGAATTAGCTGCAGTACAGGAAATTTATATTGCTGCTTTGTGTGTTTACTATACATTTAAAAACCATTACTTTATTCTGTAGTCCACCTAGGCTGCCTTTAAATTCATAGCAATCCTTCTATGTCAGCCTGGGATTATAACATGAGCCAATACTGGGATTATATAGCATGAGCCACTGTGTACAGCTATATTAAGCTTTTTGTGGTTTTGTTGCTAAAACCCTCAGTAAGTAGCCAAAGATGACCTTAAACTCCTGCTCTTACTTCTACCTCCAAAGTGCTAAGGCATGGGCTTGTATCATCACCTAGTGTTTCATAGAGTGCTAGGGATTGAACCCAAGGATTCCTGAATGCTAGGTGAGCACTCTGCCAGTTTAACATCATCCCAGTTTACCCTTGCTTTGGAGTACATTGCTTCTACTTACAGACAATTAAGAATTAGCTGTAACACAGTGTGGAAACTGTGTTGTGTCTGCAGCAGCCTTCTCATGTTTACTGTTTCTTCATTGCATTGTTTTCCTGTTGCATTTTATTCAATTTTATATTGTGTTGCTTATTATGGCATGAAGTACAGTAGGCTATACTACAGATGATCACATATACACATTCATTATACAGCTTGGGCATGCCTTGGGCTACACCACTTGCATTTGTTTTAAGTACCCTCTGACGTTTGAGCAGTGGCAGAGTTGCCTAAAAATATATATTTCTCAGTACATACCCTGTGACCAAGTGACATTATTGTACTGTGATTTCTTCAGCTGACATCTTCCCCTCCAGGATATTTGCAGTGTTGTGCTTAGGTTCTTTTGAAGGAAGCAAACATGGGCACAGGCAATTATCTAGCTTTAGTTCCCATAGTGTTTGCCAGAGAGAAACAGGCTATTGCCAAGTGTGAGTGCTGTCGTACTTGTCTGTTTGCAGCCCTATCATTTAATACCTTGTAGCACACGCGGTGGCTTTAGATGAATCTAAACATTCAAGAAACAACCTTTTGACAAATACTTACAGGTGCATTTGATAACTCTGAGTATAGTACATAGTTCATTACAGTAGGGGTGTGTGTGTGTGTGTGTGTATGTATGTATGTGTGTGTGTGTGCACGTGCGTGTATGTGTTCACGCATGTGTGAGTGTATTTATGCTCACTCATGAAGATATGCCTAGAGACGAATGGCATCAAGTGTCTTCTATTTTTGTTCTCCACCTTAGTTTTAAAGATAGATTTTTCACTGAATCTAAGACTCATCATTTAGGTTAGAGTGTCTGGCCAGGAATCCACTTGCCTTTGTCCCTGCCCTGAGAACTAGGCTTTCATATGTGTGCCTGGGTCATTCTACCTTTAAGTAGGTGATGGGAATCCAAAGTCAGGTACTTGTTTCTACACAATAAACAGGTTATCTACTGAAACATCATCTCATATCCCTACACCCTCTCTTTAATTTCCAGGTGGGGTCTTAAATTTGTTGGTCTCAAATTTGCTTTGTACCTGAGGATAACTTTGAACTTCTGATCCTCCTCACTTAACGTCTGGAGTACTGTGATTGCAAGCCTGTCATAAAATATCTGGTTTATACAATGCTGAGTATTGAACCCAGGGCTTTGTAATATTATAGATATTCTACCAGCTGGGCCACATTCTCAGTTCTTAAACTTGTTTTTTATTTATGAAAATTTACTTCATTCCATTAACCCATTTTTTTTCAAAATGCTGTCTTTCTTTTCCTATTTAATTTTTTGCCTTCAAACTTCAAAGATAAAGCCATGGAGTTAGAAGTACAAGTGAAATAACTCTCTCTCTCTCTCTCTCTCTCTCTCTCTCTCTCTCTCTGTGTGTGTGTGTGTGTGTATGTGTGTGTGTGTGTGTGTGTGTGTGTGTGTGTGTGTGTGTGTGTGTGAATGTACCTGAATATAGTATAGGATTCAGCATGGTCACTGGTGTCAGAAAAGCACAAAAATGACCTAAGGACATGGTTTAGATTTCTCACACAAATATCTATCAAAACAGAACAGTGTTTATTCCCTAAAATCTTACACCCTTTAGATATCAGTAACAAAGAGAGCAGTATTACATTATCTTCCAAGTCACACAAAAATCCCCTCACATCTCTGCTCTCTCTTTTCTAGATTAAAGGATGCCATTCCCTCAGAGCCTCCTCGCCTAAACATATGATCCTATTCCTCATCCATTTCGGAGCCCTTTCTGCTATCCCCTGCTCTGCAGTAAGAACAACACTCACTCACTGCCTGGAGTTGAGTGCAACAAAAGAGTAATTTTTAAGGATCAGCGCTCTCTTAGGAAAACATATGATAGAGACCAACAACTACTTCAGCAAAGTCGGTAATTGGAAGCTTTATTGGGGGAAGTATTACAAAGTTGAATAGAATTAAGAGGATGTGAGCAGTAATTGATTATCTTTTCCCATATAATAATCATTTTTGTTAATAACCCTTGCCTTCTTTCCTTCTAGCTCTTAGGAATCTAAGACACTTTCACATTAGATTTAATTTAAGTATTTTGTGCAAAGAGCTTTGATTGGTTGACCTTGATTCATATGCTCACATTTGAAGCAATTACTAACTAAGCTTCTGGCCAAGATTAAGTAATTTGTTGTGGGCAATGCCTGTAATCAGAAGAAGTGAGGGATGTAAGAAGGAATACAGGGAACTAGTTATTATGCTTTTGGTACAATGGTGGATGCTTATTTTTCATCTTTTAATAAAGGTCACAGTGGCATTGCTCCTCTTCATAGTGTTGTGTTGGGGACCCATGTCACACAGTAAATCTTATCTCCCCTGAAGTTACCATCTGATAACTGGTTATCTGATTGTTCTGTATGTTATACTGTCCTGGCTTACTTTGAGTTACTATTGAATTACAAGCCATTTTGTCAAATGGGTTTTGTTCAGCCTACCACATATTCTTCTGAAGAACTGAAAAGAACATATCCTCCCAAGTTCCCCTAGGATAAGAATTTGATGGTCATTTAACATTCTGAAATTCTGTGTATATGTGTTAAATCCATTCTTACAGCCATCACATAATTGTCTAAATTGGAGAAACCTGCCTGCCATTTTTCACAAGGACATTTGTGGGCAGAGAACTCAGTTAGCACTCTGTGTGCTTATCACATCACTTGATTTAGTGGGGGTAGAGAGAGTAAGGTAGGAGGTTTGACAGGCAGTGATAGCTCATCCAGGAAGACTCAAATACCATTGTAGGGGGATAAACCCCCGTTAGCCAAACAGTCTTTCTAAATACCACCACAAGGCAGAAATAAAGCATGGAGACAGGAATGAGGCTGCCGTCCAAGTATTACAGAACTGGTATCACAGAGCAGCAAACTCAAAACACTCACACACACGTGTATACATCCTTCCTTTCTTTTATTACTGGTAACCAAAGAGCTGACGGTAAGTTTAGCATTATGCAAACTCATGTGCTGACAACTTATTTTTATAGGGTAGCCTAGAAAGATCCAACAGAGGCAAACCAAAGGCAGAGACGAAGTCATAAAAGAGGTGGGAACACATGATTTAATCCTTGCTATTGATACACACTGGCTTTTAGAACTATGAGCTTTACTGATGAATGGGAAGTCAAAACAGGGTTAGATGTGAGGCTAAAAATGACACCATGAGATATGTGTAATTGGTGTGTGTGTGTCTGTGTGTGTGTGTGTCTGTGTGTGTAGGCAAAGAATACAGTCTAGAATATGAAGTGATAATCATCTTTTTTGTTTTGTTTTGTTCTTTTCTTCCTTTTCTTAATTTAAGTTAGAAACAAGCTTGTTTCACATGTTAATCCCAGCTCCCTCTCCCTCCTCTCCTCCCCATCCCTCCTCACCAGACCTCCCAGTCCCCTACCTAATCTCCACTCTGATCCCCAGGGAGGGTGAGGCCTCCTTGGTGGATCTCCAGAGTCTGTCATTTCATCCAGGGCAGGGTCTATGCCCTCCCTCAAGAATCCAGGTTGAGAGAGCATCCCTCATTGTGGGATGGGCTCTCAAAGTCTATTTGTATGACAGGGATAAATACTACCCAAGGTGATAATTATCTTGATGAATAGGAAAAAGGGAATTTTCTATAAAGTTGGTTCTTTCTGACCTGGTGTCTTCTTTCTGATGAGAAAAGGAATTAGGCTACCATGACAATGTCCTAACATAATACTTCTGGCTACTAGAGTGAGCCAGAGCAATATTTTTCTTGCCTACTACAAAAAGGACTATGTATGGTGGATTCACATGGCAGTTCAGCACTGTGAACATTATACTGAACTTGGGATCAAAGATCTAGTCAAACTCCCGTTTTGTTTCCTGTTGGACCTATACTCTTACACATGGGGAACCTTACATCTTTCAGTCACAAAATGAGGCTGTTAGTACTTTGTTGATAAGAGGACTGGACAAACTTGCAGAAATGTCCAGGGAATCACTTTTTAAGATGCCCAAATGCTTGTCAAACACAGGCATATTTTGTTGGGTTTCTGATGAGAAGAACTTAAAACAATAACTCTAACTGAAAGTTCCAAGGCATTTTACTTTTGTTTGAATTGTTTTACATGCAGTACATATAAAGTGTTTTAGAAGCTCATAGGAGAAAATTGTAGAAAATGAGAATGAATAAATTCCTTAGAAAGAATGAAATGAGAGGAAGTTTACCTGTCACCCTGGACAAAAATTCACTGATTTTAATCTAATTGTCAGGTTGAGTAACTTCCATGTCAACCATGGCATATTCAGCAATATCTGCAGATATTTCTTATCTATTGAGGGGCTTGTTAAGGGCATTTAGAACAGAAAGAGGTGAGATTTGACATCCTGCAGTGTTTGGCACAACTCCCCACAACAAGCTATTACCTTTTGCTACCTGTTGCAGTACTGTTTGAAAATCTGCTTTACAGAAAGGACTTTCCTCTGTGGGTTTCCCAATAAGTCTTCTATGTTGTAGGCTTCTGAAAGAAGGGATTTTAACCACATGCCTAATATATTTCTAATCTCCCATCAATGCTTATATAATGCCTAGATTTTAATAAAATGATGTTACAAACCAGATATTATATTTCTAGCAATTATCATACTTAAAAATTTGATATTTAACTGCCCGTTGCTATGACCAAAATATCCAAGCAAGGCAATCTAAAGGGTGAAGAGATTTACTTTGGCTCACAGTGTTAGGGGGTTCAGTCCATAGTAGCAGGGTTCCTTGGAGAACGCTGATGATAGCAAGAAGTGGAGGAATACTGTTGGCTTCATGGTAAACCAGGAAGCAAAGAAAGGGAACTCTGGTACCTTGCTTTGTTCTATCATCTTTTTGTTCTGTTGAGGCTCACAGCCAAAGGGATGATGTCACCCATATTTGGGGCAAAAGAGTCCAACTAGCTAAGTTAATTTTCTCTAGAAATAGTTCTATATCCATAAAAGTATGATTCTAGCTTCAGTCAGGTTGACAATGAAGATCAGCCGTCACAAATCCATCCCTTGTCAAATTGATACCCAAACAAAAATTTCAAATATGTGTTCTTCCCCTGGCCCTTGAAAAAGGCTTATGTCTATCTCATAGTGTAAAATGTGCTCAGTCCATCCTTTATTTGGTGTGGGTTCCTATCATCCAAAAGTAAATTGTGTGTTTCCAAGTTACAATGGTACAAAGTAAACATTGCCGTTTCAAAGGGGAGAGACAGAAGAGCAAGAAATGATATGACGAAAGCAAAAGAGTCACACAAAAGTTCAAACATTACATCCTGTAGCTCCAGTACTGGCATCCGGGACATGTGAGCTCATTAGACTTGGAGAGACCCAACACAATGAACTTATCACTCATAGCCCATATAGTACCTTTCCTGGAATAATTCCATCTACTGTCTCAGTCTTCCCTAGCTGGCATCCAATGTTCCTGGCATCTCCAGCATCTAAAGTTTAAATTGCAGCTTTAGGCTTCACCTTCACAGCCCCATGTACCACTCTTTTGGGGAGTTCCCTATAGAGAATCAGACTATGCTACACAATCCGTGGTCTCCTCCTAGAAGTTCCTTACAAGTATTGATGAATGCTTTCACAACCCTGTAGCTCTTGCATCTTGAGTGCCCTTAGAATCAGAACAATAATGATAACCCAAAAGTTTGACACTAGTGTGGTTAATAAAGACACCCCTTTGAACTATGGGTATAGCAGCTTCAGGGAAGGATTTCCCTAGTGGGGGTGAGATGCTATGGTGGCTCTCACTTTTTGGAAAGGCTCTTAGATGAATTTACAGTTTTATACTTTGAAACATACAACAGGTAGAGTATAGCGATTCCCCATGGTTTGGGTGGAAGGTGCTTAACTTCTCTTTAATGGTGCTATCACACTAAAAATTGTAACTTCTATTATTTTCAACTTGTCCCTTCCCTGGCCAGTTTGAAATCCTTCTGCCCTGCCTTTTGCGTATGGTTCTTGCTTTACTTCGGACCACACATGTGTTGTCTTGAAATAGCCTCTACCAGTTTCATTAGTTTCTCATCTTTAAACTCAGCATTCCACAAAATCTCAGAACACACACATAAGGAAGCTCGATTCTTTTTCTAGGTAGAACATGAGTGGGCTGAGTTTAACTCCCAATAGAATGTCTGTACCCATTTGAGGCCTCATAAGTACATTCTTACCATCTGTGTTCAGTATTCTGATCTGAGTGCTCTCTTAGGATCACCTAGTCATCTCCGTAGAACAGACTGGGCCTTCTTCAATACACATGATGAAATCCTGTCAAATTCCTCCTGCACACCAGTTCCAAAGGCCTAAGAGTTCCAGAGTGTGATTTAGCTATAACAACATCCCCACTCTCGGGTCAGTTTTCTCCTGTTATTTATATTTTTATCTCTGTGACCAAAATCCATGATGCTGACAAAGTAAGGCTGGAACTGATTTATTTGGGTTTGTGGTTTCAGAGGGCTTAGTGAAACATGGCAGAAGAGCTTATGTCATGATGGTGAGAAAACTGTTTGACTCGTGGCTAAACAGAAAACAGAGAAAGGGAAATTACGTTTTTTGGGCTACCAATCCATGGAATAGTGCCATCCACATTCTAGATCTTTCTTAGCCTCTCTTTAATCCTCTCTGGAGATGTTTTGCAGACGTATCTGCAAATGTCACTCTCCATTACTTAAGTGATTTCAAATCGAATCAGGTTGACACTGAAGATTAACCATTACAAAAATGTTACAGATGGCTAGAAAGAAACGACTTTAGGCTTGGAGAGAGAGCTCAGTGTTTAAAGAGCACCTGCTGCTCTTGCAGAGGACCTCAGTTTGATTATCAGCACCCAAAATTGCCTATAGCTCCATTTTTTGGGACATCTGAAAACCTCTTCTGGCCTCTGTGAGTCCTTCCATGCATGTGATGCCCAAACATGCACATATAATTAAAAAAGAAACGTAAGTCTTAGTTTTAAGAAAAGAAATGACTTTAATATTCTTTTGCCTTCCCTATAGCTTTGAACAAATTTTTATAACCCATATGCCTTTTAATATAGAAAGTTTGAAGGTCACTATGATTTCTGCCTTTCTCTTTTGTTACTATTAAAATATAGTCTCTTGAAATAATTAAAATCTTTTGTATAATTCACACAGAAATGTGATGCCTATAGTAAGAATTACAAAACCCTTCAGATTAACCTTATCTCAGAAAATATGTCACCATCTTTAAGTTAGTATTAATTTAAAATTTTTTAAATTTTAGTGTTTTGAAAAAAACTTCAAAAAATTAGCATTTAATCTATATTTCCTCTTTTCATATTCTAATTATTTTTAGCGTTTTTTTCTTTTTTAACTTTTGTTAAGGCTGTTTTCTCCTTCTGTCACAACTCCACACGGATATGCACACATGTAAACATACACCCATTTATGCATGTTCATACAACATACTTCTTACTGTACTTCCTAAATGTATGTCCTCTGCAAAGCAATTAGAGCTCTTAACTGCTGAGCCATCCTTCCTGCCCCCAAATTTGTTTTATAAAAGATGTTATCAGCATACCTGCTGAAGTTGATTGTTCAGTTGTCACAGTGGTAAACACCTTTTCTCATACTGTGGCTGCATAAGAATATACCTTCCCAGTATGCAGAAACATGAAGTGGGGTATTTAGGAGTAAATGGGAAAATACTTGCATCTTATTCTGAACTGATTCAATAGGCATTCTGATTCCCTACTTCTGAGCAAGACACTGATTCCCTACTTTACACTTAGCTAAAGGCACTGGGGGAATTAGAGGAGCGATGAGCAAATTGGCAAAGAATGGGCTGGCAAAACCAACAGAGACAGCTGATTTGAACAGGGGGAGAGCTCTTGGACCCCAGACCGACAGCTGGGAGGCCAGCATGGGACTGATCTGGACCCCCCAAATGTGAGTGTCAGTGAGAAGGCCTGGGCAACTTATGGGACCCTGAGCAGTGGATCAGTGTTTAACCCTGGCATACAAACAGACATCGTATGTCCATAACACAAAGAGGGATGCTCTCTCAGCCTGGACTCTTAGTGGAGTGCCTGGACCCTACCCTGAGTGAAATGACAGACTCTAGATATCCCCTATGTGGAAAGAATTGGCAATAGGGTGGGAGGCTGGGTGGGGGGGACCGTGGAGGGTGCGGGAGGAGGCAAGGGAAAGGGAACTGGGATTGACATGTAAAACAAGCTATTTAAAATTAAAATAATAAAAAATCTAAAAAAATAAATAAAACACCTTTTTCTTCTCAAATTTCCTGTTTGTAAGACAGGTGTTAACAGTTTCTGACTCTGTGGCTCTTATAATAATTATTGAAAATGCACATACCATACAATACCAGATACACTGATGGTTGCTGTGTTGGTCTGAGCCTTTTTACAAAGGAGTGGCTTCATCCACAAAGGAGCCACGACCTCAGTACACAAAATTGTTATGGCAGCTATAATTTTTCAAGCAATTCTATTCTGTTTTTTCCTCCTCCACAATCTGTTTCCACTCATCCTCTTTTTAAAGTGATGTTTAAGGGAAATTTAGAAGACAGAATTACTCCCACAGATACACAAGGGAAAGCCATGCAGAGGGAGTAGATAATTTACCTGAGGTCAGTTGCATGTTCACTAAGTAGTAGGGTGAGATTCAATTCTTGGTGGCAGTGATGCCACAATGCTTTCAATGGCTGGCCTTCTCTTCAACTGATCAGCATTATGTACAGTTTTAGCCTTTGTTTCCCTTAGAATGTGAAGGAAACTGTGAGTTTACTGCCTTTTAAATGTCTCTTTTGTACTTAGATCAAAATCCCTTGTTCTAGAGTTCATGGTTTCATCACATACATTGAAACAGACAAAAACAAACAAACAAACAGTTCTACATAGTCATTTTGTTGTCTTCTTGATGGTGAATTAAATGCCTTTGGGCATTAAATATATTTGAAGACAGAGTGCATCCATTCTCAGTGGTATCCAGCAGCCTTCTTGGTTTAATTAAAATGGTACCTGGGCAATATGCTTTGAGGAATTATGCAGACAAACTTGAGAATGCAAACTTCCTCCCCCTCTTCTTTTAGCATCATTCTCTTATCCTGGAACAGCCCTTTGACTCCACCTACTTCTTTAATATTAAAGTGAACTTCTTACACAACTTTCTTGATATTTCTTCATTAGAATAAGACATTTATCAGATGTTCATTGGTACTGACGTGACAAAGATAAATGCTCTAAGTGTTAACTTTGACAAGAACATAGTCTAATTAGACTAATTATTTCCTTCTTGTTGTCACAGTTAGATTTGACTCTGGTTGTCCCGGGGAATGTCTTTTTCTCTTAAAGCAGTTTACTTTTTTTCTTTCAGGAAGGAGACAAGCTTTATCTTTTAGTTGGTTTTTACAGGGCAATCTATACATTTTCCAATAATCTGTGCATTTGTTCATTTATCCTTGTGCACACTTAGCTTCTGTTTGTTGAGACTGAGCAAAATGCCATGCATTAACATTTGGATTTAAAGCCAGGTGATGGGGAAGTCCTATGTATATGTCAATAAAGCACTGTTGGCTAATAGGGAAGCAAGATAGGTGGGACTAGGAGTCGAGGAGTATTCTGGGAAGGAGAAACACAGGGAGTCATCATGTAGCTGCCATAGGGGTAAGAAGTCTGGACCCTTTTCTCTGGTAAGAGAAATACTTAGATTAACAATTATGGAGTAAATACTTAAGTCAGAGCTAGATAGTAAGAAACAAGCAAGACCAACAGCTTTATAATTAATACAGCGTCTTGTGTGTTATTTGGGGACTACAACGTGGCAGAGCCTAGGCGACTGCTGAGGGAAAACCAAAGTGGCTGGCAAGGAAAAGGCTTCACTCAATAGCTAGGTCAGACTAAGACTTCTCACTCTATGATGACTTAGGTAAGTGGGAACAATATTACCTCTATCTCGTGCTTCCAGCTAACACTCAGAAATGTCTAGGCACACCAGGTTGTCACCAATGAAGAGGCATTTATAGTATTTCATGTGTAGAAGCCAAGGAGGTTGCTAAAAATTCAGCAGTACACAGGAAGTTTCCTTCCTAGCTGACTCACCGCACTCACAGCCAAAAATTATTAGTTTAAAATATCAATGGTGCTGAGGTTGGAAAATCACAATGTGGAATCTGATAATTCTGAGTTGGACAGAGTCCCACACTTTAATCTCAGAAGTCACCTACATCTTTCTGCAAACTGATAATGAGAAGGCAGCAACCCTTCTCACCTGTAAGCCACGAAGCTTAGATTACTTTAGTTTCTCTTCACAACACCTCTGAGAGACAGAGGACATTCCCGTTTTACTGATGAGGCAACTCTGCCTGAAGAGGTTAAGTAACTGTCAGAAAGAGTGTGCACTTTCCTCTTTCATGAAGTATAGCAAAGAGGTTATTGAGTTTTTACTTCGAGGCTTACCCTGTGCAGCTGGGTGTCAGCACAAGCACTTTTTGGAGGAAATTCAAGTCCTCCCTCTATAGAGCTGTCAAGTCATGACTCGTCCTTAAAGGTGGGCCAAAAGTTCCTCTATAGTTTTTCAATTATGTGAGAACAACAGTTAAGGAGTTATCGATCTCCAGAGTACGTGCTGGCACACAGAAAGCAGCATTAGCCAAGAAACAAGACAACTGTGGTCACTGTTAATTTTTCCTGCCTCCATGAAGCTTCATACAAATCTGGCTGCTTTTGAAGTTCCTCTGGGTAACTTTGTCCTTCTTATGCTCCTAGCTCTCCTACCATCCCAGACACTTGGATAAATAACTCACTTGACTGTTGAATCTATATTTGTTTTCTATATTGCTTTGTAAGTTTCCTCTCACAACTTTACTTATGCTTAATTTAGACTAACTGATGAGAATCTTCTTTGTGGGCCAATAGTAAATGATATCAACCAATAGACATGTGGTCACAGAAAGGTCACTCTCCATTCACTGAAGTCTTTCACTGTATTTCAAAATAATTTATAAATAGTATCCACAAAGCAACCATATAAATGAAGCTACTAAGCATTGGAACATAAAAGATACTTAATGATATTGTGAATGTGTATCAGTTTGTTTTCTGATAAAACACTGTGACTAAATAAAGCAATCTACATAAGCAATAGTCTATTTGTTCTTGTAGTTCTAGAGGGATAGGAGTCAACATGTTGGGGAACATGGCAGGAAGTGTCAGGCATGGTGACCAGAACAAGACTTTGAGTTTACATCTCAACTTTAAGCATGAAATAGAGTGACAGAGAGAGCAAACTGAAAGCAGTGTAAAGCTACATAATCTTAAAGCCTACTCTTCAGTGATGTACTTCCTCCAGCAAGGCCATATCTCCTAAATCTCCCTTGACAATGTCTCCTACTGGGAGCCAAGTGTTCAAGGTTCAGTCTATGGGAGACATTTCTCATTCAAACCACTACAGAATTCCATGGAATCATTTGAGGAAATGACTTGGCATAGTGTTTGGCACACAGAAGCATGGACTCAGTAAGTATCAAAGATGCTCAGCATTCTTCCCAACACATAGAAGACTATCATAGAGGTATTTGGTATTTATACAGCTCCATTGTATGATTGAGGGATCCTTCAGGGGGACCGAAAATATGTGGCAAGATGTTGACAAATACATTTGTAGACCTTAAAGAAGAGATTGGGTGAGCTCTGGGAACATTTGACAAGAAAATACATTTTTCAAGTCAAGGGAGTGACTGGGTATGCACCATGAGAAGGAGTTAGACTGGAGCATACTGCTCAGCTGTGGGTGTAAATGTCATTTAACTTTTCTGGAAATCTGTCACCTGCTCTTTACCAGGCGTGGCTTCCATTGGGAAGGATTCTAGCAAACAAGATGTGTTGTGTATCTTATGAGAGAAAAGGCTTGTAATAAGAAAAGTCATATCTACACCTGGCATTTGAGGAATCCCAGTAAATAAGTCTTAAGTGTCAAAACTCAAAGTAAAAGAAACAACATCTAGCTGGAAATATGTAGAGTTGTAAAGTATTCAATGATATCTGATGCATTTATTCAGAGATCGTCAAGGATGGAGAAATTTGAAAATGAGATTCCGGGTCTGTCTATGGTAGCATCATTTCATGTTTAATAGCACAGGCCTTGCCATTTCAAGAATGATGTCAATGATCAAACTTCTCCTTGACAGCAAATGCCCCTATGTCTTGTGACAAGTAGATAGCAAATCACAACCTAATCTAAGTTGCCCGAATGGGTGTTAAAGTCAAATGATGTGCTCTTACTAAAAGTCCTAGTACTCTTGAGTCTCTATTATTGGTCTTGGCATATTTCCCCAGCTTTAGACCTATATTTCCAGTCTTGGATCAATCTAACATTTCCAGTGTACCCTCAAAGAAGGTCTTCCTTTCCAAACTTTGGTTTCCTTTAGTATTGAACATTGTTTTTTGAGGGATTTAGCACAATTTCCCTTGCTAGAGGGCTAGATTGCTTTCTCTATCTTCTAACACTTCCACAGCATTTGTTTCTTGCCTATTCCATAGACAACATATGGTTTATGATCTGTAAAGAGTTCTCACTGGCTATTTTTGACTAAATGAGTAGTTATTGGTGATGTTTCTCATTGCTCTGAGCAAATACCTGAAATCACAATTGAAAGAGGAAATGACTTATATTTGTTCATATTTGTAGGCAGTTATGGTAGAAAAGTTGGAATAGAGTTCATGGTGGTAGGAGTGTGTGACAAAGGCTCCTCAAATATTGTAGGATTAGGCACTAGAGAAAGTGCAATAGGAAGAAGCCAGGGAAAATACATTCCACAAGCCTCACTTCCTTCAGCTAGACTCTATTTGCTAAATTTTACAGTCTACCAAGATGTACTACTATCTGGGACTCAGTATTCAAACACATGATGATTTGAGGGATAGTTCACATTCAGATAATGGTGAAATGGGTTAGTATTTCCAAATCTACTTTAACACTATACTTTGTGCCATGCTTCCTTTGGATGCCTGCATGGCTTGGTGGATTGGAGACATCATCATACCTAATTTTGCAACAATCTATACTATTTTTATTCTCATTGCTAATGTCTTCTCTTATCTGCATTTCACCACACTTTAATTATCTATCTACTTAAAATGCACCTATATCTCTCCTGTGTTAAAAAAACTTCATTGTCTATTCATTGTCCGTGCAGCAGTACAAGAAAGCTCATGATTCAGGGTGTATTTGTAGGATAATTCTGAATTGGTCTCAAGCCCTTTTCTTCTGATTTTTCTACTTATTCAGCAGTCCCTGTAACTCAGGTATGTTAGTGTCCTGCCCTACCTGTGACTTTATTTTGGTTATTTCACATGTCTCAACTTACAGAAACATTATCTCCATTTAATTATTTCTTTTCCTTTGTCTCCATCTAGCAAATATCTACTCATCCTTCAGGATCAATGAAAATGTTACATCTATTCTGGAACAGTTAGTAGACATACTTTAATTAAAAACATGCAACACAAAAAATGCACAGCAAGTGGATGAGCAAACACACTGACATGTAATGTAGCATTGAGCTTGGTCATCAGTAATTGGCCTAGATAGCATATCTCCACTAGACCACAATCGAAATTTTTAGCTCGAGCATGCAACTTGCATGACTTTTCCATTGCTATAATGGAATACCTGAGAATGGACTCCTTTTAAAGAAAAGAGACTGACTTAGATAGTCCTTCAAGTTCAAGAACATGGCACTGCCTCTAGCAAAAGCATATGAAAGATGCTGTGAAAACTGTGGAACTGTGTCTAAGAGGGGAAATCACATGGTAAGACAGGAAGCCAGAGTGTGTTTAGGTGCCGTGAAAGTGTTCCCAATGATCTCACAACCCTAGATCACATCTTTTAAAAGACCACCTCTGAGTACTGTGGCATTTAAAACCATGCTTCTATCATGTGAACTCTTGGGAAACATATTCAAATCATATGCAAATCATGCCTTAAATTAGATTTGCAATACAAGGAATCCTGCCAGCAGGTGGTGTGATGAGTGAGACTGAAGCTTCCCTTTCCTTTGCTTCTTTGGTGGCTGCTTTCAGCACGAAGCACGAAACAGTGTATGTGCTGCTATATAATTTTCAGTCTTTTTAGTCTATAACTCTAGAGTGCAAGAAATGTCACATTCTTTTATTTCTCTAAATCAATTTTATTCTTCTCTTGTCCCCTTATCACCTGGATGGTGATAAATTCAGCTTCAGTTCTTATTGGGATTCCCTCTCCTTCTCTGTAGACTCTAAAACAGTCTCAGGTTTATAAGGTGTTGAGAGCAGGAGAAAGTCTGGGTCCCTTGTCCGGGCTGTTCTTCATCTCTGCCAACACTTCTTGTTTCTGACGACTGACCGTTGAGAATGTGTTGTGCTCAGTCCCCCCTTTGTGGCCAGCTCTTCTGTTGTCCCTGCAATTGTATGGCTGCTTTGCTCATTTGGAGTCAGCTGTTGCAAGCTTTCCAACTTGGCTGAGGTGGGATCATAAGGGAACCTCATCTCCATTCTTACTGTAATGGTCTGCAGTGTTCCTGCTGGTTCAAAAGCTTCCTCCGTGTCATAGCACCGTTTTCCTCATGCCCTTCTAACTCATCCACAATCACTCAGCACAATCCCCTTTTCTTCTGGGTGTTAGAAACCTGCTGCTTGATTCTATTTTGCCAGGTTGTGGTAGGGGAAAATGGCCAGTCCTGGTTATGATTTTACTTCACAACAAATCTATTTATACAGGTGTGCCTGTGGCTTTGGGCAAAGCAGGGAGCAGCCGGTAAATGTCAGGTGGAAAGCCAGAGAGGGCCTTGCAAGTGAGGCATCTCTCTGGGTCCTTTTGTCTGTCCAAGTCCTTGCTGCTTTTCCAGTTTCCCATTCTCCAGTGACCCTTCCTCATTCCACAAGTACACGGGTGTGAGTTTTCATAGTCTCTTGTGACAAACCAGGCCTGAATTCTATTTCCTCTTCTCCAAAGGGCTTATTGAAAAGAATAAATCATTTTTGGTCTGCATGTTACCTTTGAGTTTTCTTTTGAAATCCCACGTGTAATTTTGCAGGTTTCACCTGTGCAGAGAAGTCGCAAGCATTTCTTATTTGGCAGCCCTCTCGCAGTTTCTTCTGTATTGGGATACAGGAAATAATTTAATTTTATCTCTTTCTATACATCGCTTTTAAACTTCCTGCCAAAGGTGCATGTTGCTTTCTTTAGGTGGATTTTGTAGGGCTTAGCAGATCTGTTCATTTTTCTTTTTATTGGCCTTAGGGAGTAGGAGGTACAAACATATTTTTTAAGGCTTGGTACTTAGATAATGAGGCTGTGACTACATCTAGGAGGACCCACTCTTCTAAATTTATCCTTCAAGTAGGTGATGGATGATACTAATGGGGGCTTTTGCTTTAGACTGGTGGCAATGCTTTTCTTATTCAACAAACTTCCACATTGGGAAGATGGTGTCTATTTTATAGTGTTTCTGCCAGTTTAAGCATTTAACATAAATTTTTTCCTTAAGAACAGCTTCAAAGGAAAATATTCTTTAACAACAGAAGTCTTGTTAGACTTGGCGCATGCTTGTAACTTTAACATTTTGGAGGTGAAGGAGAGCAGGATTTCAAAAATCAGCCTCAGCCACATAGTGAATATGATACTAGTCTGGGCTATATGAGACCCTTCATCGAAATTAAAACAAAACAATATATATATGGGGAAAAAGTCTTGGAGGATTCAGATGAAGTATTTTGACTCAAGGATGTGGTGAATCAGTCTGTGTGCCTTCATCTTAGGCTTAAAAGCCATCTTATAATTAAGACAAACTGGGCTTATTCCTGTTTATGATTAAACCTCTGTGTCTCAAGGATTGGGCTATGTCCCATCTGAAGTCTTAACTACAAATGGTTCTGTACTGCCTGTTTCAGGAGAAAGCAACCATTTCTTTGTTTCAAAAAGTTGTTTATAACCATCCTGCAACTCTACCTTTGTTTCAAAGGTGGTAATGACTGCCTGTTGTTACAACTACCTTGTTAAGGCCATCTTGTTTTATTTGTTTCATGAGGTCATTACGATTAACTTGTTATGCTTGTGTTCCGCTCCTGTAACCCCACCTATTTTGTCTGCCAAATCCCCCATTTGGAAACCCCCAACCCCTGAGCTATAAAAACCTATAAAAACCTTGTCTTCCTCATATCTAAGCATGACCTCTTGAACTCCAGCTTAGTGGGAGGCAGCCCATGTACACAAATAATAAAGCTCACTTTAAACAATTGCTTGCTTTAATTAACTTGTCTATGATGATTTGGGTCAGTGGTCTTTCTCCTCCCATCTTTGGGATTAACAGATGCTTGCTTCTCATATACTTCCAGTTCTACTTCCAAATGTATGAGAGGGGATCCAGGCTGAAATTATAGTCAAACGTGAAATCCTTATTAAGGACCAAAGATTCAAGGTTGCCAAGGTTAGTTGCCTTGGTGCCGGGAGGATGCTGACTACACCAATAATGATATCTCACCTAATGAAGCTGTCAATGAGAGGCCAGAACCTCTGCATGCAGGCTGAATAATCAGAAAAGTAGGGGACATAGACTATGATTTCTCTGTGCTATTCATGGGATTTTTTTTTTCTTTTGCCACCCATGAGAATCTCTCTGTGCACTAGGTTGGAAACTACCTTATTAGAATTCTAGGCCATTTCTGAAAGGAAATTACATCTGATAAACGTGTGTGCAGTGCTGGACATTGTGATAGACACTTCACATGCAATAATTCTTTGCCATGAATTAATATTGCTAAGTGCTTAGAATAGGGATGGACATATCATAAGCACTCAGAAGATAGATTTATTATTGTTACTTTTGTTAGTTTTATGAGTGCACTGAAAAATTAGATTTATCATCTCTCTCCTGCTGATAAAGGTTAAAAACCTTGCTGTACGCAAAACAAAGCTGGGAACAAGGCAGTAGGAAACCTGAGCCGCTGCCATGATTCCAAATGAATAGCTTGCATAACTTGACTAATAAACCAGAAATATTCTATGTAGTTCAGGATGTAAACCAGATATCTGTGAACCTGTGCTGATGTGGGTAAATGATTGCACAAGTAAATAAATGTGATACAGAAGGCAGGTCTTCTCTGCAGTTGAATTCTGAAGAGCTGATGGGATAGTCTCTCCCATGGGGATTGTGGTTAATTGTCTATTACTCAGTTTTGCATTGCTACAGAGAAATACACAAGGCAAAGCAAGCTAGTACAGAGAAAGAGTTTCCATGACTCTTAGTTTTGAAGGTTCATTCTAATACTGGGTGGGCCTTGTTGTTTTGGGTCCTTGGGGATGGTCATGAATGGTCATGACATGTGTGTGTGTGCCAGAGAAAACAGCCATATTTCATGCCCGGAAGTAGATATAGAGGCATGTGGGCAGTCTCACATTGCTTATTGAAGGCAAATTCCCAATGAAGTAAGGACCTCCACAAGGCCTAAGAGTCCACAGGACTTCCTAGTATATCACCCTGGAACTAACTTTCTGTGGACTTTTGAGGAAAACAGATGTTTTTAAAAGTCCAATATAAAATAAGACACAAGCCTTTCTTTCCTTTATCCTACCTTGACATGTGAACTGTATCTAATGATTGTTTCCAAAAGTGTAGGGTTTGGAAAATGAAAAGTGTTTTATAGCACAGAAACCTGGCAAGGTCTATTTTGGCCAGGCAATCAAAGTTTTAGCATTATGTTAAAAAGGCTATGTTGATAGTATGCCAAAATGATACAAGGACAATGCTAATTAACTTCGTGGTCCTTTGTGCTAACCCCACGATTCTAGTGTAATCATGGGAAAAATGGCAAAACAAGCTCAAATTAAGAGGCATTCTGCAAAAATGCCTGATCAGTACTCTTCAAAACTGTTAATGCCATGTAAATCAAGGCAAGTGTGGATGTGTGGGGCAGTTAATAGCTTGGGCAAGAGGAACTTCAGAGTAAGGAAACTGCCTTGTACCATATTATAATTTGGTGGGTATATGCCATTATACACTATCTGAACTCATAAAAGTTACATCAGCAGAAACCCTACTATAAACTATCAGCTTTGAATGACAATGATACATTAATGCAGGTTCACCACTTGTAACAGATGTACTGCTCTGGCATGGGAATGCTGGCTGTTGGAGACTGTGTACATGTGAGCATGGTGATATAAAGGAAACCTCTATGCCCTTTCTATTTAAATGCAAATCTAAACTGCTCCAAAAATAAAGCCTGAGAATAAAATTAAAAGTCAAAGACTGAGAAAACTGCTTCTTGTGAGAAGGTGGCCAGACTAGTAGAACCTAAGAAAATGAGGCTTTAATGTGGTATCGTATCTTAGAAGACTCTGTAACAGTAAAAGGCCATAGGGTAGGAAGGAGGAGCTGTGACTTTTGATTGAGATGTGGTGTTGAGTTAACAGTCATGTACTGAAGTGACCAGGCCCACCCCCCCTCTTAGTAGACATGACAGGCTAACATGTGCTCACATGACCTTGTTGCTCCTGTCCCAGTCACTAGGAGGTCAGACGCTCTCCTCCTGGCAAGGTACCAATCAGAAGTTAGCTGGTGGGGCTGTGCTTCACGGCACTGGGTGTGCTTTACGGACATGTGCACAACAGTGACATGGAGAGCATAGCAAACCCCCTGGGAGGGCCTATGGACCATAACAACCAGTTGACCAATCAACACAGGGTAGGTCATCCAAGCCTGGAATAGCACCAATCCTGAGACTGTTTCATACCCCTAGACACTCCCCTTACGCTGCCCTATAAGATCCCTGCCTTGTGGTTTCTCAGGGTCTTTCTCCAGCCATCTACCATGATGAATGGATGAAAGGCCGGAGCTAATGGGGTTAGCTCGTTAAACAACTACAATAAAAGACTCTTTGCTTTTGCATTGAAATGGGCTTCTTGGTAATTTGGGGTTTCAGAATTTGCGTACAACAGTATTATAAGGTTTCCTTAGCAGAGATCAATGTCTTAAGATAATAGAGGGAGCTAACTACTGGAGGGACTATGGGTAAGCTCTGGTGACAATACATTTTCTTAAATGTAAAATTCTCCTAAAAACAAACCTTTAAGTTACCAGTATTCAAATCTAAATGTTTGTGTCTATAGGCCAATTTTCTTCACACAGTTTAGACAGTGGTTTATAGAAACTTAGTTTGTAAAATGTAGTTAGGGTCTAGAATAACTCAGCAGGTAAAAGTGCTTGCCACAAAGGTTGACTTGAGTGATGAACTTGCCCAAGCTGATCTCTGATCTCCACATTTGTGCTGTAGCATGGATGGCATACCCCTACATGCAAGTAAACAATAAATAATTGTAATAAAATATGTAAAATATATTTAGTTATTAAATTACATTTTCAAAAAGACAAAGAATGTTCTCATACACAAATAAATATGTCAAATATTCAATTCATTTAATTAATGAGAAAACAATGTTGTACATCTAGGAATATTTACGAATCTTAAAAAAATAAGACTAGTGGGTTACTTGCAACATTAATTCATATTTCACAGGGCCATAAATGGAACTGCTGGGTTTTTCATTTAAACAGAAATTAATTGCCTCTCTATGTGCAAAAACTCTAGTAGAATCTTTGATCTTCTTATTTGTAAAATAGAACAATCAATAGAAAGTCAGGTTCAGCATGGCATAGAACAAAGCATGATAATTGCTTTTGTTTATTTTAAAGTCTGGATATTTGTGTTGTGAGTCTCCTATCCTTGCTGATTATAAATAATCATCAAAGATTATTCACAATTGCACCAATAGGCCAATGCCTTTGTGTTTAGTCAGATAATTCCTAAAGGCAGGGTCGAAGTTAGGGGTTTGGTGGAACAGACCCTTTGGATTTTATTTTATATCAGAGATATGCAGCTTTGAGATCTAATGCTAGAAAGTTAGCTCTTACAAGAAATTTTCACAATGAATTTTATATTGGACTTTTAAAAACATTTGTTCTTATTTGTGTGTACATGCCTCTGTGTGAATATGTGCATGTGTGTAGGGGTACCAGAGAGTGAGTCAGATCCCTTGGACCTGGAGTTACAGGTGGTTATGAACCATTTGAGTGGTCGCTGGTAACCAAACTCAGATCATCCGGTAGTTGGTAGAATAGCAAGTGTTCTTAACCACTGAGCCACCTGTCCAGTCTTTTACATGACTTTTTAAAGTTCCACACTATTTGGCTTATTATGTAGAGGCCAAAAACCTCAAGTTGAGATATAACATCCAATTTGAATTGTAGTTGACTACAAAGTGGAAATGAATTTTTCCCTTTTTTTTTTAAAGAAATGCTTATGTGTAGATGGTGTGTTTATGTGGTGCATGCGTGCGTGCGTGCGTGCATGTGTGTGTGTGTGTGTGTGTGTGTGTGTGTGTGTGTGTATTTGATTGAATGGGTTGCATGGGCACTTACCAAGATGCAAGTATGTCAGAGGGTGACATCAGGTGTTGTTCCTTATGTTCCACTTTGTTTATGGTACAGTGAGAGTCTTGCTCACTGCTGTATACAGTAAGCTAACTAGCCCACAAGTTTCTGGGGGAATCCCTTCTTTCTGGGATTAAACATGTGTCTAGATTCACATAAGTTCTGGGTGTCTGAGTGGAAATCCTCATCATTGCATGGCAAGTGCTTTACCCTGGAGCTCTCTGTAGAAGAACTTTTCTGCTCTCGCCAGCCACTCCCCAAATAGCCACACAGAGACTTTTTAAAAAAGATTTTATTTATTTATTATGAATACAGCATCCTGCCTCTATGTATGTCTGCAAACCAGTTCTCACTACAGATGGTTGTGAGCCACCATGTGGTTGCTGGGAATTGAACTCAAGACCTGTGGAAGAGCAGTCAGTGCTCTTACCTCTAAGCCATCTCTCCAGCCCCACAGAGACTTTCAATAAATAACGAAAGCTTGGCTGATAGCTTTGTCTTGTTACTAACTAGCTCTTACAACTCAAATTAACCCATTTCTATTAATCTATGCGCTGACCGGAGGCTCATTTGCCTCATACATTATGTACTTCCCATGTGGCATCTCCTCTGACTCTTCCTCCTTCTTCCCAGAATTCTCCTAGTCTGGTGTTATGCCCACCACCCCTCACCTAATCTTATCTTGCCTAGCCATTGGGCAATCAACTTTTTATTAACAATGAGAGTAACACATCTTCACAGTACACAGAGGGGTTATTCCACAGCAGCCATCTCCCCTGGTTCTGAATTCCTCTTTCTGAGGTCGTCTATACCTGCTAAGTCCTTGTCTGTTCAGGAATGACCTTCCTCACAGTTTCTGGGACTCACAGCAAGTCCTCACCATATCTCTTGGAAGAACTTTAGGCATCAGCCCATCTTGCAAAACGTATCCTTATTCTTTATGTGGACCTGAGTTGGAGCAGCCATCTCAACTGTAGCGTTCTTGATAAGGCTTTTTTTGTTTGTTTGTTTGTTTTTTGAGACTGGGTTTCTCTGTGGCTTTGGAGGTTGTCCTGGAACTAGCTCTTGTAGACCAGACTGGTCTCGAACTCACAGAGATCCAGCTGCCTCTGCCTCCCCGAGTGTTGGGATTAAAGGCGTGCACCACCAACACCCAGATAAGGCTTTATACAGAGTCTATTTTTTTCCCATTTTATCCTGGTCCACCAGAGAATGGGTTTACACTGAACTTAAGCCAAAGTTAAGAAACTTAAGCCCAAGTTTTGGGTTTGGAGTTTCAAGGGGCCAGTATGAGTCAGCTAACACTTAAAAATGTCTCATTTTAGTTCACACAAGTAGGGTCTGTTAAATTGGAGGTCAGAGATGGTTCAAAACAGAAAAAGAGCTTCTTCACAGAAATTAAACCCTGGGAGACTAAGTCCTACTGAGACCTCCACTGTATCAACGTCGATTTTCCAAAAGCCCTTTCACATCAAGTAGCAGCTTCCTGCCTCCCAGCTCCAGGGGTCCTACTCACAACAGTTGCCACATCGGGCTGTCTCCAGAGTCACTACAGCTAATCAGACTTAGAGAACTTGAATGAAGAAGTGCTCTGACTCCATCATGACAAAGCTAAGAGAGAGATGGGTAAAGAAGAGACAAAGAAAAAACCTCAAAGCTCTGTAAGTACATTGTAGGATACAGGACACGGCACAAAGCATGATGTGTGTTTCATATCTGCCCAGTGACAGAGAAATCAACAATAGAAACCGTTTTTTTCCTTTAATGGCCTCATGTTCTCCTGATTGTAAAGCTACTGTAAAAATCCTATGGAAAATGAGCTTCATTCTCCTTGCCTTAGTCAAATAAGCACCGGAGAGAAAGCCTGGAAGTCTGAGATGTAGTCTGTGGTTGTGGCAGATCACAATCTTGTTTTCGACATTTGCCTGCATTTAAAGCATTTCTCCTTCTCCAAGGTATTCCAGGACATAGTGATGCTTGGTGGAAGACTGAGCATAGGGGACAAGCAATACAGAACCGAGAGGTCAGTGCTCACCTGCTGTGACAACAATTCACTGAGCAACAAAACTCAAAAGGAATGATCCAGACAGGACCGAACACTCACACAAACCATCACACACCTGATGGGAGGTTATTTGTAACCTGTTCCTTTATATCCATGGAGTTTCCAGGAATGAAAACTCAAAGCAGATTTATCCCCCTGAGTTACTTACTCATCAGACTCTAAAGCGCCTTTGAATATTATCTCAATTTGAAAGTACATGTGGAGAGAAGAAGCGAGGGTGTATTAATGGGAAATCAATTGACCGGTAGTGTTTACCAGAGTGCAGGACTGTTGATGGCACTTGGCTGAGTGGCCACCCTCTACAGCACATCTGAGGCTGGCCTCTTGCAAACATTGTAGCTTCTTGTGCAAGAAGGCACTCAGGTGTGTTTGGGTTTGCTAGCTCTCTTGTACCACCTTTCCCTGATCTATTTACTTTATCTGGCTTTACTGTATGGGCATCAGCTCAATCTGTTCTATAATGTAGGCTGCATTTTAGTTTAAGGTGCTCACTCAGATGTAAGGCTGCCTGTAGTTTTTTATGTAGCCTTTCTGAAATCTGGACTTCATTTATTAATACGTTTGTAGCTTTGGGGCCTGATCCATATCATTGTTTACAAATACCATTGTATTTCTTTTTAGCTATGTGACCTAATAACTTTTATTTTTATATGGTAAGAAATCCTGCTAGCTTCTAATGCCTGGTATTCTGTATTTAAACAAACAAAACTCCATTTGGTCATGAGAGTGAAAAAAAAACAACAATAAAAAAATCCACATTGCCATCACTTTTAGTACAACTATAATGAAAAGGACCATCCTTTGATTTTGTGTCTTTCCAAATTTTCTCATAAAGCTATGCTCTTATATAATACTGTTATACAAGTTATAGCTTGGGTTTCCCCCCCCATTTACCCAGGAATTCCCAGTAAGCCCAAAGCCCTGCCTTTCAAGGTGTCTTGTGCATGGCCAATAACAAGACCAGCCTTCTCTGCAGCAGTCCACCCTCAGTGCAAAGAGTCTCTATACCCTGAAGCCACAGGCCTTCCCTCACCCTGGAAACCTTTCTGAAAATGGTTTTTACCTCTTGTGTGTAGAGGGAGAAATGATAAACCTTCCATTCCATGGCCAAACCAGGGAGGCATTCAATCTCCCTGCTGGTTCCACTCTAATTAAATGTGGATTTTATGTAAACCACAACCCAGACTTTTTATGAATTCAGAATATACTGGCTCCATTATTCTTGTCAGACAGCAAAACTAGACCATGACAGATGAGTTTCTGAGCATTTGCTGATCACTCATCTACAAAACATAATAGTTTGATTCTTTCACTTAGGGCTATTTACACAAACAGAAGTTGATTAATTGAAGAACCAGCATTGGGTACATTCTCATTTTTTCTTTCTCTCAAATCTTCTCTTAAAGGGTCTCAAGGAAATCTTCATCAGCAATGTACTACCTAAAGAGGGACACAGTAACTCATTCCTTATAGAGGATTATAGGATTTCATCAGCTTCAGACACATGTACAAGGATTTCTTTAACTGTTTTATATTTGTTAAACATAGGCCCACATATTATTAAGTTCTCTACAGGGTTTAAAATATATGAATTGTTCATATTTAAAAGTATCATGAAACATGGTGACAAGAATAATAACAACAGCCAGTGTGATTTTAATATTGAATATAGATAGATCCCTATTTCATTTGTTACCTTAAATCCTGAATGACAGATCTGGTACATAAGTCATTGTACAGCCATTTCATCAACAAGGAAATGACACAGAAGAATTGAATAATTTATTCTTTGTTAAATTGCTAGTTAGTGAAAGATAGGTTTGGGGACTAAGCTTGATTGTCCCCATAGCTTATTCTATTAACTACTCTGTTACTTTATACTGTAGATAAATATAAACAGACCACAGGCAGAGGGTACAATGAGCTGGTGGTAGAGTGGGAGATCTCTTGTTAAATGTTTGGATCCCCCACTACTTTCAAAGATATTATCCAAGTTAACATCCTTCTCCGCTAGCACTTTTATAGGGACTAAGACATAGCCCTAGTGTTGAACCACCCATTTCACCTGATGAGCTCCAAATTGTAGCATAGGAACACTTCCCCTTCAAAGTCACAGAGTGGATTAGACAAGCTCTGTATGCTCTCTCAATAAAACAGGATTGGGACTTTATTTCTCTAGCTATGACCATTGGCTATTATCAGCTAATATAAATGACTAATTCAACAAAGTTGGCAAGAATTTCCATAGTTCCTATGGCTCATAAAATGCCTTGGGTTCTTAGGCCTTGACCTTGAAGATGATGCTTTGGAGACTTTCACTCCTAGTAAGGTGGTCTTGTAGGCCTGTAAGATGTTATTTATGGGACTAGGGAGCCTTAAAGGAGGGCTCCGTGTCATATCTTCTGCTTCTTCCTTGAACTTAGTGCCCTGCATGGCCAGGGGAAGTAGCCCTGGGAAAATGAGAAAGAACTAAAACAAAGGAAAGACTGGTAGAAATTTGTCTTACAGGGGCTCAGTGTATCTTCCAAAGGGACCGCTACCACCTCTACATTGGGGACATGTCCTGCCATCCTGACATCACTTTCAGCCAGAAGACCTCATGGGAAGAAAGCAAACTAGAGTGAGTCAGGAAACTAGGATCTGCATCTTAGCAGTTCTTTGACTCAGAGTTCATTTTATTCTTTGAGTCTCAGTTTCTTCATCTCTCAAACAGAGTTCCTACCTGGTAGCCCGCCTTACGCCCTCTGCTGTCACCCCTGCAAGTTGCTAGAGGCCAGGTTCGTCTTTTATTTAAAAGGCTGTAGGGTTATTGGCTGATTTTTGTTTTTTTAGTTTTTGACATCCAGACTCTGAACTTTCTCATATTTATGCATAAGTTCTATAAAATCCACATCACAGCATCTGCCCGTACTGCCTGTCTTCTGGTTAAGATGTTGAGCCAAATTTTCATCCTCTGTAGCTCACTAGTATATTTAGCAATAAAATAAGTGTGGCTTTATCAAGCTTTCAGGAACAAGGCAATGGCACCATTTAATTTAGCATTTAATTACAATATCCTGCTTGAGTGACGAGTTACTTGGCTCTGGCTAACAAAACTGAATGGAAATGTCTGGGATAGCTTTCAGTTTCAAAATGTATTTTCTTTTGAGTTGTTCCATTTAGCCTCAGTCTTTCCATTTGGATCCCAGGTATGAGAGAGAAAAGCAGTGGAGGTGAAGAGATAATCTGGATCTTCACTCCACGAGAGTCCATTTTGGGCCTTTTACTTGTCCAACATCAGTCAATATAGTAAACCCTTTCTAAGCAAAGTCCTGGACTCCTAGGTGTGTGTGCTCCCATTGTGTGCTTTTAAAACTTGGGGGCTTAAAACATCATAAATGTATTCTCTGATTCAGGAAAGAACAGTTCCAAAATGAGTGTTATGAAGCCAAAGTTAAGGTTTCAGCAAGACCTGCTTCTTCTGGCTACTTCCAGGGATAACCTAGGTCTTTGCCTTCTTTAGCTTCAGGAGGTTGCCTGAACTCTGACTTGGGGCTTTCTCTTGTCTTCAAAGAACACAATGGCAAGCCCTCCTTCCTCACGTGGGTTTCATTCCTTACTCTGAACCTCTCCCTCCTTCTCTTCAGGACCCCTGTGATTCCATTGGTTCTTCAGATAACCCTGACTTATCAGTCTCAAGATTTGTAATTTAATCATGTTAGCAAACTCTTTTTGGCATTAAAGCAAGGCATTCTCAATTGTTGTAGGTTAGGTTATGGGTATGCATCTGACATAACTTTTTTCCATAGACATAAGGTGTGTTTAAAGCTAACCACTGTTAGTCTAAATGCCATCCTTGATCCCTCATCCAGTAGGTGATGGAAGCAGAAGCAGAGACCCACAGCTAAGCACTGAGCTGGACTCCGGGAATCTAGTTGTAGAAAGGTAGGAGTGATAAGCAAAAGGGGTCAAGACCAGCCAGGGCAAATGCACAGAAGCAGCTGAACTGAGCAAATGGGAGCTCATGGACCCTAGACTGACAGTTGGGGAACCAGCATAGGACCAAACCAGGCACCCTGAACATGGGTGTCAGTTAGGAGGCCTGGGCAGTCTATGGGGCCTCTGGCAGTGGAACCAGTATTTATCCCTGACTTTGGGAGCCCATTTCTCATTGAGGGATACTCTCTTAGCCTAGATGCACAGGGAAGGTTCTAGGTCTTGCCCCACATAATGTGAGAGACTTTGGTGATCCCTTATGGGAGGCCTCACTCTCCCTGGGGAGTGGATTGAGGGTTGAGTTGGGGAGGTTGTTGGGGGACATGGGAGGATGGGAAAGAGAGGAAACTGGCACTGATATGCAAAATAAGATTGCTTCTAATTTAAATAAAAAATAAAACCACATGGCTATTTTCAATTTGAAATAAAAGGAAGTTTCCTTAAAAAATGCTACCTACTGTGTCTCTGTATTTCCAGTCTCATGTTAGACTACCTAATATCTTCCCTTCAGCATACTCTTAGTTTCTGCTACTTGGACCTACCAACGAACGCATGGTTTCACTTCTACCAGGTTATCTTGGAAATCTGGTCCAATTGGCATTTTCATGTTTTATGTACCATGAACATCATGCTCACAGAAATTCACCCAGAATTCCCCAGATGATGAATGCAGAAATGGGAGTTAGAAAGGCTCTGTTTTGCCTGGTGACTTTACAGCCTCTCCATCAAGGGGAATCTCTCTGTTCAATCTCAAAGAGCATGTTGCCTCTGTTTCTGAGTAACAGACATCTCAGTGTTTAAAAGTATCACTTAGAAGCTTTACATTTCATCACTTTCTACATCCTCTAGGACCCTGACTTCACTTCTATCTCTGTCATACTGATTCCTCCCTCATCTTTGTCTTATCCTCTTCAAATCTGAAACCACAAAATACTATTTCCAAAATCCCCCTTACTTTCTCATTGTTTCACATAATATCTGGCCTTTGCCATATTTTCCATAAGAAACTTTTCCCCCTGTTCCTTGGCTTCTGACCAGTTGGCTTAAACAAAAAATTTTTCCACGTTTCCCAACATCTTTGCTAAATGTTGTTGTATGCACCACACATTCCGTCTTGTGTGGGCCATGCATTTCATCTTGGAATCTTTTCTTTTTTGTCTTTCTAAAGCATTGCAATCTGTTAATTATTTTCCTATAATTAGTCCATTCTGTGGTTACTTTCTGCTATGGTTTAAATTCAAGCTGAAATTTAATTACCATTTTAATAGTGTTAAAAGATGGAATCTGTAACAAATATTTGATCTTGAGCCCTCATAAATGGATTAAGGCCATTGTTTCTTGGGAGTGAGTTAGCTGTGTGTATGTGTGTGGGGGTTGTTTGTGTTCCTTTTTATTTCTGTCTTGTGCATGCTCACTCATCTTTCTGTCTTCCATCATGGAATGAGGTAGCATGAAAAACATTACCAATTGCCAGCACTGGAATATTGGATTTTCTAGAGTCTGGAATAAATCTATTTTTTAATACATTACTAAGTCTGTGATACTCTGTTATAGTAGAAAAAAAACAGCTAACTTCCTCTTTTGGAATTTGCTTTCTCCCACTGTAAATGGACCATGAATGCGGCCATCATCTTATTACTGATTACTTCCTAAACTATGGATCTATGCTTTGCACACTACCCATAGGCTGGGATTTCCCAAATATAAAATGTGTGAGTGTCCTGAGACTCACTTGTTCAGTAGTATTACTTGAATGCTTACCATGTATCAAGAATCTTGTTTGAATGAAGACATTAGGAAATTTTGTGGAACTACATTATCATAGTTGAATGGGATTGATAGTGAGAGATAGGACTTGGGGTACAGCAAAGTTATGAGGACAGTTCTCACACTGCCTCAGCAGGTAGTTAGATCAGAAGTGTTAGTTAAACTGCTAATGGGGAGAAGCAGAAAAGATGACGTGCAAAAGGGATACGGTATAGCCTTTGAGTATGGAAGGATCTATTTTATATTCTTTGGTAAGTACTCTCTACTTCCTTATTGAGCCAGGGGAACCCCCTCTTTTTTTAATTTTATTTTCCAGTTTAAATTTAGATAAGAAACAAGGTTGCTTCTCAAGTCAGTTCCAGGTCCCTCTCCCATTCCCTCCCTTCCTCCCGAGCCCCCCCCCCCGTCCTAGTGCTGGCCTCATACATGTACAAGTGTTCAGAGCAATATGTGTATCTATAAATATGTGTTGAACAGAGAGTAAGATGGTGAAATTCATTTCATAAAACAGTGCTACTGTCCTGGTTTTACATTGAAGGTGTCCTTTTAGGATAAGTGGGGAGTCTCTCTAGAATTCTCTGATAAGGGTACAGTTTTCCTGTATCCTCTTGCTTCTGGGTTCAGGTACCCATTTGCTTGCCTTTCTCTTGCCTGACTCCACCGATATCTAAAATCTTTGTGGATTCATTTCTGATTCAAACAAACTCCAAGAAAGGGTCTGAGCACATTTCTGGCACTGTGTGTCATTATCTACTGACATTTAACCTTAATGGTATTCCAGAAATATTTAATGGAAGAGTTATAGTCTACCAGAGAAACTCTAGACCTTTGCATGTGGAGAAAGTGATATTTTAAGCAGACTCTTTTTGCTCTCTTGGTGAAGCCAGACCTGCTTTCCCTAGGGATCACTCAGATAGACAAAGGTTCTAAGCTACAAAGGGTTTTAAAGGCTCAGCTTTTGTCTTGTGATCCCAATCCAATGTGATTGTACTGGGATGCTGTGCTTTGGGAGATAAGACCACTAGGTGAGGCCTCTATGATAAGATTAATGTCCTTATGGGGGAGGGTTGGTGGGCTAGCTAGCTCCCTTTCCGCCATGTGAAAATACAAACAAATCGTTCCTGTCTTTCAACTTGGAAAATGGTGCTCATTAAAACTAAGTATGCCATTACCCTAATCCTGTACTCCAGAAATGTGAGAAATGACTGCTTACTGTTTAAGCAACCCAGTCTGTGGTGATTTGTTGTAGCAGTCTGAGTAGACTGAGACAGCTGCCATATTGTCAAGTACCTCAGTGAAATGTATGGGAGGGAAAGCTAATGTCTGACCTTGACCTGGTGGGCTGGCCAGGCACTTTCTATTCAATTTGACCTCAGAGAATGAGTTCAAGTTTAAGGAGAGGAAACATGTCAAGAGACTAGTTTTCTTTCCTCTCTAAATCTAGACATGCTCAAGATGCTCAAGTTGCCAATAGTACTTGGGGTCTCTGTGAGTGTGAGTGTGAGTGTGAGTGTGTGTGCAACTTGCGCCTCCAGGGCCTAATGCTGGAAGTTGAGTCCTTTCTCCCCTTTCCCATGAGACTACTAACTACTTCAAACTAGGCTAACCCTTCTTTATCTTAATGTCCCTATACAGTAATATCTATGTAATAAGTGCTCAGTAAGTATTTCTTGGATAAATGAGTGAATAATAAAGTAGAAGGTACAAGCTTTTACTCACCCCTGGGGCATTGCGGGACATCATTAGTTAATGCATGCAAATACTTATATGAGCCTTAATTACCAATATTATTTTATCTGCCAACCTCTGATGGCTTATTTTTGGCATATGAAATGACAGCTGGGCCTGGAACAGAATTCCCTGCTGTCCACTGCAAATTCAGCTCCTGTGCTGAATGTGAGGAGATGATGGACAGCATCGTAGGGGATGTTTTCCCAGGGCACATTTGAAGAGTGTTCCTTGGCAAAAGCAACAAAACATGTGAGTGGTCCAGAGCCTCACCCCTGGTCATTTCTTCCCATGAGATCTTCACTTTCCACCCTGATGCAAGAGCAGATTCTTCTTCTATTTGGGAATTTTTTTTTTTGTAGAGAAGCAAGTGCAGGGCTCATCTGACTTTTACACCTTGGAGAAGTGGCAGCCTTGTTGCTCCTGCTCTGCCAACTTCCCATGTGAGAAACACTGGGAAACTACCCTAGATGGTTAGGAAGCATTCAGGGAAGTCATAGACTATGACTTTGGTGATCCACAGCTCCATATTTATAGAGAAGAAGCTCCCCTCCTCCCATTTTTTCACACATTTCTAGGAATAGAGTTTAAGTTTGTTCTCCAAATTTCTGATGGCAATGATCCTGAGAAGATATTGTATATGTACTTGTGTGTATAAATGTGTACGTGTGTGTGTGTGTGTGTGTGTGTGTGTGTGTGTATGTGGTTCACACATGTGGATATGGTGGGTATGTAGATATCATTAATAAATGTACTTGAAAATTGGTGGTTTTCATTTTTGCTAAACTCTACCAATGTGTCTTCTGAGGAAAAGATGTTTTGTGTTTAAATCTTTCGGGTGCACATGCATTTACACAGATATAGATATGGCACTGTTTAGAAATTCATTGGGGGATAATTAGTATTATTAATGTAGAAAAATTAATAGTAGCAGAGCATGTTACTAATTAACCAGTGATTGGAATAGGCAGGAGATCCTGGAGATTTATTCATGGCATCTTGGGAGCTATATAAAAGGCTGTTCGGGCAGCTGGACAGTTTCCTCATGGATCCATGCCCAGTTTCCTTTCCCTAACTCCTTTTCTGTAACTACATTGAATCCCCTCTAGTTCTTTCTTAGTTGAAGTCTCATTTTGATGTTTAGCACTGGTAACCTCCCATGGACACTGTGTAGGCACCTTCATATAGCTAGTTCATTATGTATTACATGCATTTGGAGCGGTCTATCCTATTTTTTCTGGTCACTTGGTTTCAAATAAATTCAAGGCTCCGGAGTTCTGTAGAGAGCATAAATGCTATGGTTTTCCAGGTTAAGAGACAGATAATAAATGATATGTCTTAGTAAACCGAAACACACATATTCTGCCAAAGATTGGGCAGGGTTGTGTTATGATTGTAATTAAAGAGAATGAAAATGAATGCAAACACAGTATTAGCAAATCCATTGGTGAACCAGAACCCATGATTACCAGGACAGTTAATGTGAACCATCTCAACTTAGAAATATTGAAACCTGTCTTGATTTTTAAGAAAACATTGGGTGATACAATCAAAATAATTCCACTCCTCCTCAATGTGCATGAGGTTAATTACTACTGGTTCATGGGCAACTTATCAAAGCCTACATTTTGTAAAGAAAGAGTCCCCTTGCCTCAGTAGCTATTAACAACCAATAGGGGGTAGAGCCTCCTGTGACACTCCACCATGATGCAGGAATATTGAAAGGTTCCAGTTTGGGCAGGTAACTGTAGCTGCTGTAACTGTTACTTCAGCATCCCCACCACGTCTGTAAGACATGCACGGTACTTTTCTTCATCCTCCTCCATCCATCTTCATTGTATGTTATTTCCATCTAGTTTTTGAATGGTGCTAGAAATTGAACCTAGGGCCTCAGGCATGGTTGACAAGGACTCTGCCACTAATCTATATTCCCTAATCAATCACATTACCTTTTGTCATTGGAATTTCAGAGCAAAAGGCCTGGATCCTGGAACTACACCTCATTAGATTGGATCACATGTCTCAGAATACCAACTAAAGAGATGGGTGATGGTGAAAAGAAAAGAATGGAGAGTTAGTGAATGTGGTACATTGGAAAGATGGGTAGAAAAAGGGGTCTAGACATTGGATTCCACCTCCAGGTTTCTGAAAGTAGAATTTTAAGTTTAAATAGTGGAAAGATTGGTGAAAGAGGTAAGTATAACTAAGCAGTTTGGTCCAGTGTGATCTTGTTTACCATTATTTCAGGTCTGTGTCTATAAAGTGACACAGACGAGGAGAACATCTTATTCCCACAAGATGACCACTCCTAATCCAAGGTACAGCCTTGCAATGGTAGCTAATTACCTTCTCTTGTGGGATTTGGTTGTGGGTGGTCTGTCCTCTCAAGCCTTGCATTTGTTTGGAAATAGTTTTAGTTTCTTGTCATAAGGCTTTATTGATCAGTTCTGCTGTTAGTGGAATGCAGGGTGACTTAGGTTTAGATGCCTTTTCAGGTTGTAGAATAGGAAATTGTAACCGTTGACAATGAAGATGCCTGAAAGAAATAGTGATAAAATGAAGCTAGAGATGCTAGGCTTTCAAATTGCTTTTAGTTACCTTGTGGCCCCTAAGTGACTCAGTGCCTCTAAGGACCTACAACAGTTTCTGTGCTGCCTCCTACCTGTAGACCCTAACTTACACTATTTGACAGTTAACATTGATCATGAAGCCCTGTATCCCTAACAGAAGAGAAACAAATTATAAATCTTTATATTAAAAAATGGCAGCAAGAGACAACATAAATACAAATCTTTGCTTAGATACAAAATTCAGCTAAACCTCTGGTAGCATTGAATAGTGGAAGATAGACCACCACATACTTCCAGAATCCTATTACTGTTTACTAGGTTCTATATCCACAAAAATAGAGACCAGTGAGGAGGAGTATTCAGCATGAGACTGAAGCAGGGGAGAGAAACAATAGCTGGACCCTGTGGCTAGTGTCTGAAAGCAAAGCTATTCTCAGATAGTTTGAGGAAAAGCCTACTAAGAAGTGTCTACGTGCCTTTCTACACAGAGTGGGGGCTGGAGATGAGAAGGTGAGCAAGGCCTCGATAGGGTTGCTGATGGGGCATGGTAGCTGCCTTTAGTTTCCTCATCCTGAAAAATCCTATTCTTAAAGCCAGTGTTCTTTCATACCGCAAGCTAAAATGACTATTTTGAGACACTTTACGCTAGAAATCATATCTTTTTGATTTAAAGAATGTTTTAAAGGTGACACACTCCACATTCCAATTCTTGAACAAATTTACAATCCAGCAGGTTGCTCCCTGGTCTATGGAATCAGGCTTAGTACCAGAAGGCTCATGCCCTGTCTTGCTGCACTTACCGTGGATTTCCCAAAGTTGATTTTCCCCTGCTATCTTTGTCAATACCGTATCCTCCCTCCGTTTTTAAAAAATAGTTGTTCAGATTTAGGAATCTTCTGGCAAAGAATGTGACTAAACAAAAATTTTGCAGAATCCTTATCTTTGGTAAAATTATTTTCTTTTCAGGCATGATATTCCTTTTGTTTGTTTATTTGTTTGTTTGGTGTGTGTGTGCTTGTGTGTCTGTGTGTGTAAAGCAGCTTACATCTTTCCGAACAATCAATGAAATTGATTTGTTTAGTTAAATATTTGAATGAGCCAGGTAAATGAGAACTGATCTTATTCGTAGGTAAAGATAGTCTCTGATCTAAATCTGACTTTCTTGAAGTGTCAGTCCAGAATCTAACTGATAATCACTTATTCAAAGAACCTCTATAACCAGATGTCAGTCTTGCCTTGCCTTCTTTCAATCCTTTGTCCCTTCCCTTCTTTCTCCCTTATCCCCTTCTGATGGGGTAAGTCCTTCTGTGTATATGTAAATAAAGCACTGTTGGCCAATAGGGAAGCAAAATAGGTGGGAATAGGAGTTGACGAGGATTCTGGGAAACAGAGGCACAGTCAGTCACGATGTAGGACACTAGAGGAGTAAGAGGTCTGAACCCTTTCTCTGGTAAGAAAAGACAATGTGGAAATACTTAGATTAGTAGTTATGGGTTAATAATTATGTCAGAGTTAGCCAATAAGAAACCAAGCAAATGTCCAACAGCTTCATAATTAATGTAGTGTTTCATGTGTTATTTGGAGGCTGAGACAGCTGCAGGACCCAGGTGGTTGGCGGGAAGAGTACACATTCTTTTCCCTTTATTCCTGTCTTGGCCTTGAGTAACTGAAACTTAAACAGAAAGCACTGTGTGGTGTCTGTCATTCCTTGAAAGAATCCATAAGAAAACAATGAAGGTTTCGTTGGCAATAGGTGGGGATTAGGGTTGACCTGGAAGCTCTCTGTGGAAATACTCCCACAAGAATACTCCAAGTGGTATCATCTCTATTAGGAATTATTGCTGTCCCTTTTAAAATTGTCATATCTCTTGCGAAGTAGAGGGTTAGCAAATTTAACAACAGGGGTAGTGATGATAGGTAGCCTTGCCTTTGCCTGGCTATTTCTGCTTCATTGACATGCTTTCAAACTAGAAAGTTCCCATCTTTACCTGGAGAGATAGAGCAGCTTATGTAGATAAAATGGGCAGAAGTCATGTATGCCACTGCCAAGTGTGTAATTGAAAATGCTCTCAGACACAGTTCACCATTTTCTTTATTGAATCTGCCAGCAAAGTGATGAAGACACACAGGGATGTCCAAATTTTTGACATTGGGGACATGGTGTTTCCATCTATACAGTTTGCTCTCTGGAATTCAATGACTGAGTAACAACAACAATAACAACAACAAATACAACAACAACAAAAACAAAAACTGTGCAAAACCCACCTCACAAGGTTTTTGGTAGGTTTATAGTGTCTTATTGGACCACATTCACTTTTGAGCCACATGTGGCCCACAGGTCATGAGTTGGATATACTTGATAATATATAACTTTATCTCCATCAGCTTGATCTTTTCTTACATTCCTAATCTGCAGTAGAACTAGTATGTCAGGTTCAAAATAGTCAGTACTTTCTTTGAGAAAAACCCACTCACCTTGTACTTGGACATCACAGCAAAGTTAGACTTCTCAGTTTCCAAATGCTCACCCCCAATGTCTGCACTCTGCCTCATGGCAGCCCATTAACAAGCACCCTCTGGCTTGGCACTGATTCATGGGCTATGCTGGTCTCCAAATGAAGGCTGAAGTGTACTAATCTAGAGAAATTGGGTGTTGCAGTGGAGGGAACTTGGGTCCCTGACACACTACTTGGAGTGGAGCTGTACAGGAAAACCACATAGTCAGGGACATCTGTGTTGTCACTTTCACAAGGCAACAAAGAGTCTTTGTTTTTCTTAGCTTCAGACACACTGAAGTTGGGTGACAGATCCTAACTCATACAGCGTTTGCTGGCCTAGGAGGGCTAATCACCTTTCAGGCTACACTTTAAATGTCAGAAGGAAGGGGACACACAGAATGAAGGTGATGTCTGTTTGTCTTTAGTAAGAGACAGAAAGGGTGTGGATTCAGATGGGCATGAGGTAGGGAGGATGTTGGAGGAATTGGGGGAAGGGAAACCATAATCAGAATATATTGTATGAAAAAATCTATTTTCAATAAAAGAGATGTGGAATAAAAAGTAAAATAAAACATAACAAAACAAAACAAACAAACACAAATGGAAGGAAAATGAAACAAGACTCTTAACATGTTTTCTTCTTAATTATTAAAATGAGGTACCCACTCACATCTATTGTACAGTGCATCACTAAAGACACAAAGAGGGTGGAGAAGTATTTGTGTTTGGCTCTGTCGTCCCATGTGCACTTTTACCTAACTTCAATGTTGTAGTTTTCATACATTCTAGGAACCTGACTGAAAGGTCTCTTCTAACTGTGATGACTTGATGATACTAATTGGGGTGGTTGATAAGAAAGCAGGAGAAAGAAAATTCAGGACCTATTCAATGGGTGTGGGTTGCATGGATTCTCTAGAAGAGTAATACCTTCATTCTGACTCTTGGTACTGAGAGATGACTGGATCACGACAGCTAGGAGGATGGTCAATTTTCAATATCAGTGTGTCCAGCACTCACAATCTCAAACAACTTTGTATAAAACATATTTGAAAAAATTACACCTATGCATTATTATCATCCCTTAAGCAAAACAGTACAGTAGCTAGTAACAAAGCATATCATGTTACATATTGTGAGTAATCCACACATGAGTTAAAGTATACATGGGATGTGTAGATTATTTGTAAATACTCTTTTCATTCTATATAGGGAACTTGAACATCCAAGGATTTTAATGTCACAGGCATTTGGTACTTTTATGAATGCCAAGAAATTACTGAGTTCCATGATCTTACTGTTCTTTTTTAGAAGAAAAATAAAATTATAATATTTAAAAACCACAACAGATATAAATGAACTTTCTAATTCAGTTTTACTATACAAAACCTCTCATGGACTCTTTTATGTCTGTCTGTCTGTCTATCTATCATCTATCTATCTATCTATCTATCTATCTATCTATCTATCTATCCATCCATCTATCTAGATATAATTTTATCTATGTATCTACCTGTCATTTACTTTTCTTTTATCTATCAATTATCTATATCTATCCATTGATCAATCAATCACCTATTATCCATCTCTGTCGACCCACCAAGTGGAATCTGTAGGCGGAAAGAGTAAGAATAAAGCGTTGTTTTAGTCCATCTCATCAGCACAAGAAACACTAGCATCTGGTTGTAGTTTCACTGGAGGTGAATTTTCACATCTGTATTAGAAGCTATATTGCTACACAATCTCCATTTTATCAGTCCTGCATATGCACAACTGGCACACTGTAGGGGTGAGCCCACAAAACTCTCCATGCCCAAAAGGGTGGGGATAGGGAGATTAGCACAGGTGGGATATTTAAAGAAAAGAAAAGTAAATAGCATTCTCTCTCTTTCTTTGGAAGCCTGCCACGCTTCTGATCTCCCAGCTTGTGTGTGTTTTCCTGTTAATAAAAATATTTGATTCCACATTGTATTGGTTCACATACAGTGTACTATCTCTCCAGCTTTCCTTGCATCCTTACCCCAACTGCAAAATTTCCAGAAGATCCTTGCAGGACAGTTGTTGAGGTAGATTTGAGCCAGCCCAGTCTTCCCTGCTTTATTTGGAGTTGTTTTCGGGAGTACATGTGGAACACACCAAGGATATCATTCTGGGATAGGGAACGCTGGCTGAAGTGCCCCAGCTCTGTTCTAATCTTCTCTGAATGTTGATGTCCTGCATCATAATTCAGCTTTAGCTCAGCATGCCCTTTTCCTGTGTGCATAAAGCCTAAGGTGGGTTACTGCTCTAGGTCCCTTAGCTGTAATGCAAGTGAGATACACACAGAGAAAATTGATTTGCTTTAGATTGCTTTCCTTACTCATGGGTACCAGCTTGTAATGAAACTTGGCTAGTTTCTTCCTTGCAGCATACGTATATATGTAATAAATATGTAATATATATTTAAAATAAATCCACATCTTAAAATCTGCTGTATGTGAGACCTATTCTTTGTCCCTGGACTCAATTTGGTTTCCATTGCATAGTGAGCATGATTGACACTTATGATCTATGCTCACAGTTACATTCTCTACAGTTCTGAGCTGCATTTGGGGATCACAGACCACAAACATTTGAGATAAGCATGTCCTTCAAATACCAGCACCGTGGAGCCCCAACACTTCTTGCTGTACAGTAGGAATGTGTTAATCTCTGCTGACCAGTGTGGCCCTGAACTGTGTCTCTATTGTATGGTTGTCTGTATCCCGCTAGGAATGTATTGCCTCCTTCCCACCAGCCAACAAAATTGCCCTGGCAGTGAAGGCAGTCAAATTCGCCAGATTCAAATCTGAAACTTGTTATTTATGGCAAGTTACCGTATAACTTTAGTTAATCCAACTGCAAAACTACAGCTCCATAGTAGTTTAGAAGGAGCAGTATGTTTGTGGGAATTTAAGGACAAGAACATTGTAGGAGTGAACCCCACAAAGCTATCTGCCCATGAGGGCGGGGACATGTAAACTGACACAGGTAGATATAAAAGGAAGTGAAAGGAAAAGGAACCCCCCTTTTCTCCTGGAAGCCAGCCACGCTTCTAACTCCTGGTTTGTACGACTCTCTCTCTCTCTCTGGTAAATAAATATATTGTTTTCCATATAGCATCGAATATCATTGATAAACATGGAAAGTGCTTAGTGGATGGACCAGATCATTTAGTAACTATTCAAGAAATATTAACCATTAGAAATGTTAATAACACAACTATCAGAGTTACTATAATTATTCATCCATCAAAATGGTTCATCCATTTCTGTCTTACACTATTGATCCTCAGCCCCAAACCAAGATTTCTCCTTGGTCCTATAGTGGTCAGTGTTCTTTTAAAGATTTCAGTTTGTTCTGTACTCAGTCACTGAGTCTTTAAGATAATATTTACACTACTATCAAGAGTATATTTATATTTACTAGAGTGGATATGGGTATAGGAAAGGGATATGGGTATATCCAAAACACTATTACTGATTCTGTTTTATTTTTTAGTGTGAAGGCATAATGTATATCTCTGCTGCTGCTAAGTGTGTGCACAAGAATATTTTTCCTGAACATCTAAGTCAGACAGGCATACTTTTTTGGTGATAAACTGTGCAAGTTTTGATTTTTGAACAGTCCCATGGATCGCTGTAAAAGGCTGTGACTGCCCATATTGCAGTTATGAGCATATAAATGCTCATATCTGTCATAGGTATGCATAATCATGAAATATATCACCATCCAAATAGGCTCATGCAAACAGACCACACTGCAGAGCAGTGTTACATCGTAGAGTAATGCAGTGTGTATGGTTGAATGATCATTTTTAGTATAAGCAGGTATAATAATTTTCTCCAAAATATTGTCAGGACAATTGTGTCATTTTGACACAAGGCATAGTCATTATAGTGGATGGAGTCTCAGTTGAGAATATACCTCCATAAGATCAGGCTATACAAGCCTATAGGGCATTTTCTTAATTAGTGATTTATTGGAGAGTACATAACCCATTGTAGGTATTGTCATCTGTAGACTGATTGTTCTGGGTTCTATAGGAAATCTGGATGACCAAACCATGGGGGAAACAGCCCAGTAAGCAGCACTGCTCCATAGCCTTTGCCTCAGCTCCTGCCTCCAGGTTCTTTCCCTGTTTGAGTTTCTGTCCTGACTTCCTTCAGTGGTGAATAGTGATTTGGAAGCATAAGACAAATAAACCCTTCCCTTCTCAAATTACACTGGTCATGTGTTTCACCACAGCAATAATAACCCTAACTAGGACAACAAACTTTCTCATGTTTGAGCAAATGCCAGACATTGTGATTTTACTAGAAAATTATCCAGCTATGCCATGACTGTTTCCTCACTTGTACTTACATATTAAATGTATGTGTGCTTTAGAAATTGTATCTACACAGATGTGTAAGACAGACTAGATATTTTTAAGTATTAATTGGAGTAATTCCTTTCAACCCTAAAGATACACCCACTTGCATTATGATATTAATTATAACAAATTGCATCAGCCTTGATAGTTCAGGTGATGACTCATCTCTGATGCTGAATTGATCAGTCGGGTGAAGTTTCTCTAGTTCATCATTGAATCTTCAATTCCAGAAACTCTGCAATTGATCATATGCTGACAGGATTCATTCAGGGATTGGTGAACATTGTGAACTAGGTACCCTTACTATTCCCTTGAGACTATTCTCTCTCGTTTGTCCTCACCACCATGAGCCTTTGAACTTGAACATCTATGCCAAGTACCAGTGTTTGTTTTACCATATCTCTCTCTTTCACTAGACTGCCTCCATTCAAGAGTACACACTTGAAGAGGAACCCGAGCCATGGATATTTGCAACACTGAAATGATAGGATGACAGACTAGCTGGCACGCTTCTAGGCATCGGCAACTAATTCATGGGTGCAGTACAATCATTTTATGATATAAAACAACGGATTTAAAAATTTCAAGTGTACTGTTGTTTCCACATGTTTTCAGTTGCAGATAGAATTAATTACATGTCTTGATATTGCAAAGGCATGGAACAACCTGCATGCTTAGATGTGAAATCTCTTTTATAGGACCCCTTTTGCTATTGACTGTTTCTGCTAGCAGTATTGGTAGATGTCAATACTGAGCCTCCATGCTATATTTTCTCGATCAATATAAGATGTACCTAGAGTTGAATTAACTAAGTTATCTCATTTAATATTTATCTCCACCCTTATAAGATATACACATACATTTCTAAGTGAAATGTTTCAGAATTATATCTGCCATATGCAAAAGATACAAGGAAAGCTGGCTTAAATAGAAAATTGTTTTATCACCTATATAGAAGAAACCTAGATATAGAATTACAGAACTGGTGTTGTAATTCTAGGAAATCACCTTTGACTCTGGTTTCTCTCAATTTACTGTTCAATCTGTATTCATGCCTCCCTTATTTGTGGTTTAAGATGAGTATCCTACTACTGTGTTCTTATTGTATGCCACAGAAATGAATGGAAAAAGAAAGTGTATTCTTGCTTAGGAATTCTAGAATGTCCCAACATAATTTAAACTTAAGTCTTAATTCTACTACATGGTCACATTTCTCTAAAATACATTTGGATGTTTTGTTAATGAAGTAGCTATTGTTGAGAGATGTTATATAGCCCAGTCTGCTGGCATTGACTTCATTATATAACCAAAGATAGTCTTGAACCACTCATCCTTCTGCCTCTGGCATCCCAAGTGCTAAGATTATCACCTTTCTTCAGATGCATTTGGTAATTGTTTTTTTCTGGGAAAGAGTTTTCTCAACTAGAAATACAAACTGCACAACAGAAGTGGAAATAGTATTTAGCAATGTGTTCAATTCCTATTGCTGTCTAACAAAAACAAAACAAAAAAACCCAGTCATTTCATTTAAAAAATCAATAGGCACTTAATATCTTCTAATTTCTACGATCAGAAGTCTGGGAATGGTTCATCTTCATCTTCTTTCCAAGACCTCATTAAGTTTCATCTAAGTGTGAGCTAGGGTCCAGGCTCATGCGCAGCTTCAACAGTGAAGGATCTGTTTCTGTGCATCTTAGGTCACAGAGTGGTTATTTTGTTGCTCTTGTGTTCTAGAAATTGAGAAATCAAGATGAGTATGTAAACACTAGTGTAGCCACTGGTAAGTTGCTTATGCATATATGTTGAAATATTCCTTCCATTTTCCCTGGAAATTTCAGAGTTTCAGGTTTTACAGTTTAAGACTTTTGATCCATTTTTGAATTGGTTTTGGTGCACCATAACTGGTAGGGATCTAGATTAACTCCTATATATGTTTATCAGTTCTGAATATCACTTATTGAAGAGTCTGTCTCCCCCCGATCTGTATTTCTAGCATATTTGCTGAAAATTGGGTGGCAGTAGGTATGGTTTCTTTGAGTTCATAACTCTGTTCCATTTAACATCTTTCATTGTATGGTTTCTAGCCTTTTTCTGGTTTTTATCTAATATAATACAAAATATTATTTCAGTTATGTTGTATCTGTTAAAAGTTGCTTTACTGACGAAAATGTGACCTATTTGCAGAGAGCTTCATGGTTTGCTTAAAAGAATGCATCATCAGGTGATGGGTAGAAGATTTTTCAGATATTTGTAAGGGTCATTTGCTCTATGGTGAAACTTAATTTTGAAGTTTCTTTATTGACTTTAATTTGTATTGTCTAGATGATTTATTTATTGATGAGAGTAGAGAAATGAAATTATCATCACCACAATGGTATATACACTTATCTGTCCCTTTTTGTCCAGTAGTATTTGTTTTATGAAATTGCATATACCAATATTCAATATACTCATATTTGTAATTGCTATTTCTTGATGTGAAGAATTACTTCACTCATACCTATGTTCAGATTTTTAAAAATCTCTGCTAATTTTGGATTTAAATCTACTTCACCAGATAGCTACTTTTCTTGTTTTGGAGGGGGGCTTCCATTTGCTTGGTATATCAACTTTGTAACATGTTGCGTTCCCCGCCATCTGCCTGGGCCTTGTCACAGTTGCAGTCCTCAAATAACAGACAAGACGCTGTATTAATTATGAAGCTGTTGGCTGTTTGCTTATTTCTTACTGGTTAGCTCTGACTTAAGTATTTAACCCATAATTGTCAATCTAAGTATTTCTCTTACCAGAGAAAAGGGTCTGGACCTCTTACTCTGGCTGTGTCTGTCTTTCCCAGAATCCTCCTTGACTCCTAGTCCCACCTATCTTGCTTCCTATTGGCCAACAGTGCTTTATTCAAACCAATCAATCACATAATTACAGAATGACATCTCCCAACACAACGTCTATCCTATTACTTTATATTTGTGTGTGTGTGTGTGTGTGTGTGTGTGTTTGCTAGTGAGGTATTTCCTACAGGCAGCACACAGTTGTATTTTGTTCTCAATCAAATCAGTTATTACAAATCTTTTTTAATTTTTCTTGTATTTCTATTTTTCAATTTTCCGTCTGTCCATGTGGTAATGTATTTCTATTTTAGCTGTACTCATCTTATTGATCAATCCCCACTACCATGTAGAGAGGGAAAAATAAATCAAGGTAATGGCTACAAATTAAAACCAAATATAGTCATGCACCTCCCATTGTTTAAATTGAAAAAAATGCCGCCAATGATCACAGAACAGAAAATTATGAAAATAGTAGAATAAGCTATGAGGGTATAAATTAGTTAGGGTAAAAATAAAGAAAATGGATGAGTGGAATAAAGGATGGGACAATGATAGCAGAAAATGAAAGGACAATCAAGGTTAAAAAGAGGGGAAAATAAGTAGAATGGAGAAGAATATTATGAAAAGAGAGAAAAGCATGTGGGAAAAGTATAACAAAGAAAAAGTGATGGTTGTCATGGTATATGCTCACAGTACATGCTGACGAGATAGACAAGGAGGATCAAGAGTGTATGGCAAGCCGAACTACAACTTTAAAAGGAATGACCTGGAGAGATGACTTTGCAGTTAATAGCACTGTCTGCTCTTCCATGGGTACTGCATGCATCTGGTGTACAGACATCCATTCCAGCACACACTCATACATGTAAAGATTAAATAAAATATCAAGAAATTTCTAAAAGAAAGAAAAACACATTAAATAATTAGACAAATCTAAGAAGAGGCATAAAATGAGAATATACTCGATTAAAATATAATAACAAAATTGGTAATGAAATGTAAGGATAATAAAACGTCATTTTGGCCAACTTTTTTTCTGGATCCTCTGACATTGAGTGTGTCTGATGAAGGGAATGTCCAGCTGAACTTGGATCTCTTACCTTTCCTGCTGTTTAGGTTGCTGCTGAGCATGTTTCCTTTCTTTGTTATTTTATTAGTATATTTTATTTAACTTTGTATACATATTGCTCTCATTTCTCTTCCCCCCTCATCCCCCAGTCCCCCATTCCTCCTAGCCCCCCCATCCCACTCCATCTCCCTTCTGCTCCCCAGGGAGGGTGAGGCCTTCCATGAGGAATTTTCAGAGTCTGTCATATAATCATGGGCAGGGCCCAAGTTCTCCCTCATGTGTCCAGGCTGTGAGAGCATCCCTCCATGTGGAATGGGCTCCCAGAGTCCATTTGTATTCAGGAATAAATACTTATCTACTCTCCAAGGTCCAATACATTGCAGAGGCCTCTTCTGTGACACCCAGGTTCAGGGGTGTATGTGTCTGGATCAGTTCCATGCTGGTCTCTCAGTCATCAGTCTGGGGTCCATGCGTTCCCCCTTGTTTAGGTCAGCTGCCTTTGTGGGTTTCACCAGCCTGGTCTTGATTCCTTTGCTCATCACTCCTCTTTGCATCTGGGTTCCAAGAGTTCAGTTTGGTTTTTAGCTGTGGGTGTCTGTCTCTGCTTCTGTCAGCCACTGGATGAGGGTTCTAGGATGGCATATAAGGTAGTCATCATTCTCATTATCAGGGGAGGGCATTTAAGGTAGCCTTAATGACAGTTGGTGCCATTTTTGTAGATCTGTGAAGATCTCACTAGTGCCAGATCTCTCCTCCAACTTATAATGGCTCCTTCTATTATGATTATCTCTCATTCATTTCTCCTCTATTCTTGCCCTGGATCAACCTTCCTACTCTCCCGTATCCTCCCTTCTCTGTATACCATAAGACTCTACCATCCACTATAATGATATTCGATGCTATATAGGGAAAACAATATATTTATTTACCAGAGAGAGAGGGAGATAGTTGCACAGACCAGGAGTTAGAAGTGTGGCTGGCTTCCAGGAGAAAAGGGAAGCCCCTTTTCCTTTCACTTCCTTTTATCTCTACCTTGACCCTGCCCTGATGGGCGGATAGCTTTGTGGGGTTCACTCCTACACATCCACAGCAGCTTCTCCAATGCTCCAAAGACAGCACAGTTCATACTTCTTTAATTACTTATTGAGATATGTACTGGGGCGCTAGTTGGAGTTCATTCTTTAATTGAGTTCAGCATTAACACCCCGTGGGAGGGACAACATTACAGAAGTGCCCTTCTGGGGGCAGTGACATGCATGACCCATAGGTGGCACTAGTTGTCCTTTGACTTGATGCTGTCAGTTTTGCAGCCATCCTCAGAAGTGTTAGGGATCTGTTCCTAACCTTAGTAGATAGGGTTATGGAACACCATGCCATTAACTGTTTGAATCCAGTTCCACTGTTGACTTTTCTACTGGCCTCACCTGGCCTTTCTCTGCTCCATACTGTCTTACATCCGGTCTTCTATCCAGGTGATATAACAGGTTGTATCCTTGATCCTTGCCTTGTTACTATTCCTTGTTTTCAGGCTTCCACAGTAGCTCAGTCTTCATCAATAGCCTTCTTCCCAAGACAGTGCCCAACCACAACACTCTCAGACATGGCAAGTGGCAACATAGTCTTCTTCATAAATACTGATCCGTTATGTGATGGTGACAACTGTCTCATTAAATCCTCTACCTGGACCCAGACTTGTAAGAAGCAGGGTCTTGTCTTATGTGTGGGACTGCTGGTCTCTGTACCACCACTGACTGAATTATCTTTTGTAATGAGGCTTGTTTTGTCTGCCAGGGAGTCATGACTGTGGCTACTTACTATTCACTCCCCACTCTCTGCTTGGCATCATTCTTCTGTTTCTTGTGCTTCCCTGCTGTACTATCTTGACTTTGGATGCTCTTCCAATATTTTTTTTGTAATAGAGTATAGTATTTTTTTTCTGATCCTTTCATTCACTGTGGAGGCAGCTTCTAATTAATAATCTTACTCCAAAAGTCTTAAATCCCATCTGAAAAGTTCCCAAAGGTAAACATTTACATTTATTTATCTTTCCTTATAAGATTATAACAGGCTAATGTCTCTAAAATGAACAGTAGAGAAACCAAGCACTGCCAGTTATAAATAATATTTGTTGTCATCTATGAAGGGCCTTGTAGCTATAAGTATTACTGTGATTATTATTCATCATAGTTCATTTTGTGCTGGAGTAACAGAACACTACAAAATGGTAATTTGTAAAGATGAGAAATTTTTCTCTGAATGGTTAGGAGGCTGGGAAGTCCAAGATGAAGTCTTGCTTTAGCATCTGGTCTTTGGTAGGAACTTCCTGCTGTACCCTTGCATGGTAGAAGGCTAAAGGGCAGAATGGAGGTGATACCTTGTTTTAATGTGACAGACAAACAGAAGAGAGAGAGAATCCACTCCAATCCTTTTCCATTTATGAGGGCAGATCCCGAGTGACATACATACATCTTAAAAGGCTCTATCCTTCAACCTTGTTGTCCTAGACAGGATGTGTATAACACATGGGTTTTGGGGCATTTACAGAGTGCAGCAGTTTTATTTCATGAGTCTCCTTAGCTTTGATAATCTTCTGTCAATTCTGTGTCAACATATCCTGATTCTATTTCTACACCACAATTAATGGGGGAATATTGTCCCTGGTAGATGATCATGTTAATTTTTATATATAACTTTTACACAAAAACACCATGGGACGTCCTCAAATGAGCAAAAATGAAGTTATTAGAAATTTAGCTGTCTTACTGCTGGATGTGTACAAAAAGAAATGTAATCAGTACCCAAAAAAGATATTTGCACCGTTAGTCAAATTATAGGTATATACAAAATCATAACATTTTGCTCTTTGAATACATGAAATTTTTATTTGGCAAGTATACTTTTAAAGAAAAGAAATGTCACAGAAGAAGTCTTGTTGATGAGATTACACAGAACGAGGAACCAAGCCACTTCCATTTCCAGAGCCTCACGTGATTGGATTACTGAAACCGCTTAATGATTGAACATTTATTTTTCTCACTATGGCACAGTTCCATGTGCAGATATATAATTCAACAATATGTGTGCAAGGACAATAGGTTGCTATGGAAGCTGTTATTACAATGCCCAAAGTTATCTAATTCTTTGACATTGATGCATTAATTAGATGTTTCAGCAGTGAATGTGCCCTGGGAATGTATGTGCATACAAGGCGATAAATGTTCTTTCTAAATATTTAATGTAAGAATCTCATCTTTAGGTAGTTACTTTGTACATCATCATGTGAGATAAAGCGAAGATGGATAGTTCCATTACTCATCTTTTTGGTAAAAAAACGATAAGCAGAATCTGCAAATGCATCACTTTACTGTTCTCGTTATTTATCCTGTGGCTTTAAGAATAATGGTTCCATTAGAGTTTCATGTATTTCCCGAATCAGGGAATGGTCAATTATTGGCAACAATCACATTCCCCACACTTCACTAATGGCTGGTGGCCCGCACTGTAAATTAAATAGGAGACAGAGCAAGCATAAAATGTGGACCCCTGCTCTGGCTAATTTAAAAGGTGTTTCATAACATTAACCCTGAATGGAGAGACATGCCAATTGCCATGGAACCATAGGAATATGTATAGAATATGGCTTTTGGTTTGGGGTGCTGCATTTTGAAACCGCTATTACCTATCTGGATGGTTACCAGAATAACAAAGAATATAGGAAACATGATGGCTGGCTTAATAAATGATCAGAGGAAACAGGATGACTTTTACCAGAGTAAAGGAAATTTGAAGATGATTTAGTAGGTGTCTTTAAATGTTTGAAAGCAGGAGAACTGACATATTTTGTTTTAAAGGGCCATACCCAAAAATATGATTACAAGTTCCTATTGTTCTGGCTCCAAGGAAGAGTATCACAATGGAAATACCCTACAGAGCAATGAAATATTCTTTGAAGTATTCTTCCTTTAAAAATATTCTAATCAGCATAATGAATGTGGATGCAAATGGTTTGTTGCACAGCAGAATTAGTTGGGTCAACTGATATCTTGGGTTCCTTCCATGTCAGTGTTTGCTGGCATTCACTGTGCCTCTGACGTTTTGCTTCAGTACCCATTATTAGGACGAATCTTCAAGACAGAAATTAGGAAAGTTTGAAAATAACATTTCATTCACTCAACAGCTAGTACCATACACTTGACCTCTATGAGTCTCCTTTGTTTAAGAGAAGCATAGGAACACCTCAAGTGTTTGTGTTTATGTGATGTAGTTTTGTATCATGGTGTTGGGATGGTGTTTTGTGTACATTGTCTGATGGAATAGAGAAGTATCAAATAACGAACTGAGATAGCACCAAATTGTCTTTTGTAATTGTTACATCCCCAGAGGCCTTTTCACCTTCCCCTACAGCACAGGCTGACTACTATATTATGTTACGATACCTGTACTGAAATGAAGCAAAGTGGATTAGTAACATATTAGTAGCATATTAGTACAATATTGCAATTGCAAAGCATCCCAGAATGTAGCTTTTCAGTTCAGTAGCCTAATTGCAAACTTTTGAGGGGTCGTAGCTAAGATTTGTCTCCACTGAGAGAGTTGATTATGGCACGTGAGTTATCCCGCATAATGGAGGGTATCAAGGTTAGTGGTGAAGGAAGACAGAGCCAGCAGCTCCACTCTGACAACTGATTAGATTTGCTGTTTAGAAATTATGTCTTTGTGTTTGGTGAAATCTCCATCTGTAGCCCTAGGCCAAGTGCTCTGTAAAAACTCTCTGAACATTAGTTGGCAGAAGTGATTTGTTCAGAGTCTGTTTCAATCCACTCACATATAATTGGCTTAACAATTTCTCTATTGAGGCTCTATAGAGGTTCTCTGTGAGATGGCAGGAAGATTAAGGGATGAGACTGAATAATGTTCATGTGTTCTGGTCCCTGCTTCTTGGCAAACTATCAGATAACGCAAGAATTTCTGAGGACATTAACAAAACATTCTATGAAATTTTCTTAAATTTATTTCAACCATGAAAAGACAATGGATGTTATATCAAACACTTGGAGGGAGGTTAAGGAACTGTAAAATATTAGTAAAAATTCACAAGTCTCAGTTTAGGCAGAAGGGATAAATATTAATTAAGAAATGACAGGAAGAAACTTGTGAGACAGCATCTTTATCTAGCATTATCACCAGTGGAGTTGTGGTCTCACTATTCTTTTAAAACTGAGGGGGAAGTAATAAGAGAGAAAGGTTGTTGTCTCCCATGAGTGACCTTTATTGTCACAGGGATTGAGTGGAAACACTAACTTTGCTCTGTCTTTTCTTTTTAGGCATCAGATTACCTCAGAAAGCTATCAATAGGGTGTAGGAATGACATGCTGAAATTGTTACTGGTTCTTGTCAGTAAGAAAGGAGTGCGTCAAAATGAAATCTTTCCAATCCTGGGTTATTTGAGCATGGGCTGCATTTCTGACCCCAATGGGGTATTCTTTCTCCCTCAGAACTACCATACTCTACCTTTGAGGCTTGTGTGTAGGCAGCTCATTGCTCTTGTTCTCCAAACCGAAGTCAGTTTATGTCAATCCTGTTTCATTTTCAGCTTTCTGTGAAGTGAAGCTAGTCCCTTCATTATTTTTGACACACATTCTTAGATTAGATCCATATGTTTATTAATTCCACAAGAAATCCAGGAGAAATCAGATCTGGGCAGTTTATGACTCCTGAAACTCTCGAAAGATTACAGAAATCTTTCAATAATAAAATACAATATGCAGTTATTCTAGAAATTTCTGCTCACTTATCTTCATAATCGTAAATTATTTCATACCTAATTACAAACAGGCAGACTGAATAATTGTCTTTATTGAGGGATGTTTGACACTGAGAAAATATGGCCTTATTTTATAAACCTTTTAATGTTCGGACTATAAATATGTCACAGCCAAGGAGTACTGCTTCTTTAAGTGTATTAAAGTCACTCTTGTGTAACCAAACATAATGGGATTTTTAAATGAATTATAACTAAAGTACTTAACAAACAACTTTTTAAACTTCCAACATGTGTAAAGCGATTTGAAACTGTCCATTTCATATTAAATGCCCCAAAGTATATTTCATTCAACTCATTTGGCAAAACATTTTATTGGTGGAGGCTTTCCCAAGATACAGACCTAACAGAAAAGAAAAAAATTCAATGGGAAATTTAATACCTTATTCTCCCTTCATATGTGCAAAAAGTCTTACCAATGAGGTGTCAGATATCTGTTTATGTTTGGGAGAGTTTTGGAGTAAGATCAGGGCATATGCATTTGATTTTTAGTAAGGTAATTGTCCATCTGTATTCTGGTGCCTTGGAATGAACTAATCTGAAGTTGTAAAACACAAAGTCTTGCCTTCTGTTTGAGATCTCGATTCACACCGCCCGCAGGCTGGCCTGCTGATAGAAAGGACAACATTGTGTCTCTTCCCATTCATTTGGTCATCCTTGGTCTTACATGTTTTATTTCATAATCTTAATGACATATTGCAGTGGCTATCTCATTTAAATCTTCAGTTGACACCAAAATTAGTCCTTATATTACAGAGTAACAAGATCTTTATCTGTTTTTATAACCACCATACTCTATACAGGCGTAGTTCAGCGAATGGTTTCTAAATGAACAAATAAGTGTTTATGGGATGACTGTATGTTAGAGTTTGGGAATGCAAGGACAAACAAAGAGCTCTACTCTCAGGGACCTTCCCCACCATGAAAGACAGTATGGTTTCTGGAGAGAGTACGAGACAAATGGAGGCAACCAGAGCATCATTTGCTTAACTGCTTTAGTCTGTAAAAAAGAATTTACAAGAGTAGATAGAAGATCTAGAGACGAGACTGTGTTCTGGAATACTAGCTCCAGGATTGTGTTTGATTTAACTATGGACAGAAAGACATTACAGTTTCAGGTTTGTGGGGACCACTGTTCTAGAAAGTTCTGCTGTTAGCAGAGCAAAGGGTGATGCTTCCATCTGCAATAGAGAGAATATATTAGATATTTTCATCAAGGTGTGTTGACTTGGTACAGTCTTTGTAGTATCACACAGGGCAATATGTTTGAATTTATGAGGGAATCACTTCATAGCATCAGAATTATAGTTCCACACTAGTAAGTATTTTGTTGAGTTCATTGTAACACCAAATGGTACCTACAGTATAGGTGTCTCAAGTCTAGGATGGGGTCTTAGTTGGAATTTCCCTAAACTGACTTCTGAATCAGAAAAAGAACAAATTGTTGAGCTTGGGCAGGCCACAGGACTCAGCTATGATTCTAATGAGAGGCTCAAGATGATTCTAATAAGAGGCTCAAGATGAACAAACCAAGGAATCAAACTTTATGTCCTTAAATAGCATTCTATTACAATCCAGGTCATGGAGCAAAACCCAGGATCTCATTACCACACTTTGAAAAAATTTTTTCCTTCTTTTTTTACACATTCTGTGATGATGCACTCTGAATTCAGAGTATACATGTGATCATCAGTAAATATTTCTACAAAGTGGTTCATAGCTGCCAAGAAAAACTCAGCTAATGTATGCAATTCTAACTGAATCAAGAAAGAAGGATTTGTGTAGTCTTTCCCAGGTTCCTTGCAGCTAAATAAAAGCCAGAGAATTCTAATTATCCAATGGGGTTTCCTTTCCATCACCAGAATCATAAAAACACAAAGCCCAGAGGACTGGGCCTTGTGTTTTTCGCTTCATTTTTTGGGGTCACTTCTGGGAATGTGGTTGTTCTCAGGGTACAATTTGTCTTTGGGACCATATGCTGGTGAAAGTGAACACTTCACTGCATCTATTTGAGATCCTGGGTTGTTACTGTGGATTAAAGAGAGATTACAAAACAGAGCAGGATGAATAGGCTGGGCAGGGGTGCTGTACAGGACAGTCATCTGTTGGTTTATTTCAAAGAAGGTTCCTTGGGGACATTGCATCATACAGAATAGTTTTGCTAAAACTATATCGTTTCTTCATCTTCCCATCAATGTTTTGCATTTATCTCATCTACTTGTTTCCAATTCCATTGATTGTCTGCTGCTGCTGGGTTTCAGAAAAAACTAGGGAATGCTTTACATATCTCCCCCCCCTTCTTATTTATGATATTAAGAGCCAAAATGTACAGTGACTGCCAAAGTATCAGGGGGAAGCCAAATGAAGTACATTTTATGCCAAGAAGAATGCAAAAAGGTCTTGATTTTTTATTTAAGAACAGAACATTTCCCTTCTTCTAAAACTGGGAAGTTACAATGGCATCCAGTGGGTCAGCAGAAGTTGACACATCTCAGTACAACACGTTGGTAATTCTTTTCATACTTGTGCACACTCTTCTCATTCAGAAACAGAAGCAAGCCATGGTACCAAAGGTTCCTATAACAACTTTAACCCTTTCAGAGGTCACAAAAAGCTCCCATGGGCTTGCTATTTAAGCTAAAGCTGATCATTGATATTTTCCTTAGGTAGCCATGCAATGCCTACAATGGAGGTGGAGGTTATACAGCAATATCTTGTAGATGGCCTCTGTAGCTCTGTGAGAAAAGACAGAAATTTCTTCTGTTTTTTAGTGCCTGGTGTGAGAGGCAGTTTACTTCATTTTGTCAGACAAATAATTATTTCTGCGAAATAGGACTCTCTTACTTGCCCTTCCTGGAATATAGAGATGAACTCTGAGTCACTGCACTCCAGATGGGATAATGTAGGGGGTCATCTTATAGAGGCTTGATCCAAAGCACAGAGCTCAGGTCTAGCTTTGCCATTTATTAGCAGATAGACTGGACACATTTAACTAGGTTCCAGAGTGATTCATATAGAACACACTGAGAACAGCAGACCTTAGTCATGATACTATTATTATTCCCATCTAGTCATCCATCCATTTCAGCATTCAATATTCACGAAGTGTCAACTATGTATAAAGCACTTTGTTATGAGTTGACCTCTAGTGGGAGAAAAATCAATGAGATTTTTATTTTCTAGAGACTTCTTAGGGGAGAATATATTAAAACAACATGTTTTCAATGATTTCATATTTGAAAAGTGTCAAAGCAAGTGGTAAGTGTCATAAGAAGAAGATAAAGTGTGGTAACCTTAGAGACAAGATGATGGAGACTTCAGATCAAGGTCCTTTCTGAGAATGAAAGGCAGGTTTACTAGTGAAAGTACAAAGTGTGAACTTAAGGTCCCTCTGTCTGGTTGTAAGGCTTGCAAAGATGATGTCCCCTAGGGAGTAAGTGAGTAAGCAGGCTCTCAGAGGTAATCAAGGTTAGTGTTTGCTGGTTGGACTGTATCCCACAGATACATGAGCATCGCAAAGAACTTCTAAATCTGATTTTATTTAGAAATAGAGACTTTTAAAATGTAGTTGAGTTAAAATGATGTCACTGGATTGGGTCCTATTCCAGTATCACTGGTGTTTTCACAAAAATCAGGTGATGGAGCCTTAACTCAGACACTCAGAGACAGCAGATGAGGGATGCTACATGGAGAATGCCACTTGATCCCAGATATCCTCAACACTAACTCTGTCCAGGAAAATAACCATAGGGTAGGAGATGCCAGAGTGGGCTCACTGACAGAGTTCAAAGGCACAGTAGCCTTGTGAACATACTGATTCCAGACTTGTCACTTAGGGAAACTATAAGACAGTGCATTTCTTCCATTTAGAGCTACTGGGTGGTACTTTGTTTCAGAAGTTCTGGGAAACACATGAAGATATGAAGCCACTGGGGAATTTAAAGAGTGTGAGTGGTGGGCAGAATTCGTGAGGATGAGTGGATGGCGTCAGTCTGGTTCTCACATGGGTCCAGCTTGTAGATATGACTGGTGGTGGCTGCAGTAGAGAAGATGATGAATCCTGGATGAATGTTGGCAACTGAGCTGGTGGTATTTACTCATTAGTCCGGCTTGGGGGTAAAAGAAAGAAAGAAGAATCCAAGGATGCCCGAGTCTGTGAGGTTTCCCATCCATCCTAATTATGGGTTACAACACCGAGAAACATCCACAACACTGTCAAAGTCCTCCCTCCCCAATTTCATGGCATCATTTCACTTAATAATCTCTCTTGTTTATTAACTTTAGTAGTATTGTAGCATTTAGTTCCCTTGCTAACAGGGATGTTAGCTATTATGCCAGATGGTTCAACAAATAATTATCTTCATACTTACACAAGCGCTCTATTTATTTTTTTTTCTGATTGCTGGTACAGTTTTGAACTTTTTAAATGTCTGAAAGCTCTACCGATGGGTACGTGCAAGAGGCCCTATAATCTTCAAGAAGGATTTACTATATGGTTGTTGGACTCCTAAACTCTCCCCAGCTCTGCTACTGTTTCAGTCATTGAGAGTTTAATGGAGGAGAAAATCAGAATGTATTGATTTCCTCTTCTGCCCCTTGGAAGAGGCATTCCAAGTTGTTTTTATAATGTTTTGAAGCACTCATGGCAGTGCCTATTAGAGCACTTGAGAAAAGCAAAATCTGCAAGGTGAGCAGGAAGGCAGCTTTTATTGGGGTCTGCCTCTGAGTTAATGTAAATGAAAGAAAGGAGATGAGGATAGGAATTCTGTCCCAAAAGTGTATGTGTGTGTTTGTAAACACAAGTAATAAAAACCCAGAGGCTGATATTGGGGTTCAAGCTTCAAGCTGAAGATCAGAGAAGCAAAGCAGGCAAGCCAGTAACTCTTACTTCTACCCAGGCCGAAGCAATCCTGCCCTCAATGTGGCTGGAGACCAAAATGACCCAGGCTGAATATCTGCTCCTATCTTATATACCTCAAGTGCTGGGATAAAAGGCATGGGATCCCAAGTATTGAGATCTCCTTTGTGTGAACTGTTTCTCTGTTAGACTGGATCAATTTTGTGTAGCTTAGTGTGGCCTTAAAATAACAGAGATTTGTCTACGTCTGTCTCCTGAGTCCTGGGATTAAAGGTGTATATCATCATTGCCTAGCTTCTATAGCTAACTAGTGTGGCTGGCTTTGCATTCTGATATTTCAGGTAATCTTCATTAAATCATAAATAATATATCACCACAAGTGTTCTATTGCTGGGAAGCATGACATTAAACATGGGGGCCCAAAGACAGACATGGTACTGGAAAGGCAGCTGAGAGTTTTATATCTTGATCCACAGGCAGCAGGAAGAAAGACACCTCAATACCCATATCCAGTGACACACTTCCTCCAGCAAGGCCACATGTACCTCAATGAGGACACACCTGCTAATAGTGCCACTAAGTATTCCAATCTATGAGCCTACGGGGTCATTCTTATTAAAGCACCACTCTATGTGTGTTTTCATGTTAATGTGCTTGTGTGTGTGTGTGTGTGTGTGTGTGTGTGTGTGTGTGTGTGTGTGCAACCTTGAACCACAGGTCACATTTAAGCTTTACATTTTCCATGCTGATTCCAAAGTCTCTACTTACACATACCTCGACTATTTCCTCCACTTTTCTCAGGACTTGTTTTTATCATTTTGCTCGGGAAAAAACTCACCGGAAAGATTCAATTATGGTCCCACTACCCTTTGTGTCTCTTGCTCTTCGATATTAGTTTAGATCAGGAGGTTATATACTTCTGAGAGTATAAGTAGTAAGGATTACAGAACTTTATCCATATAGTACTTTAGTGATAAACAAGTGTCAAGTGGTCACACATCAAAATTAGCAAGCTTTTGTAAGCAAAAATACTGTTCAAACAGATCATTGGGTTGGAAGCTCTGGGGCTGGCTTTTACATCTGACTTTTCATTCTCTCTGACCCTTGGAACTTTTATCTTTGAAAAATCTGTATAATGACCCATGGTTAAAGGTCAGATGAAGTCATGCATATGAAAGGATTTGATATATGTTAGATATATGTAAGGTTCCCACGAGTGGTGTCTGAAACAAAATGAGAAAAGTTTTTGTAGCAACTTTGAATGAATTTCAGCATTTATTGTCAAATAAAGATGCATAAAATGAACAGGAATGTGTCTGGTGTGGTTTGCATTTGCATTGAGTGAAAACCAAAACATAGGAAAACTTTGTGGGGATTTCCAAAAGCCTGTCTATACCTTATCATTCCCAACTCTAGCCCTGAACCTTCTTGCTTAGTCTGTCTATTGTCCCAGCCTGGTAAGTTCCCTGGAACTCTACCTGCCCACATTATCCTCAATAGCCAGCTTATCTGGTGGGACTAGCCTGGTGAGTACCCTAGATCTTTACCCACTTGTATTATTCTCACACTTCCTGCAGGATTGGGTAGTACAACTTTCACACCAGCCCAGGTAGACCCAGTCAGTCCCATGGACACATTTTCTTGTCTGCCACTGAGTTGGAATCACCCTCTTTCTCCAACAACAACAACAACAATGAAAAATCAACATGAAACGTTTGTAGGTTTGACTTACTGACTCTTATATCTGACCTGAAACTTGAACAACAAAAAAAGCAAAACAAAACTTCTTCTCAACCATGTTCTGGAAATGTGCCAAGGTGTAAGGAGAGCAAACACCCCCAATCAGATGTAAAATTACAATTGCCAAGTATGGGAGATTCTGTCAGTTACTTTATGAATACTCATTTCACATCCTTTCTATTGATAAGATCTTGCTTATGACCAGGTCCTGCCCTATATGACAGATGGTGACCATGACATCTAAGGTGTCTTCTTTCTTGTTGTTTGAAGGGTATCTATGTGGTATGGATTGAATATGGAGGTTGAAGCTGTAGCAGTCATCTTGATATCACAAAAGATGCTTCGAACTGAAAGAGTGTTAGTTGATTTTGAGCTTGATAAACCATTGACTCAATGCCACCCCAAACCTTTTGTCATGGGAGGAAATAAAGCACTAGTAACAAAAGTGGAGTGATTAGTTACTTGCATTTTGATTTTTTAAAGTAGTATAGAAACACATGAAAGTATATATACTTCCTTATGATAAAATGTATACTTAACACATATTTAAATCAAATTTTATGTTAGAATCTGGTAATCTTTTGTAGAATACTGATATGCTATCTCATTTTGAGATATTCCCTAGTGTAAGTTGAGAAACAGAAGGATTTTGAATCAGAGACCTAGATTTGATGGTGGGATAAACTTTGTTCAGGAATTAAGGGATGGAAAATCAGGGATGAAAATGTAGATAGATACATGGCAGACCCAGGTTGTAGACAAGTATAAAACATTCAGTGTGGTCATATCTAAACCCAGTGTTTAGCCATTTCCATTTTCCTTCCTTACAGTCAAGCTGTCAGATGTAAAACATAAAAACACAGAGTGATGAGTTTAATTTGAGTATCATGTAAGTGACAAGTAATTTTGAGTATATGGGTATGTCCTACTTGGTATTACTTCACATTATAATCTATGAATAAGCTAGTTCAGACACTATTAATTTTTTGTTAGGTTTCTGGTGTTGGGCCAGAGTGTCTTAGATTCAGTTTGGAGCTCCTATCTTTTCTAGTAGTGAGAAATTTGACATTGCTCTATCTTTCCTGTTGGAAGTTTCCTCTCTGGGCTCAGGCTACTTCTAATATCCCACTGGGTCATAAAATGGGCTAGCTCCACAACTGCAAAATCCAGAGTTCATCAGCAAAGGACAGTATGAAACAACCTATAGGCTCTATAATTAGGTTGCAAACAGATGTCAGAAACACAACCCTAGGTATCCAGTGTGTTCAGTTTTGATTTTCACAAGGCAGCTGTCCAGCTAGAGAACTGGAAGGCTTCTAGAAGCAATAGAGTGCTGTGGTGACAAAGGCACAGACTAAATTAGGGGAACACATGAGCACCATATAGCACATTTAGTCTCCAAAGCAGGTTACTGTGGCCTGCCGTCAGCCTTCTCAGAAGGTTTTCCTGCACCTGCCACGTGTGCTGTTGACTTCTTTCATTGTACTCTCTCGATTTGTAACTAAAGCACCGAGTCACCACCTGTTCCACTTACTTAGGCGCACTGTGTATTTTCTGGAGTGTGTCCTTTCATTCTTACTCTAAATCTGTGTGGAGACTAGAAGCAGAAAGAAACCCCAATGAGGAGACAGTTAAATAGGGGACAATTTTGATTGTGATGCTTCAAATCAAACCCAGTTTGGGTGTCACAGCTCTGCCACAGTGCCACAGGCGGCCCTTTTCTACACTTGAAGGGCACTGTGGTTATCAGATGAGCCTGCCATCAGCATCGAGCCAGAAACACTTCGGTTCCCCAAACCCTTTCTCATAAATCTCCGCCTAAATTAGCAGGAGGAAGGATAGTGAGCTTCAGATCCCTGCCAGGCTTTCATTAATCCTCCAGACACCGCCAGGATCTGTCTCGCTTTCTCCTTTTCTTTGCCAGCAAAATGACACTTAACGAAGAAGGTACCCTCGAACATGCTGGTACATTCCTGACAAACTTTCATAAATATGCCCAGCTGTTTTCCCCAGCTCGGCTCTGTGTAGCCTGCAAATCACTGATTAATTTGCACACAGCTGCTACAGATTCAAGGCAGACGAGCTCCCTAGAAACATTCCGTGTTGCTGGTATTAAGCCTCTAATTTCCTTAAGTGAAAAGTTTCTAAAGCTGTTCAGATTTTGTGAAAAAGCTGCAAAGGCAGGGCTCCTGGGCTTCCTCCCTTCTTGTCTGACAGTCACACTGTCACGCTGAAAAATCCACTTAACCGTTGTGTGTCTGAGCGCTACTTTGTAGCCTAGCAATTACTAGGTTTTTCTCTCTGTGTTTAGCATTGTCTAGACAATTTTTGAAAACGCATTTTTGTGCAAGGCCTGAAAGGGAGACTCTGCTCTCTTGAGGGTGAGATCTTGGATTTTTAAAGTCCAGCAGAAGCAGGTTAAAATCCCTCTTCCCTTCTTTGGGTCTGGTTCCCTGTGTGTCTCTGATAATTGAGTCTACATAAAAGGCCCTGGGGAGTCTTTAAGAAGATAATTTATTCAATGGGAAACATTTTAAGCATGATAATAGCCTTTCTCCTCATTGTCTATGAGAAATTTGGGGTCTTGTAGTGTGCTTTGATTGTTCATGTAAACTAGAGTAGGGAAAAGAGAAAGTGATTTAGAAAGGTCTGGAAGACCATATGGAGGGACAGAGATCTACTTCTGAAAGGAATACTCCACTGTAGGTGTCTGAGAAGCTGAGGGACCCAAAATAGACTGACCTTTTGAGAAAGCATTTGGGAGTTCCAGACCTATGGGGGAATGATGGGAAAGGCAGAAGTAAGAGATGAACAATGCACCACATACCAGAATTCACTGGCCTTCATGACATCCAGTTAGGACATTGTCTGAAGTGATGCTTTGAGATCCCTGCTTACCTGACCAGTTTCTATCTCCTATTCTCAAGAGAAGGTAGGTATCAAGAAGATTTTCAGCCTGGAGGAAAGGGAAGGTGGCAACTACATAGGTGACGATGAGAATTGGTGATGTGCTATAACGGACAGACAGAGACTGAGCACCAATGATAGTCTTCAACTGGAAAAAAGAATCATAAACACATGGAATCACAAAGGCATCTAAAACTAAAGTTATTCTGAACAAAATTAGCAATGGAGGCACCATAAAACTTGATTTCAAATTATACTGTCATGGTAGTAGGCATAACATGGTACTGCCACAAAAGCAAACCTGTAGATAAATGGAATAGAATAGAAGATCCATACATAAATCTAAGAAGGAGAAATACTTCCTTCTTAACAAGGATGTCAAAAAACATATTGGAGAAATGAAAGGGATTTGGTTTTAGTCCTCTACATGTAGATATCCAGCTTTTCCAACACCAGCTTTTGAAAAGACTTTAATTTCTATAAAAATCATTTTAAAATCGGGGACGATGCCTTAATTTAAGATTCAAGGTTGTTAAGGGAAAATACTTCACAATATAGATTATACATAAGACCAGCCTGAGTAGGACTGTGAGAATGCAGGGGAAAAAACCAGCAAAACCTGACAGTATGGGGTTTATTCAAAGTAAACGCTTTGTTACAGCAAAGAAACTATCTTACAAAGGTAAAAAGATCATATAGAATTAGAGAAAAATCTTTGCCAGCTGTTTATAAAGCAGGGAATAATTACCCACACTATATAAAGAACTCAAAACTTTAAATAGTAAAAGAAAAAATTTCTGTAACCACGGTTAGAGAACTGTTAAGAAATTGTGACTGTTCGATGAAAATGGAGATTATCTGTTGTACTTGTGACAAATTTTGAAAAGTATCCCAATATCAGTACATATAGGCATTTGTCATGTAGACTTCTTGAACTAAGTCCTGGACTCACCTGGTGTTGGGAACCAACACCAACAGGCTAGTGTTTGGATATATTCACATATAAGTTGTTTCTTCTTTCATTGAAATCTGTCATAGTGTTTAATTTATTAATATAGATACTTAAAAGATTATCTATTACTGGAATTAATATAATGCTTGCAGAACACTTTTTCATAGTTTCACTAGTCATTTATTAGTCTTTTGAGAATTTTGTACAATTTATTTTGGTCATATTCACACTTCGTACCCAACTCTTTCTAGATTCACCGTCACATTCCTGGATATTCAACTTTCTGTCCTTTATGAAAAATAAATTTGTCCAATTTGTGCTGTCCATTTACTTTTGGATGTTTGGCTTTTCACTGGATCATGGTGTCAACCTACCAGGGGTCACACGCTTAAGGAAATTGACTCTCCCTCTTCCAGAAGCTGTTAATTGCTAATAGCTTCTCAATTAGGGTTGAGACTTCAAGACCACCACCTTTCTCCCTTGCTAGATCCTACCTGGCTTGAGCTCGTACATCTTGCCACAGCCATGGTGAGTTCATGTGTACATCTGCTCTGCTATGTCCAGAAAGTACTCTCCTTATAGTCTTCCACTATCTATGGCCCTTGCCATCTCTTCACCCACTGTCCAACAATAATCCCTGAGCTTCAGGAGGAGGACATGAGATATGGATGGGCTACACAGACCTGAGCATTTTGCAGTTTCTTATTCTTTGCACCTAAACAAACTCTGATGAGAGTTGAGATAAGCACTAATGTATCGGTATAACAATAAATATTGAAGAGTCACTTTAAAACTGTGGCCACTTAACAGAATAGTGGTAATAGGATTCTCCCCTATGACCAATGACCTGTCTAGCCATAGGTTCTTGGCCTTGATATTAGTGCCAGGTGTGGGTTTAGTAGAGTGGGTCTTAAATTTAATCATAGAATAGTTAGTTATACCATAATGTTTTTGCCACTGATGTACCCCCACAGTCATGTCTTGCCAGCTTGGTTCAGGGTAACTGCCGGAATGTACATGTACAAGCAAAATTGATGCTGGCTTTTCTCCTCTATCAGTGTGTGTAGCAAGAGGAGAAGGGTGTGGAGGGAAACTGTAGGGGTAAAAAAGACTTGAGCAGTTTTTACTAGCTGTGAGCCTTGTGAATTATAATAATGACCAGCCCGGCTAGGTGTACCCATTGGTGCAATAACAACACACATTTTTTTTAGATGTAGCCAATTGCTTTATTATTGTGTTTAAGGCCCACACCACAGGGGGAACTCATACCTGGTACTATAAACTTGATTAAGAACCTGTGGCTATGGAAATAATAGGCCCTAGGGGAGAGCCTACTATCATTTTGGCTAGTGGACATGGTATCAAACTATCTTCTAAATATACCTCTATACCCACAGATTATTGTAGTTCTCAGCATTCATCAGAGATGTTTCCTTTTTTCTTCAGTGGCCAGTGACTAATACAGAGATTCACAACTGATGAAAGTGCAGAGAAAAAGTGACAACGGAGTGATCATTCCTTAAAAGGACATCTAATGCACTCCCTTCCCAAGGCTCAAGGGAATACCACCAAAGAAGAAGCAGAAAAAGGAAAAGAGTCAGGGATTGAGGAGCACACTCTGCAATATGGTCTTATGGAAATTGTTGGTCTACTCAAGAACCCAGAGCAGTTATAGTTACCAACACAATACTTGCCAAAGACTGTTCTCCTCAACATTTCATCATAGAAGGGTTAAAGGCTTATGGCATCCTACCCATATTTGAGACACTACCGACAGTTAAAAATGGTTGGTGGAAGGGGGTTTACTGTCTTCAGTGTATAGGAACTGATAAATTGCCCAGTTAAAAAAATGCTACCCAAGCTCATGTAGGAAACTCTGATTAAAACCAGTGGGTTTAACACACACAAAAGACAGTAAGGGAGGAGGCAGACTTGCTGGGAAGGATTAGGGTTTCATCAGGAAGCAGGGGAAGAGACAAGTTATTAGTGACATGTATTAAAACTATTATATACATGTATAGAACTGTCAAAATTATAAATTATAAAACCACAAATCAATCTCTTACCTAGTTCAAGAGCAAGGCAGGTAAAGCCTACGTCTGACGGTGATAAAGACTGGGAACTAGACTAGGAACTGGACTGGGGAGATACCTTAGTGCGCAAAAGAGATTGTAAAAATGAGGATCTGAGTTTGAATTCCCACAATCTACTTAAAGCTAGATATGTTATGTGAGCTTCTGTAACTCTAACACTCCTATGGAAAGATGGGACATAGAAAGGGAAGAAGTTACATACCAGGACAGATATACTGGTATATTCAGTAAAATATGCACATGAGCCCTGTTTCATACAATTCTGAACCTTAAGTTGTACTCTGGCCCAAATACATGTATATTACAAATAACACCTGGCTCATGTGTGTGCACACATGCATACTTTGCACATGTTCACACATATACAAATAGATGTAGGAAAGGAGAGAAGTTACTAAAAGTCCTCCCGAAGTCATGTGCTGAAGGCTTGATTGTCACCGTTAAGTGCCGTATTGCAGAGTGGGAGAACCTCCAGATGGTGTGGCCCGGCAAAGGGAGGCTCAGTCATTGGGGGTGCCTTTGAAGTCGGGGGAAGTTGGGATAAGAACTCATTCTGCGTTGCTGCCCCATGCTCCTTACGCCATCATATGCCAAGCGCTCTACTCCAGCACTGGTTTCCAACCATGGCGCTTAGCCTCACCGCAGATCCAAAGCTTCAGGGCCAACAATCACGGAACAAACTTTACAATAAACCTTTCTTCCTGAGTGGATATTCTCAGGTATTCACGGGGGTGCGAATACAATTGGCACAAGGATCATGTTCTAGAAAAACACATAGTTGATTTGGCAACTATTAAAGTGTGTGTTTGATTCATGTGTGCTTTCTCAGTAACAAGCAGAACTTAAAGGGCAGAGAATGACGCTAATGGAAGTCAGTGTCTGACCAATGCTAATTTTCCTAGTTTTATGTTGGTAAACTGAGACTTGCAAAGATGAGGACATTTGAAAGTAGCCCATTAAATGATACTGGTTTGGTCCCTGGGGAAATCTGGCTTTGAAAATATTTACCATATAAAATCTTATAAGATCTGTGCATGAAGGGATGGATGTCTAGCCAAGAAATTACTTGCTTTGTAGATGGATGTTTTTTCAAAAGGTCCTTTAAAGGCAGCCAGTGAAATCGAATTATGATTTGATTATGAGATATTGGATTTACTCCCAAGTTTTCAAGAACCCTCCAATTATACAGAAAAAAAAAACCATTAAACTCAGGCTAAGGTAGGTTAGTCCCATTTTAACTTGAATTAGAAGTGACCAAAGTGTCTTATAAGGTGTTATTTCTTTCACATGAATTTTCACTTACCTTAATTTCCTCATAAAACGGGGGAAAAAGGTTTTGACTCTGTGTGTCTTTTCAGCACAGATAGATATTCTTAGGTGTGACTTAACTTTATCTTCCATTTTCTTATCTGCCTAAGAAGATGCAGTTGTTCAAAACCAATTTACTTGGTTAATTCTTTCCTCTGTCATCTTTGTAATTATTTCCAATAGGCTTTGGCCAAATAATTCATTCTCCATCATGTGGTTTCATCTCAGCTAAAAGTTTGTGTCCACGAAGTCAGTTGTCATGGCAACAGCTAGGCTATTACCAGATTAATATTGTGATTATACTGTGGGAAAAGGAAAAGGGAAATGATGGTGGGGGAGGCAATTTTCTGGACACTTCCACGTATCTGTTTTAATTATTAGTCTTATTATTATTGGACTTATTCTCATACACAATTCTGTTCTTAAATACTCCAAGTTTTAGTACACTGATCATCTTGCACACATTTGTCATACATTTATAATTTGCTTGATATTTATTAAGAAGGAACCATGATGATCAAAGGGATTAAGACTGGGCTGGTTTAACCCCCAGAAACAGCTGACCAGACAAAGGTTAACTCTTGAATCCCAGGCATCAGCCTGGGAATCCAGCATGGGACTGATCAAGACCCCCTGAATCTGGGTGTCAGTGAGGAGGCCTAGGGAATCTATTGAGCCTTGGGCAGCAGATCAGTACCCATCCCAAGTATACACACGGACCTTGGATTCCCATAGAACAATGTGAGGTGCACTCTCACCCTGAACTCTTGGGGTAGGGTCTAGGCCCTGCCCTATATGAAATGACAGACTATGGACACCCCCATGGAGGGCCTCACCCTCCCTGGGGGAGTGAGGGGATAACGGGGGGGGGTTGTGGGGGGAGGGCACGGGAGTAGGGGAGGGAATGGGAGAGGGACCTGGAACTGACTTGTAAAGCAACTTCGTTTCTTATCTAAATTTAAACTGGAAAATAAAAAAAAAAGTGGGAACTATTAGAAAATCTCAGTGTATGTCATCTCTGCAATATATCAAAATGAGGAAGTCACAGTGGTACCCTAACTGAAAAAAAAAAAAGAAGGAACCATGATGTCTGGTGTAGCATAAGCACACTAATTGATTTACTTATGAATTTATTCATAAATATGTATTGAATACGTATTGTGCCAAGCCAGATTTTAGGAGTTGCACCCTGTAGTGAACAAAGCATATAGTATCATGGCTGTTCTAGAGAAGCAGGAGACCCAGGTTGGCCTTGTACTCATGGCAGACTTCTTCGTTCAACTTCTCCAATGCTGGAATTACAAGTATTTGCCATCACATTGGCAAACACATAAACTGCCCAATGAGTATAGAAGATAGGGGACAGATGAATGAAGAATAGGAGGTGAAATCCTAGAACTAATCTTCAGTGACAAGAGGGCAAAGTTCATGAGCATTGTGATAGTCATTTATTGCTGTGACAAAAGACCCAACAAAAGTAACTGAAGGAAAAAAGAGTTTATTCTTTTTGTTCAGTTTGAGGCAACAGTCCATCATGGTGGCAAGAGTCTAGGGCAGTTTCTCGCATTGCACCCATGTTTAGGAAGCAGAGACAGAGGAATAAAGTTCTGAGTTTACCATATTATTTTTATTCACTGGAACACTCCAGTCCATGAGATGATTCCACCCATGATTAGGATGGGTCTTCCTATTTCTAAAAACTCAATCTAAAAGTTCCCTAACAGACATTCCCAGACACTTGTCTCTCCAGTGATTCGAGATTCTGTCAAATAGACAGTTAACATTAGTCACCACAGGGATGTAACCTATACCATTCTTAAGTTTTGGAAAATGCCAAAGGGCCCTGTATTTGATCTAAGTCTCCTCTCTGAAACATGGATACGGATGGAGGAGATACGCATAACACACAGCATGAACACTGGCTGTTCCTCATCTTCCCACCTGCACATAGAATTCACAATACATGTGCATATAAACTCTGGCAGTCCCATGGTGTTACGAATTCAGCAAGACTCGAAGCACAAGGTAATTTTGCTGTATAAACCACTGTATATGTAAAGGCATTAAGTCTTAGAATGGCTACGTCCTCTGAATGAACTTTGAATGAAGAGTGAAGACAATGTTATACTAAAAAGCACTGAAGGTTAAGAAACTATATTATGCCCTTTCTTACTTTTGTGTCTTCAGTATTATACCCAAATATTCTTTCAGTGAAAATGAGGACATAAGAACAAATGGGAAGGGACAATTCTCAGCTCTTTTTCCTTATGTCCATTCTTTGCTCATCAGTAAGCCAATTAACAGAAAATTTTACCTAAAACATTCAGTAAAAGCTAGTCAAGATTTGTAGTTAATCTGCTTTTCCATATATATATACTCAAATACAGACTTTTTTATTCTGTGGTTTCACATTTAGCTAATGGCATGTGCTCACATTTGCATCTAAAACTAGCATGTTATAGCTTTAAAAATAAAATTATGTTAGCAATTTAAATTTTATGATGATGTTTATTATACTTATTTTATTAATAGTTTTAAGTTTCTTTTACTGAGGACAACATCAAATAGCACTCAGAACATAGAAGGGTTGCCCAAAGAAAGGCGGTAGATGGAAAATCTAATATTTTAGAAAATTTTCACTGCATTTTATGAATTCATGACCAGCTCTATGATAACATAAGGCATATAACAGTACATGTTATTGTATAAAAGAATTTTAGGTCAATTGCTTAACATGTCTGAGCCTCTAATTCCTCAGCTTTCAAATAGAGTTAAGGAATTAATGAACAATCCTGTAATGAAGGTTATTTCTCAAGATGTTGCACTAATAAATCCTTCACTGGGAGACTATTCTTTTTTGGCAGGTATTCAATAAAGTATAAGTGTGATGTTGTAAAAGTACCTTATAAAACAGTGTGTTCTCCATGGATATGATTTATTTTAGGGTTGTAAGCAGGACCATTTTATATCACCAAAGCAGGATATTTTGCTTTAAAGTAAATTGAGAAACAACATTCAGCAGTATACCTGTGGTAGTTAATTTTATGTGTTAACTTTGTTGGGCTAAATGATATCTAGGTAGCTGGTAAAACATCACTTCTGGATGAGTCTGCTTCAAGAAGAGATTAGCCTTGAAATCAGTAGACAGGGTAAATATCTCCCTCATCAGCATGGGAGTGCATTATTAGAACCTTTTGAGATCCTAATCAGATTAAAAAGGTAAAACATGGCCAGATTTATTCTTTTTCTTGAGACAGGAAATCTGTCTTCTTTCTGCACGTTCTCTCTTCTTCAGATTCTTCTCATTATGCAAGTTGCCTCTTCCACCCTCTTGAAGTTGGACCAAAATATGCAGCTGTGAGGTGGCATGTTATGGACTTCAGCCTCAGCAATCATGTGAACTAATCCTACAGTAAACTCAGTTATATATCTTTTGTCTTATGAGATGTGTGTGTCTCTCTGAAGAATTGCAATATTGTACCTTATGACAGTGTACCTTCATGAAAGCATTCAGATGCTTATATTATAATTAGTAACAGTAGAAAAATTACAGTTATAAGGCAGCAAGAAAATTATTTCATGACTGGGGTCACCACAACATGAGGAGCTATATTAAAGAGTCAAAACATTAGAAAGGTTGAGAACCACTGGTTTAGGATGTTTTGCTTAATAGTTCCTATGTGTCAGTTGTCAAACAGGTTATTAGTAGAAATAAGAAAGAACTAGAAAATGAGACTATAGTGGTAAACTTAACAACAAACACAGCATAATCCAGCCTTGCTAGGTGATAGAGGGAAGGTCAAGATACCATACCAGCTCATAGTGTGACCTTTTCATAAGGTATTTTATTTGAATAAAAAAAATCACAGACTTATACGTAGTCCTACTGAAGATCGATTTTAGTTCTATGAACAATGATTATATTTCACATAAGAAAGTTTTGCAAGATACATTGATGATGGTAGGAACATTGCAAGCTTCTACGCTCTATTAAATGAGGAATGAAAGGGATAATTGATGATTTACCATTGATACTGCAGCTGTAATTGACGAAAGCTCATTCTACCAAAACCAAACCAAAAGAGGAAAAAGAATTCCTAACTCAGCTAATTCTATACATTTAGCCCTGTAAAATGCAATTGGTAAGTGCTTAATTGCCATTTTTAGACACTTAGCAGACTTTTATGTGGAAACTAAAATTGGTCTTTCTCTATTGAGCTTTATTTAGAATTGGGACAAATGAGAGGGCATTACAGGAAGATGGATTTTGGCTCAATGCACGAAGTGTTTTTTCTACTAAAAGTTCTTCCCATCATTGGCCTTGTCCTTCTCTAGCCTGAGTGACCATTTGTCAGGAATGACGTCAAACTTGAACAAATTAAAGCCTGAACCAAACAGCCTCTATAGCTATTTTTAAGATTACAAAATGTTGTCATAGAAGGAAATTTAATTAACAACCATTTGGCCAGTTCTTTGGGGGGGCAGTCATTTCACTGCCTACTTCAGAAATTATGCCAGACTTAGAAAACATTTTTCTCTACCCAATTCACAGTGTACATGATTCATTAAAGATGCTCAGTAAAGGAAGTTATCCTAATGCATCCCCCTTGAGTCAAAAATGTAAAAATTATTGTTTCATAACTAACTGGGGGAAATGAAAGAAGAGAGAATATGCAGTGAGCACCCATACACCCTGGAAAATTAACTGTCTATTATGAAGCAGGCCCTGAGTTCTAAGATACAAAATGAATTTTAGGGAAAGATCCATAAAGGTGTGTTTTAAGTGGTGTCTTCTCCATGTTTCTGGTACCTGGAGAGATGAAGAAGTGGAAGAAATTGTGGAAATGACTTTAAAGACATTATCATGTAGAGGTGTTAAGTGTGTACCAAAGCCCCAGTCCTGCCTGAATGGCATCTGACACCCAGGTCATTATATTTTGTTTGATGTTAATGCATTTTTGTCAATAAATGATTCTGAAATCCTGTTCTTGGTTGATAAGAGTGAGGACAAGTGTGCTCAGAGTCAGTGTATTCTAGTGTGAGGCTGATGTGCATGCTATAGCCAAGTCTGGTTCCCTATAGGCAAATGGTTCTTAGGCACCAACGCTTTTGTTTCTTATTGTGTATGTGAACATGAAACATCCTAAAGAGCCAGCTAGTAGTACCTAGTCAAAAGAAGTCATGCAGACCAATAGCAGAGAGTTGAGTTCAAGAGGTAGCAGAGAGAGCAGGGAGAGGGACAGCAGTAGAGATACAGAGATGCAAGGCAGAGAAAGTAGAGAGAGAGGTACATCAATGCAGAGCAGAGAGAGCAGAGAGATACAGCAATACAAGGGAGAGAGCAGAGAGAGAGAGTAATACAAGAATGCAAGGCAGAGAGCAGATATATATATATATATACAGTAATGCAAGACACACAGGGAGATACAATAATATAAAATAGAGGGTAAGGAGGGAGGGAGGTAGAGAGAGAGAGAGAGAGAGAGAGAGAGAGAGAGAGAGAGAGAGAGAGAGAGAGAGAGAGAGAGAGAGCACAATGCAAGTCAGAGAGCAGAGAGAAATACAGTAAAGTAAGGCGGAGAGAGATATACAACCATGCAAGCCAGATGGAGAGAGAGAACACAGTACAAGACAGACACAGGGAGAAACAGTAAATCAGCTACAAGCATCACACTTAAGCTCTTGAGACAAAAATAATGAGTACCAGGAACACAAGTCAGCATGTACCCTAAATAGATGGTAAATGGTGCAGCACTTGTAGCAAACCAGAAAACAGAAAGAGCACAGGGGCTGTGAAACAGGAATTCCTGGGATAAGAGCGGTTTAATGAATGTATGATAGACTTTGGGTGGCTCAGGAAACTACTGATGGGAAATCACAAATGAAACAGGGATGCAAAAGCGCCATTTGTGAAAAACTGTCCTTAGGAAAAACATGGTTTTGTGTGCTAAGTGAGAGTAGGAAAGACTCCTCAAATCTATTGTTTGCTTTAAAAGTGCCTGGGTAGCCTCCATGTAATACTACCAGGGGTAGCCTTCTCTTACAGAGAGGCTTAAGGGAAGACCATGATAAACAAATGGGCTCTGATTACTCTCTGTGTCTTCAGGGTCTCTTGCATAGGTTCACTGAATTCTGGGAATGTGCATTCTCCTCCTCTATGACAGGACGATGAAATCATATATCATGAGGATGATTGGGAGGGGGAACAGCTGACCCTAGGACCACCATAGAGGCCTTCTAAATCATTTTCCATAAATAACTGAATTTTTCTCAGCTGGTAATGATTTTGTGTCTCTCATGGTAAGGCTTGAACTTGAACTAGGAAGCACATTGTTCTGACCTTCCTCCACAACCCCCTGGGTCCTTTGAAAGCACATTGTTCTGACCTCCTCCCCCTCCCCCTTCCCCTCCCCCTCCCCAGTCCCAGGTCCTTTGATAAAAACCAGTGTGGTGATGATAACTCACAAAAGCTGCTTCAAGGTTTAGTTTTTCCTTTTGCCAGTGATAGGTTTTAAACAAATAAACCTAGGTTTTATATTAGGGACCCATCTTTGTTCCTTGCAAGGTGCATACAAAGTTCCTACCTTGATCCTGGCTGTAGGCTAGGGAAAGATTGTTTCCACGCTCTTCTGAATAGAAAAATTTAGGCACAATTCAAAATGATGGGGGAGAAGCCACAGTAAATGCATGAGGCACAAGGCAAGGCTGGGTCTATTACAATCCTATTAACTGGCTCACAAATTTCTTATTTTCATACACACTTAAAAAAACCTGCCAAGTTTGTCTCCTGGCTTATTATTCATACATGAGAGAGCTCCTTGGAGGAGATCGTAAATACAATTTCTGCCAGCCAATTAGATGGAGGGTTTCTGATGAAGTGATAAGAACGGTGGAATTCAGAGGGATGAGGAGTTGAAATGGAAAAATGAAAGCAGACGGGCACTTCTGGAAGTTGTCTTGCATGAAGAAACTGGAGAGATGAGGTGAATTAAAGAGTATGAAGCGAAGCTTGTGATCTGATTGGTGAACCCACCCGTCAGCAAGCATGGGCTTCCTAATTGTTTGCTTCAGGGGCAGTGCAAAACTCCACTAGCATAGGAGAGATGAGCCTGTGAGAGCTGAAACCACTTGGACGCATCTGTAGATTATCTGCACCATGGCTGGAGAATGCAGCCTACTCTTCAACACTGCCTGCTTTTGCAATGAATCTTCTGGAAAAGCTAAGATGTGAAACAGTGTGATAGAGTGATTTGTGTTTTGACTAAAATCACAGGGATTTGGACCATCAAGTGCAGGGAACTGTGATGTCGGAGACATGGCCAGAGAGAGTCAAGTGGTTCTTAGTAATGTAGGCTACAAGTCCCTTGTAACTACCTTCTCTGCGGCACTGGGACATCAGGTGTCCATTGGGATTCACCAATAGTTTAGAGCTATCCCCCAAGAAGAGTTCGGTTTATTTATGGTATTTGAAGAACTAAAAGAGGACTTTGTAGCTTTTCCTGGAGGGCTGGGTGACTTCAGATAGGGAACTTATTTTTATGTCTTGATACTCCCATAGGTCAAAAGCAAGAACAACAATTACTGGCACAATTGGAGGGTGGCATGGTGATCTGGGACTCTCTTATCTCCTATCACAAGGGAGTTACTAAATGAACTGGTGAGTGTAGAGGATCCAACTCCTTGCTTTAAAAGGGGACACTTAATATTTTGACCACTAAGAGTGCCAGCTACCCCCAGCTCACAAGAGCAAGATTGTGTGTCCAGGTCATGACTATCTGATAGGGTAGATTTTATCCAGTGACTTCTAGTGCCAGGATGAAGAATCCCAACCTTCTCTCTTTAATCCACAGTAACTCTCGGGGAAGTTCATTGGTACAAACTGAAATCAAGGCTTTATTATGTAATCAGTGTCCAGCTTCTAAGCATGATCTCATTTCCCTGCCACTTTTCTCCCAATATATTCATCAGGTTCATGGTTTGCTTCAGAGTTTATGACTTAGGAGGATCAACTTCAGGATATTGATTGTGACTTTATTACAGAGATGGGTAATGTTATTTAGGTGGACTATTTAATCTCATCTGATGTTTTAAATATCATGGAGGAGGGCTCCAAAGACGCTTATTGTGATGGATCACGAGTTAGAGAAGCCCTCTCTGTTCTCATAGAATTTTAGGAGCCAAAATGAAATGTTTTGTTCAGAGCTAGTAACCATTGAAACTGCTCATGGCCCCCATGTGTCAGGTTTGTGAGTGGGTTTGGCTGATTTTTATTGTGGTCACTGACAATAATGCCATGTTTGGAAATTAAATTTCCCTCCAATAGCTTTGCTGTCAGGGAAGCTGCAATGGTCTAACTCCCATTTTTACCCTGAAGATGTGAGTGTTAGGTGCCCCCACCCACATTCTGATTCATTTCATCCCTAGATAGGAAAATCAGGAAGTCCATTATCATTATTGCCCTTCCCTCCTTCTACACCAAGGCAATACCATTGCTTCCAGGGAGAGAGTGGAAAGAAAAAGTTGACTCCAGAGCTCCAAAGTGATGTATTGGAAGACAAATATAAGACAGGAGTGTTTGAAAGACAAACACGTGTCTGGGGAGTTGTAGGTTGATGAAAAGAAGGATTTTTTAAACTGAATTACAATGAATAACCAATAAATCAGAATTACAATGAATAACTGATTACATAAATTTCCCATAAAGTTGAAATGTATTTACTTAATGTTTGTTCCAGTGACTTAGTACTTATCACTGCTAGCATGCTCACCAGCTGTAAGCAGCTATTTAAGTACAAGAAGTGAATTACAGATGACCAACTTTCATAACACCTGTCTTGCTGGGGTGAAAGTGGCCATCTTTATTCCCCCCAGTATCCATCCATCAATGTAATACTCTCTTGTCAGTTTCTATAGGTCACTATGATATTCTCTTTAATTCTTTCCATTTCCTTTAATAATGCATATGTTTTTGACATTTTTTAGAAGAGATAAAAGATAATAGGTATTATCAATGCCTGCTGTGTTCTTCTGTATTCAAATCAGAATAGGGAGATGGGCTTTCATCAGACACAGTACCACTGCTGAAAGCAATTTAAGGAATATCAGACTGCTGTGTGAGTGGGGAAAGACAGGCAGTGAGGGAAGAGTCAGAGCAACATTAAAACATGATAACTTGATGAACAGGAAGTAGAAATAAATGTGCAAGAGCAAGACCATCCCAGGCTTTTGAAACATGTCATATGAAGTCAAACGGATGGTGAAGACTGCTTTTACTGAAATGACACTAGAGCCAAATACTTAATAGTAATAAGAGGGGTAGAAATTATTTCTTGTGTCTTGTATTTGGTGTGTGCGTACTTAAACAATACCATATTGTTCATCCAGCCTTACTCAACAATGACACAGTGCTTCACTCTAGGAACAACCACTGTGAGACCAATCGCCATGAGAGGGCAGCAGAGAGCTAAGAACTGATAGCCCTTGTGACTAAACTCACCCTTACCTCCTCCACCCACAGTTGGCTCCCACTTTTTCTGGTGACTGATACCCAAATACCCTAGCACATGAGCATACCTGGTTTGCTGAAAATGAAAGAGAGGGTGAGACATGCTCAAGAGTAGTGTTGAGGTGTGGAGAAATTAGAGCCGTAAAGAACTGGTTTAAGGGTGGTATTCCTTCTGAATGCTAGGAGACACTGGTAGAGGAGACAAATTTAGGAAGCATGGCTTTGCTATTTATTTGCCCTTGATGACTATTTTTATCACTGGATAAATGTATATGAATTGGAAACTTAGGGTCTTGCTGTTTTCAAAACATTGATGCTCAAAAGATTAAGATTGAAATAGAGCTAAATTCTGAGTTGTCCCTCAACTCAGAGTTCCAGGAAAATAAAGGCTTACTGAACTTATGATTTGGCTGTAAATATTTTGCTGTGTGCTTTGGGAGACTGAGGCAGGATGGCCAAAGCAGCTTTTGCACCTGTTAATTCCAGTGGGCATTCTCTGGCAAGACAGGAAGCTAGAGGCCATAACTCACCAAGTCTTCCAAACAATGAGTCATAGGGTTGAGACTCTGGTTAAAAGCCAGAGCTATCTTCTGTTCACAGGCTGGGGATGTCATAAATATCATCAACTATTGACTTTTCTCTACCTCTTTTCTCCTTTTTCTTCTGGTTAATGATGCATCAAAGTCAGCTTAATGGACAAAGTTTCTCACTAATCACTGGGATAGACAAATAAACAAAAATGATCTATAGTGAATGTGTAATGTGGGAAAAGTAAATGGGGGTTTTGGGTGAATTAAGCTAAATATAAGTCAATGGTGGGAAGTGGCAGACACGAATGCAGGGTGAGCCAACGGCAGAGTCTAGAGAGTGGGGAAGAGTGAAACCAGGAGCCCTCAACATTTATAGAAAGCTTGATTCATTTTCTTTATGTCTAAAATAGTTTTACATTTGTTAATTTGGCAAACAACTGTGTTTTAGATTTTTTTGAGTTTATAATTACACTATTTCTTGTTCTCTTTCCTCCTTCTAAAGACTCCCATATACCTTCCTTGATCTCTTTCAAATTCATGGCCTCTATTTTCTTCAATTGTGTACACACACACACTCCTAAATACAAGAATACAACATGCTCAGTCTGTGTAATGTAACTTGTTGGTACTGGATAACTAGTTGGTGTGCTCTTCCCTGGAGAAGACAGTTTCTCCTGCTCTTGGCATTCCTTAGTTCTTTGTGTAGGGCTGAGGTCTCATGGTCTTTGCTCCATTCTCAAGGTCTGTTGTTATCCCCCTTCAGCTCATGCTCAAGCAGTCCTATTGGAGAGACTTTATGCCTTTGAAAATGTTTGTAGTGTATGAAATTCTACCTTGCAAAAAGTCATCTCATATAGATGTTCACTGCTATGTACCGAGCACTGCCCATGAGAAGATATGCATCATTTCCTAACTACTTGAAATAGGTAGGTGAGCATAGTGTATAGGAACAACTCAAAGTAAAAAGCCTCTCTGGCACTGTGGGTAGGAACCAGTTAAGGGGCCTATTTAGAGATGTGGGGACTCCTTTTTTATGGACAACTTCAAAGATCAAACTGCTTTGACACTTAAGGTCAAAGTAGAAATGAAGACAGAATCCAATACCCACTAAGTATATTGAAGTCAATAGAACTGGAAAATATAGTGGTTACCTTAGAACTCACAAGTTAATGAGATGTTGCAGAAATGGCAGGAAAAGTGTATGAGGGTCTACTGCTTATTCTGAAGTGTATCAAAGAATACAATGAATTGATGGATGAGTAGAAATAATGCTTGATGAACAAATTTGATTAAAATATTAGTATCCAACTTCAGTAGTCTATACTGTGTATTTGTTTGTTTTTTCCATTCTTTGCTTTTTATGTTATAATGTCAGAAACAAACACTCTTGGATTCACCCCACCAGGCTGATCCGAATAGCAATAATTGAATCACTGGAAATGCTACATCACCAGTTACTCCTAGGAAATTAAAGTTTACTCATGGTGACTTACGAAGATTGGATTTGTCATCAATACTTTGGGGATCCATGTGCTGTGTTTTGCATGGTATCAGTCCATGGATGTATGCGATTTTATAAAAGAATATGTTCTCCTCCTGCTCAAAGACTGAGGGCAATTAGGACGAATTTCTGCAAAGGAGCAAGAAATAGAGGAAATATGATAGAAAGATTCAACGTTCACGGATATAAATGGCAAAATAAAAATTGTACTTCTTGCAGGCCTAAAATCATTCATTTTCAAGTAAGACAGATAAAAATATGTTTTTCTACATTTAAGTAATTTCATTTCTTCTACCCCTTTTACTGTGCATATTAGTTACACTTGTCACAATGTTTCGGGCTGCTGCTTTGTAAACAGATCCCTGGCCTTTTTTGTATTTCTTGGCAGTGGTGTGTGTGTGTGTCTGTGTGTGTGTGTGTCTGTGTTCATTCTCTCTGCGCTAAAGCCTGTCATTGTCACATTTAGTTTTCATAGTAAAAGATAGTTCCTCTTTATTAAATTAAAACTTGGGATAATTGCTTTCTTTTGTTCTGTGATGGAAAGTCTAAATTTTCACTTGAACTTTTTTGAAGGCTTATAGAAAATGTGCAAAAATAATCAGAGAATTATTATGTATTTGTTGCTTGCCTTCTGTAATCCCAACAGATTACACAGGCAGTGCACACTTGTCAGGAAGTTGGCATTGCTACAACATTGCAGACTATTTGGTAGACTACTTGTTCCCACAAGTTCTGATATGTGGGCAAAGACCTCACATTTCACTTAGTTGTCAGATCCTTTGATTTTGGTTTGTTTGAAATCAGGCTTCACATAACAGACTGACCCTTACTTGAAAGAAAAATAATCAATTTTGTATGGAAAATCAAAAGACCCAGGATAGGCAAAACAACCTAACTCAACAAAGCAACATCTGGAGGCATCAACATCCCCGACCTCAAGCTCTATTATAGAGCTGTAGTCCTGAAAACAGTTTGGTATTGGCACAAAAATAGACAGGTAGACCAATGGAATCAAATTGAACACCCTGATATTAATCCATACATGTGTGAACACATGATCTTTGACAAAGAAGCTAAAAATATACAATGGAAAAAAGAAAGCATCTTTAACAAATGGTGCTGGCATACATGGATGCTGGCATGTAGAAGAATGCGGATCGACTCATGTCTATCGCCATGCACCAAACTTAAGTCCAAATGGATCAAAGGCCTCAACATAAATCCAGCCACACTGAACCTCTTGGAAGAGAAAGTGGGTGGTACCCTTGAACGAATTGGTACAGGAGACTGCTTACTGAACATAACACCAGTAGCACAGACAGTGAGATCAACAATTAATAAATGGGACCTCCTGAAACTGAGAAGCTTCTGTAAGGCAAAGGACAGAGTCAGCAAGACAAAAAGGCAGCCCACAGAATGGGAAAAGATATTCACTAACCCCACATCTGACAGAGGGCTGATCTCCAAAATTTACAAAGAACTCAACAAGCAAGTCTCCAAAACACCAAAAGATCCAATTGAAAAGTGGGAATCCACTTACTTTGTAGTCAAGGCTGACCTAGATCAAATAATCTCCCTGCCTCTGCCCCCCAAGTACTGGAGTTAGTGCGTTTGTGGTTTCTTTTCTTTTCATTTCATTTCTTTTCTTTACTTTTTCTTCCTTCCTTCCTTCCTTCCTTCCTCCCCACACCGCAATATTCCACGACCTTGCAGATTTTAAAAAGGACACACTCCAGTTGTTTTCTTTGATTTTCCCTTGAACAAATGTTTATTGATATAGTTAACATTATTGTTTGGGTACCAATAATGCTGGTTATATGTGTTTCATCATGTGTGATATCAGTGTGGATGATGTGAATGTGTCCTCTGGCTGTCAATGCTAACTAACCACAGTATACTGACTATCAAATCTCAGCAAGGGTTTTCTCCTATTCAGTTACTGATTTTTCCTTTGTAATTCATAAGTAACACCTATCTGGGGAGAGACAAGAAATATTTCCTACATTCACCCACTTACTTCAGAGTCTGTTTTTGGTTCAGGTTTATTGTATGTTACTATGTTGTGTGACTGATTGAGATTCACTGTTTCTATAGTAATTAATTAATTAATACTAAAAGCCACCTCACATCCCTCATTTATTTACACACATATCTACTTAATGTATCAATGATTTGTATTTATTTTATCATTCATTGGGCTATGATCATTGTTTGCATGGTTTACTTTGATGCTCACAGGTTTCCGTATTTGCATGCTGGGCCTTCTTTCCAGCTGGCTCTATGCCCTTTCAACATGCTTTCTCCATTGCTAGTTGAGAATTTCCTTAATTCCCAGAACCACAGGACCTTCCAGGATTAGCTTAATTTCCTTGTCCCAGAACTGCTGTCAAGCCATCTCCTGAGAAGTCCTGGCTCCCTTTATTTTTGAAGTAAAACATAGTTGTGCCCATTGCCCCTAGGTGCCATTTACTCTGGGCACTTGGCAGATAGAGGGAGAGCATACAGAAACCAGCATGTGCATTTTCCTTTGTATCCATTTTCTTTTCTATCAGCATGAGTTGAAAAAAGAATTAAATACCTCACTCAGAAGTAATATAATCAATAACTGAGAAAAGGATTAAACAGACAATTCTTTTTTTATCCTCTACTTTTATTTTTTTAACACTTTTTATTATGTATTTAAATTGGAAACAAGCTTTCTTCCTATGTCACTCCCAGCTCCCTCTCCCTCCCCTCCACTCCCACTTCCTCCCCAGCCCCCCCCACAGCCCGCCACCCAATCCCCACTCCATTCCCCAGGGAGGGTGAGGCCCTTAATGTGGGATCTCTAGAGTCTGTCATTTCATTCCAGGAAGGGCCCAGGCCCTCTTCCAAGTGTCCAGATTGAGACAGCATCCCTCATTGTGGGATGGGTACCCAAAGTCCACTTGTGTGCCAGGGATAAATACTGATCTACTACCCAATGCTCCATAGATAGCCTGGGTCTCCTCACTGACACCCACATTCAAGGGGTCTGGATCACTCCTATGCTGGCCTCTCAGCCATCAGTCTGTTGTCCAAGATCTCCCCCTTGTTCAGGTCAGCTCTTTTTCTGGGTTTCACCAGTCCAGTCTTGACCTCTTTACTCATCACTCCTCCCTCTCTGTCACTGGGTTCCAGGAGTTCAGTTCAGTGTTTAGCTGTGGGTGTCTGCCTCTGCTTATGTAAAGAGACAATTCTTAAAATGCAAGTGGCCAACATATACACAAAAAATATTGAGCATCTTTGTTCATTTCTCTAAATGTAAACTATAGCTACACTATGATTCATCTCATCCTCATCAGAATAACAAGAAAATAATATCAAATGCTAGTGAGGATGTGCAGGAAAAATAAGCTTTGTATACCAGTGACGCAAACATGAAAATAATCTAACCCCTATGGCAATCAGTGTAAAGGACCCTCAGAAAACTCAAAGGGAAGTAGAATATGATCCAGCTATGCCATTTCTAATAATATGCCCACAGGAATCTAAGGCAGCAATACCTGTACATCCATGTTTATTACAGCTCTGTTCCTGATAGCCAAGTCATAGAGTTAGCCTAGATGTGTATCAACAGGTAAATAAAGAAAATATGATGTGCACACACAGTAGAGTGAAGAAGCTCTTAAGGAAAAGGGAATTGCATCACTGGTGGGAAAATGGGTAGATCTCAAGTAGACTGGAGATTATTAATGTGTAATAAGCCAGACTGAAAAAAATTCTGGTCATCATCTACAAGAATTTAGTTTTAAAGAAATTATACATACATACATACATACATACATACACACACATAATTATACATATAGATCATGAAAGTAGAAAGTCTTTTTGTATGTGGAGTCTCTTAGGTAGTTTTTTGATTTTGTTTTTCAACGTGCAAAATCAAACTTAAATGCTATGCAATTGCTTCTATCAGTATTTTATTGCTTTTGAACATGTAGTCTTTGTCAGGAAGTTTTTTTTTTTTGCTGTCGATGTTAAGTGGGAATTCACTTACACCATCTAAGACCTGTGTATCTCTTTCTCCCTCCTCTTCCCACTTCTTGCCTCTCCTCTTTCTCTTCTTCTTCTTCATTTAGGTCTCTGACCCCTTTGGAGTTTTCCTCTTGTGCATGGTATAAAGTATGTGTCTTTTTCTAAGTGACTATATAGTTATCATGATCCATGTATTTCAAGGGATATCACTATTCCAATAATTTGAGATGCTGTCACCTTAGAGTAAATATTTACAGGTGTTTGTGGTGATATCTATATTTTTGTTTTATTATCCCTGTTTATTCGTGAATTTGTGCATCAGGACCACCAAGTCTTACTTACAGAGATTCTGTATTATGTTTTAAATTCTGGCAAGCATAGCCTACAGTATTTTTATGCTTCATTTTTTTATTTGCTCTTCCTTTTCAATTAAAATGTTGTTTGTTTCAGTTAGGCTTTTTATGTTGAATTCAATTTTGTTGTTATAATTCCTATTACATCTTCTTTTGTTGACTTGAATTTATCTACATGCAATCTACATATAAAAATATCTACATATAATTACCTAAGTAGTTGGCTGCATTTCTCACTGTGTTCTCATGCACCTGATATAACCCCTTTGTGGTTTTCTTATCACTCTTATAGTTAATTCTTTACCATCTCAAACATTATTTAAACACCATCAGATCAAATTGCTTTCCCACCCTACCCTCTTCCTAACCTTTTACCAGGAAGATCTTCAATCTCTACTTGTAAACTTCCTGGGTGATTTTTCTCTGGGTGTTTTTCTCCAAACTCTGCTAGACTTTATGTTTTAGTCTTTCTTTCCTTCCGGTATTTAAAACATGGAGAACATTTTTATCCTCATAAATTTAATTGGACTATTTTGCTAAAATGCTTCAGCCATATTTATCAGAGTTTGAAATTATTGGTGGTTACTAGTGTTTCCCATGAACAATGGTGAAACTAGTTCACTTTCAGTGACTCACAGCATATCTGCTGTCCCTTTCCAATTTTTGGTTTTATTGGTAGGCTCAAGAGTTTGTATTATGGTTCAATGTAATTAAAATAATAAATTTCTAAAAATGAGCTATAATAAAACTATAATACTATAATAAATACTACAATAAAGCAAAATGTTATAATAAACTAAAACATAATATTAAATATAAGACCATAATAAAATGTTTCTTTATTCAAGAATTAAAATAGTTATGTTCTATTTTATAAAGTCCAAAAGCTATTTAGACTTAATTTACTGCCAAAACACTGCCATTCCTTTCATAGGGAATTCATCTATTTATGATTTACTCCTTTTGAGAATCCATGATAAATCTAAGAAGGATATGTATTTATTTTGTTTTCTTCATCTCTGAATGTCTGGAAATCTCAGGTGTCATAAACAATAAGAAATAAGTGAGGGAATGTCCTTGAATTATCCACCCTATTGTATAATGAAATTTAGCTTACTTGGGCTGGTGAGATGGCTCAGGGGATTGGAGCACTGGGTGCCAAGTCTAATGACCTGAGTTCATTCTCTGTAATGCAAACATGTGAAGGAGAGAAGCAACTCCTTCAGGGTTGTACTCTGACCTCTATATGTGTTGTGGAACATGAAAGTACATGTGTGTGTGTGTGTGTGTGTGTGTGTGTGTGTGTGTGTGTGTGTGTGTGTGTGTTGGGGTACAAAACAAAATAAACTTCAATAATTAAAACCAGAGTTTTGTAGTCTTGTACTACTCTCTTTTGCACCTGCATTTGGAGAACTGAGAGAGTACTTTTGAAGTTCAGTGTCCTGCTCAGGAAGCGATTCACACTCCTCAATGTTGTCCATGTTCAACAGGGCTCTGGTTCTGTAAATGTACATCCCTACAATCCCCATTCAAGAACTGTCTTTTTCTGCCCATGGTGATACAACAGAATACCTGAGGCAGCACGATTTATAAATGAAAGAATTTTATTCTCACATCCTCAGAGACTGAGAGAGTCTCAATCAAGGTAATAACAGCAGGTTTGGTAATTGTGTGAGAGTGCTTATCCAAGAGAGTAGCATGATTCTTCCTCTTCCAGGATGGGGGTGGACTGTAGTCTCCCATACAGAATTTAGAAAAGGCTAAATATCTGTAGACTGAGTCTCAGCTGTCTTTTTTTTTCATGAATATCATCTTTGGAGTGCTTGAAATTTCTCCACTGTGTGAAAGTGTGTGTGTGTGTGAGAGTGAAAATGTATGTGTGTGCTAATGTATGTATGTGCATGCACATGAGCATCTATAAATTTGGATGTGTATGTGTATATATATGTATGTATGTATGTGTGTGTGTGTGTATGTGTGAGTGTGTATGAGTGTGTATTTATGTTTTTTTTGTTGCCAGGCTCATTCAACTTTTTTACAGTTGCAATTCTGTCTCTCTAACTATTTTGTTATTTTCTTTCATCTGAATTTCAGGGTATATGCTGCTTTAATCCCTTTGAGAATATGAAACATTTCTGTCAAAATATTTTTTCTTTCCTGGGGTAAATCTTCTCAAGCTTGCCTTCTTTATTGTCATTTTCATGTCCTTTTTCTTGTTGTCTGTTTTGTTGTCCTTGAATATGGTTCTCAATTCCTCTCTCTCGCTGAAGAGTTGCATTTATTTGGAGTGTTGACAGCTTTGCCCAAGTCTTCTCTTTGCTTTTCCCAAACTGTACAATAATTCATCCTGACTTGCTTCTTTGTTTCATGGATAGTGCTCTCATATTTCCTTAGGGAGATAGCTTGCAGGATTAGAAACCCATTGATGGGATTGTTTCCTCTAGTCTCTTCATTTGACAGAGCAAAGCTGCCAGTGGTACAATGGCTGAGCCTAGCCACAGACTATTTTTTTTACTCGATAATGATATTTTTATTTTTCATTTTAGAGGATTCATATAAAACATTTCATATAAGCAAGAAATATCACTTCATCTTTTTTAAAATTGAAAATAGATTCTCGTCTCATACAATACATCCTTACCACAGTTTCCCCTCCCTCCACTCCTCTCAGCCCCTCACCACCTCCTCTATGCCCCAGATCCACTCCCACTGTTTCCCTTCAGAAAAGTGCAAGCCTCCAAGAGACATCAACCAAACATGACAAAACTAGATACAATAAGAAAAGGCAAAACCCATACAAGGCTGGGCAAGGCAACTCAAGAGGCGAGAATAATCCCAAGAGCAGGCAGCAGAGTCAGAGACACTCCTGATCGCATTCTAAGCAGTCCCACAAAACACCAAGCTGACAGCCATAACATACATGCAGATGACTTGGTGCAGATCCATGCAGGCCCTGTGCTTGCTGCTTCAGTCTCTGTGAGCCCATAAGAGTCCTGCTTAGTTGATTCAGTTAGCCATGTTCTCATGGTGTCCTCTATCCCCTCTTTCCTACCCCTTTTCCGTGGGGTTCCTCAAGCTCTAAGAGGAGGGGACCCAGTGGAGATCTCCAATCCAGACTTTCTCTCTGGGCAGTGTCTGCTTATGCATCTCTGCACCCACTCCTATCTACTGCAGGAGGGAAGCTTTTCTGACATATGGATATAACAGAATAGCATTAGGAATCATTTCACTGATTGTTTTTTTCTTTTTCTTTTTTTTTGCCAGTCTTGGTTGGTTCTACCCCAGATCTCTGGGCTATCCAGCCCACAGTTCCTGGCCAACCAGGCAGTGTAGGGCATGGGCTCCCTCTTAAGGAGTGGGTCTCAAGTTAAACTAGACATTGGTTAGTCACTCACAAGTTCTGTACCCACCATTGCCCCAGCGAATCTTTCAGGAAGGACAGACTATCAGTCAAGGGTTTCGTGGCTGGGTTAATATCCAGTAGTTTCAGTAGCCAGCAGAGTACTTTTCCACACCAAAGAGACTGGACCGCAAGGGTGAAGGCTACATGCAGGCACCAGCTCCGTGTCTCTATAGTCAATGAGCTGTATGGATGTTGTCCTTGGCAATAGGGCCAAGCTTCAGCTATCAGAGAGGGACTGTCTCTCTTAGAATCAGCCTAAGTGCTTTAGGTATCACCACAGGTGTCCCTTGGGCAACAACTCAATTGAATGCAACCCAGTCTTACCATCCATATCCTAAACAAAAGCACACCCCAATTTACAACAACAAGGACAATATCAAACAACAACAAAACCACCACTACAGCTTCAATCACAGATAGACTATAAATCATACACTGATAATGGGAGACTTCAGTACCCCACTCTCACCAATGAACAGTTCATCCAGGCAAAAACCACAGAGAAATGCAGGGGCCAACAAACATTACAAAACAAATGAACCTAATAGATATTTAGAGAATATTTCACCCAAACACAAAAGAATAAGAAGAAGTTCTCTGTACCTCATGGAACTTTCTCCAAAATTGACTACATACTCAGACACAAATCAAGTCTGAGCAGCGACAAGAAAATTGAACTAACTCCCTGGATCCTATGAGATCACCACAGATTAAAACTAGATGTCGGTATTAGCAACAACAGAAATCTTACAAAATCATAGAAACTGAACAACTCTTTATTGAATAAAAATAGGTTAAGACATAAATAGGAAAATTAAAGACTTTCTAGAATGCTATAAAAATGAATACACAGCATTTATGGGCCACAATGAAAGCAGTATTAAGACTTTATCATAAAAAATTGGAGATATCTGAAACCAGCAAATCAATGCATACCTGAAAATTCTAGAAGAAAAAGAAGTAAGCACACCCAAGAGAAATAGATGGCAAATCAAACTGAGGTCTGAAATCAATAAAACAGAAGCAAAGAGAACAATACAAAGAACCAATGAAACAATGAATTGTTTCTTTTTTAAAAATCAACGAGAGACAAACTCTTATCCTAACTAACTAAAAGACTGAGAGAGAGTAGTCAAATTAATAAAATCAGTAACAAAAAGAGGTCATAACAGACACTGAGGAAACCCAGAGAATCATAAGGACATACTTTAAAAACTTTCACTCCACCAAACTGGAAAATCTAAAAGAAATGGATAATTTTCTCAAAAGGCACCACTTACCAATGTTAAATCAAGATCAGGTAAATAATTTAAATAGACCTATAATTCCTAGTGACATAGAAGGAGTCATTAAAATTCTTCCAAGCAAAAAGAAAAAAAAGCCCAAGGCCAGATGGTTTTAGTGCAGAATTTTACCAGACCTTCAAAGAAGAGCTAATACCTATACTACTCAAATTGTTCCACAAAACAGTAAAAGAAGGAACATTGCCCAATTCACTTTATGGGGCCTCAGTTACCTCTAATACCCAGCCACATAAAGACCAAACAGAGAAGATTTACAGACCAATCTCTTTTATGAACAAAGATGCAAAATTTCTCAATAAAATACTTGCAAACTGAATCCAAGAACACATCAAAAAGATCTTCCACTGTGATCAAATAGGCTTCATCCAAGAGATGCCAGGGCAATTGAATAGACTCAGTTTTCTTACTCCATTTTATAGTTGATTTGTCAGGGTCAAAAGGAGAATAATGGAGCCACGATTGTGCTATTATCTTTCCTCCCCCAGAGGCATTCTCTCAGCCTCTCTATTAAGTTTCATTTGGTTTATTTTTTTCCTATATGTGTATATGCGGAAGTGGATGGGGAGAAGGAAGAAGAGGAGGAAGAGAGAAAAATCAATGAGAGTAAGAGAGAATATAGGTGGATTAACATTCTATCAGATTAAAATTACAGTTTGCCCATGTGTATCCTCCTTAAAGTAATGCTGTTTTCTGGATTTTAAATGTCCCACCAAGTCCCATAAGTTAAAGTCTTTAAAACCAGCCTGTGAATTCCTGAGATGTAGTAGAATCTTTAAAAAAATAGTCTTGGAACTATGGGGGCATGCCCTTGAAAGGGATATTGGGGTGTCAGCTCTTCCTGTCTCTGTTTGCTTCCTGACCATCAGGGGACGAATAACCTCCACCACATGTCCCCAGCCCCATGACACATTGCATCACATGAACTGTGGTTGGGCCAGGCAACAACTCAAGCCTCAGAAACCATGAGCCAAGATAAGTCTCTCTTCCTGTAAGTTGATTTTCTCAGGTATGCTGTCACAGTGTCACAGTCTGATTCATACAAAACAGAGCCGGTCTACAGTGGCAGCAACAGTTACCATATGGTAAACACAGGCTCTGCCACACTTGCTATAGAAGCACTTTTTTTTAACAGCTCATTTATTCCAAAATGTCATCAATCTTGTTGAAATGCTCCTGCGTTATATGGTAGTCAGTCGCGTTATAATCTGTGTTGGCTGTACATAAAAAATGCAGTAACCTGGACCCTGGACTGTCTGACTTCTTAGCCAGCATCTGCTCCCTAGAGCAAAGGGCTTCAGTATTCAACTGATGCCCTGAGGTCTTTCAAGCATAACTGTACGTTTAACTGTACACGCCTACTTTTTATGTCCTCTTTGGGCACTTTTCTCTCATCTCCCAGTAGCCTCATCAGACAGATATTCTTGTTCTCAGACTTGCTAATGACTCTCAGTTCTTTGCACAGAGGATCAGATTAATATTCCTTTGATGGAAAAGTGAATGGTCATTTCACTCTTTGGACCAGGTGGCCTGAAGCCAGGTCTGCAAGCTGCCATAGGAAAGTATGAGGCTTTCTGATGATGATATCTATGGGTACAAGCTACAGCCTATTTGTAGAGAATGGGAGGGATATTTTAGCCTTACTGCCAATGTGGCACATTAGACTTTGGGTGATCTAAATAGTCCTTGATTTCTGAAGCCTCCTGCTGGGCTCATGCAGACATTTGAGGCTGGGACCACGCGTTGTTTGGTGGAGGAGACTGAAGAACATGGTATGCTTATATTTTGATTTTGGTGCATCTTGCTGGTCACATAAATTGTGTTTGTCAGCCTTGGCTTTATTCCTTTAACTCTCCTACTGTAGTGTTTTGCAAGATGATCTTTAAAAGTCGGGGAATCATGATACTTGGAAGGCCTTGCCCAGCATGGTGATACTGGAAAGGTAGAAAGAAAATTTATAAGTATCGAATGAAGTCTTTGATGGATGAAGACATTAAAAAGCATGGGAAGTCACTTTATTTAATTTGGCTAAGAAACAGAGAGACAGGGTCTAATAGATAGAGACACTAACAGAGATAGTCGACAACACTTTCACAGCACTAAGGTTTCCATTTGGTGCTCACAGTAAGCTTAGATACCAGTTATTATTATGATTATAACCCTGTTTTGCAAATCAGGAAATGGAGGCAGTCAAAGAGGGAGAGTAGAACACTCCATGCTCTGTGGAAAGTGAGTGAGCAGGTCCCACTTGCTGTTGCCTGAAAGAGAGAGCAGTTTCACCAGTAATTAGGCCAGTTACATACCAGCCTCTGCTATGAGTTGGATATTTCTCCAGCTGGCATATTATTCTGGAAGTTGGAAGCTAGTGAAAGTAGGTCATTAGGGGCAGACACTGGAAAGTAGTAACTTATCCACTGGTTCTGGCCTCACTCTGATTCTTGGTCCTCTCTGTGAACAGCTTCTGCCTCCTGCCCTCACCACCATGAACTGAACTCTTTCCATGCCCTGATGGAATAAGGCCTCTAAAACCACAAGTCAAAATAAATCTTTTCTACTTATTTTGTGCCTGAGAGGCAATGAAAATGTAATGAATGTACAGGCCTTGAGATGTAGACTCCAAAGGATTAGCTGCCCTGTGACTACCTGCCATTGTGGCATGATAATTCATTAACACGTCACTCAGGTGTTGGGTTCCTAATGCCTGTCACATGTCAGGAAATACTGAATACTACAATGAGGTAACAGTTACTTGTTTGAAACAGCTTTCAATAATTCATAAACTTCCTTTATCTATTGTCATCCTTTCCTTTTATGTTTCCCTTTCAAAATAGTTTACTGAAGTTTTTGGTTTTAGAAATCAATGCCTGAAGTTCATACTTGATTTTAAGATGGCTGCTTCTTCTAGTTATAGCCAGATTTTGAGGTGCATCACATAGGCATTAGAGGTCACAGAGAACTAAAATTGTCCACAAAGGTCATATGACATCTTTCTTTGAAGTAAATGATTGGGGCAAATTCATAGAGTGAATGGATAAAGGTGATGGAAGTAGGGACAGGGTAGGCTCAGTCTCTTCCATCTTGGAGTTAAATATCACTGGATGTTGGGTATTTGATAACTAATCCTAGTAGCCAAGGTTATGTAGGGGAGGAAAGCCAATAGAAGTAATAAAGGATTTGTTAGAGTGGATTATATGATAGTGGCTGGGTAGCCCAACAATGAGTGTCTATATACTAGAGAGGCTCAGAACTCAGGAGCTGCTCATTCCACAAAGTTGAATTCCTCATCAGTCCCAACCCAGTGCTGACAGCCTAGAGGATGAAATGCATGAAAGTGCACTCTGGAGTTAAAGAAGAGCAACATCAACAACATGGTAGATACACTCCCCCACAGAGATGGGCAGCAACATCTGCCCGTGACACTATTAGAAAGTGCTGCCCAAACTCTTGGGGAGGATCTTTCCCATTTAGTCCTCCTTATATGAGATACTCTCACAGTCTTTCCCAAGGGGCGTATCTCATTAAGGATTCCAGATCCAATCAAGTTGTATCACACACATGCAACAAGGTGTTCTAAATGACTCTGGACAGAGAGAGCCCACCTCAGACTTGTATAGAAGTTATGCATTCTTCAAAAATCTGGACAAGGGCTTTGGAGGAGAGGAAAACATTCCATAAGGTTATTATAGTTATGCCACCTTATAAACCTGCAGCAGCCCAATATACTTGTGGAAAGAATATTTTGGCTAATTGCCTACTCTAGTTTACAGAAATTTAATCAGAAAACTGTATTTATTTCAACCACTATTGAGACTCTTTCAAAAAAAATAAGAGCAAAATAGGAATCATAAATGGATTTTTGTTTGGTCCAAAAGTTTAATGGTACATGAGGGCCATCAAGTTGAACTTGAATTTCATTATCTGGTAATACAGTTGTTGAAGGTTTGGAATAAATGGCAGAACATGTACAAATCCAAGGCTATGTCTGAGAAATTTGATTTCAAATAATTCCCAACACAACCCAAATTGTTGTTTCTTTGTTTGAGGCCATGTGTGCTAATGGAAAGAAAGAGGATAAGGGCAAGATTCAAGACTCAGGCTGGGTCTCCAGTGCCTGCTCTTCGAGATGAATGGCTGGTGGATGTGGGTCAGACAGCTCTCTTTGGGCTTCAAGTCTTTATTTAGTTGGACTTGTGTCCTAGCTTTTGTAAATAAATTTCTAGATGCATTATACCATGATTTATGAGTATATGACATAGAAAAAGGGGAGAAGAGGGAAAGAAAGAGGGGAAAAAGAATTAAGATGTTTTCAAATTATGAGTGTTCCTTATCTGCTGGAAGCAGAAGTAATGATACATGAATACTCAGACTTCTTGACCTTCTGTTTTCTATTTATTGTTACATTTTTGGCATAAGTGTATGGGTGCCAGTGTGTATCTGTTCTTGTGTGTAGATTCACATATGGAGGCCCTAGGTTGATGTTGGGCATCTTCCCTGATGACTTTCCAGTTTATTTATTGGATGGGATCTCCCGCTAAATGCAGAAACTCACAAGCTCCCACTAGTTGAGCTAGTTTGCTCTAGGAATGCTGCTCTGTCTGCTGAGTGCTGGGTTCTCAGACAGTTGCTATGTCTGCACGCCTTTTACATGTGTCCTTATGATCTCAATTCTGGTCTCATTCTGTGAATGCTTACGCTTTATTCACTGAGCCATTTCCCTGGCCCCTTATTATTCTCTCTCTCTCTCTCTCTCTCTCTCTCTCTCTCTCTCTCTCTCTCTCTCTCTCTCTCTCTCTCTCTTTCTCTCTCTCCGGTGTGTGTGTGTGTGTGTGTGTGTGTGTGTGTGTGTGTGTATGTATGTGTGTGTGCATTTTTTTGTGTGAGTATGGGCATGCATGTGACATAATGTTCATGTGGAGATCACAGGACAATTTGGGGTATTGTCCTGACCATCTATCTTGTTTGAGGATGCCCTTTGTGTAATACTGGGCAGGCCAGGATAGTTGGCCTTTGAGCTATGTACTAACCTGTCTGCCTCCTCTCTTGCCTTAGGAGCACTGGCATTAGAGTGCTTCTACATCTGGCTTTATAGGGCTTCTGGGGATCTGAACTCAGCCTCCCATACTCGTGTCACAAGCTCTTTAGTCACCGAGCCATCTCCTCAGCCCCTCACTCCTCTTCGATATGGAGAAATACTTTACTGCCCAGGGAACTGACTGGCTGTGGCTTAGAGTAGACACATAAAACTGTAAAACTAGAAATGATTGAGCAAGGCTAGATTTATCTATATCTAAGAAGGGTGAACAAACCTAATCTGGAAAACTGAATTTCTGGGGGAGGAAAGGTTGTCAGGCAGCTGCTGGTAAGATTTGGGGGAAACAGATGAGTAGGGGATGTTTAGCAAATCCCTCCACATGTGTCATGGAAATGGAAACCATATTTCCTACTCTTCAAGACCCCAGTAAATGTTTACATTACTTCTTGATGCCTTGCATATGCCTGACTTGTGTCTTCCTTGAGTATCATAATGTGACAAGGCTGAGCCCTCTTTATCTGTGTGGTAAAGGGTTTTGCTACAGTGGGGATAGATTAATGCAGGCACTTTAAGATTCTCATGGAACAGCTACCCATACTTGTGCTGGACCCTTTCTAGGTGTAAGAGTCAAGGAAAATGTAACTGAAAGAGGGATTTCAATGGCAAAAATGGAAGGAAAACTTGAAAATGAAAAGCAGGGTAGGCATGCATGAATCACCAGCACCAATGATGTTTGTTTTTAATAAGAAGCATTCATTGAATTGTCCAGCTCCTTGTTTAATAATGAAAACTCTTTTCTCCAGTGGCCATATGCGAACTGAGGAGATGATTGACAGGGAACAGATGACAGAATGAGGAAGAAATCCAACAAATGTTGAGCGGGTGACAGAGCCCTGTGGCTGAACTGTTGCCTGCAAGATGCTCATTGACGCTACAGAAGGCAGCTAATGCGGGACCCTGGCTACAGGAGGAGCCCAGAGGCATCTCTTAGCTCCACATGCCTGCTTCTCACTACATCTGCTGGAGGTCATCAGGAGAAAGAAAGCATGTGAGACTCTGTTCTGCCTCATTTCTAGCTTTGCATGTCTGGAGATTGGAGGGACTTCTTCAGTAGTGTGGATATCACTACTAGATTGCTGGGAATTGATGACAAAATCAGATCAAATGACTTTTACGATTTGAGACTCTGCTCTGCTCTCAGCATCTATAGGCTAATGGCTTTGACTCTGAATGATAATCCCTAACACACACACACACACACATATATATATATATATATATATGTTCACAATGCAAGAATATCTAGTGATGTAGCTATTCATTGACTGGAGTCTTTCTGCCAAAAGATGCCTTTGAAATTCCAAATGCACACAATGATTTCTGAGTGTGCACGTGTTAAAGACAATGGTGTCTTTTAATGTTGCCAAAATTTTCAATGTTTAAATTGGCTTGTATTTTAAAATATAAATATTAAGGAAAATCTACACAATAACTTTAAAAGAGATAGTGGGAAAAAAGCTGCAAGTTGTATAGTGATCAAAATATAAAAAAATCTTAATAACCATATACTCCATTAATGCAAATGTTTACAAACTTGAAATAGTATTTTAATTCAGATGCCTAGGAAAGTTGTGAGGTTATATTTTTCGTTCCTTTTTTTGAATTTAAGTTAGAAACAAGCTTGTTTCAAATGCTAATCCCAGCTCCCTCTCCCTCCCCCCTTCCTATCCCTCCCCACCAGACCCACTCTACTCCCCCACCCAATCTCCACTCTGATTCCCCAGGGAGGGTGAGGCCTTCCATGGTGGATCTCCAGAGTCTGTCATGTCATGTGGGGTAGGGTCTAGACCATCCTTCAAGAGTCCAAGCTGAGAGAGCATACAACATTGTGGCGTGGACACTCAAAGTCTATTTGTATGCCAGGGATAAATATTACCCAAGAACCCATAGATTACCTAGGCCTCCTCACTGACACCCACATTCAGGGGTCTGGATCAGTCCCATGCTTTCCACACAGCCATCAGTCTGGGGTCCAAGAGCTCCCCCTTGTTCAAGTCAACTGTTTCTGTGGGTTAAACCAGCCCAGTCTTAATTCTTTGCTCATCAGTTCTCCCTTACTGACACTGGATTCCAGGAGTTCAGTTCAGCGTTTATCTGTGGGTATCTGCCTCTGCTTTCATTAGTCACTGGATGAAGGTTCTGTTTCCCAGACTCTGGCATTGGGATTGTATGCTGTCACTCCCCTGATTCATGTCTAAAAACCATATATGAGTGAGTACATACCATGTTCCTCTTTTTTTTGATTGGGTTACCTCACTCAGGATGGTTTCTTCTAGTGGCATTTTTTAGTCTTTCTACCTGTTGCCAAGTTAACTGTGCACTGCGATAAAATCTCCCAAGGTAGATATATGAGATTCTCTATCTTTGTGTTTGGCATCAGGGTCTTTTCAGTCATGTCAGCTCTTTGATACATTCTAACCCCTTCCTTGTAACTAAATTGAAGATATCTATAACATAGTTGCTGGATAGAATTTTGCAATTTAGCGGGGCAGTGTTGGCCCACGCCTTTAATCCCAGCACTCAGGAGGCAGAGACAGGCAGATCTCTGTGAGTTCGAGGCCAGGCTGGATCGACAGCCTCCAAAACAATACAGAGAAACCCTGTCTCGTAAACCCCCCCCCAAAAAAAGAATTTTGCAATTTAATTGAATAGATACAAGAGAATACCAGTTAATCATCTTTGGGTAAATACCAAGGTTTTTTTTTGAGAAGTAAAGCTCACTTTTTTAAATATACAGCATATAGAAGACCTTATAAAACCCAGTGTGGGGGTGGATATTGAGGCTGGGACTGGGACTCTGGTCTCTAGGCAATGTTTGCTGGTGGATCCAGGGGAATTGAGAGTTTTTTGAGGTTGGAGAAGTTTTGAGGGTTTGCTCCAATATGGACTCTGCAATCTGGTCACATAAGAGGCATGTCACTCTGCAATCTGGTCACATAAGAGGCATGTCTGCCCATGACAATGCAAACCACGAGATCATGGATAGCAAGCATCTAGAGTCAAAGGCATGGCAGTGGAAACAACTAGGAGTTCACATCCTGACCCCCAAATAGGTAAAGATAGAGATACAGACAGACAGACAGACAACATTGGGCCCAGTCTTTTAAACCTCAAAGCCTACCCCCAGTAACATACCTCCTCCAACAAGGCTACACTTCTTAATTCTTCCCAAACAGTTCCAGAAACTGGAGACTAAACATCCAGTTACATGAGCCTATGGGGACATTTTCATTCAAACCAATACAGTAGACTTGTACCATGAAAAAAGTGGAATGTCAGTGTTTGTATTGATTTACAAATATTATACCTGCATAATGTTGAAAATTTGTGAAGTACAGAAAATTTTGAGAAAGAGAAATCATATGTTCCACTTTCCTCTTATATTAACCTGTGTTTAATATTTTAGTTACTGCTATTTCTTACATTTTTTGCAAGCATAAATCCGTAATTATGATCATGTGTTCTATATGCATAAATGGTCATGCTTTTTTCTTTTGTGGCATTAATTCGCTGAGCATCTAAGAAGCATTTGCACTGTGCTTGCTTCAGGACATCTTGCTTGACAAGTGTACCATTCCAGTTCTCAGCAGACATCCATTTAGGAAATTGAAACAAATAGACAGGGAGTGCTTGTATAGCCCACTTTATGAGAAAAGTCACTGAAAGGAGTACATGGTAGAGGAATTGGGGGAGTATGACACATGAGTGATCAATAAATACGTTCTTAGTTATAGACCTTGAGTACAAAGCTTCTGTACAACTGAAGCTGTGTTCAGTGAAGAGTCAGACCCATCTCGGAAGAAGAAGGAGTGGGTGGGGAGGGTTGGGGGGAACAGAGAACATGAGACTACAGTGCAGTATCTCTAGGGACATGGAAATGAATTATATCTAGGGTCTCAGACATGGATAGGTCCATACTTCCCTTATGTGAAAGATGTGCTAGGTTCTGGCTAAGAAAATAATGAGGATACCTGAGAAATATGTAAACCAGAAGTAATGCCCCTGATTCAGTTTATATATAACTGGCTGGCTATGGTGTAAATGGAAGAATAAACACAGGGAGGCAAGACCACCATGCTCTTATCAACCTATCTCCTTAGATATCAGATGAAGTTTACTGCTGCAGGTGGTGGACTGTTTCTCAAGATGGCACAGTTAATTATCTCTCGTCTCCTGCATCATCCATTTCTCCTGCTATCTGGAAATGTTCTTGATAGCTCAGAAACAAATGCAAGAATTATTCACTTAATTATAAAATGTCCAATTATACCTTTTTACTCCAGGGGCCAACATATTACATTATTCACTTTCACAGCATCATGCCTCCTAACTATCTCAAGCTACAAATCTCCTTTCTTCTTACATTTACTTCTCTTTTTCTCTTATATACCTACAGTAAAGTTTCTGTATCTGCTGTTTCTCTGCAACAAATGGCCATGTAGCTAAATCTGTGTGGTCATATCTGTCTTAATATCAGAATATATTGGAGATGTTGACTATGTTTTCACATTTCTCTGTGTTTGGTCCAACAATCTCCAAAAGCAGACACTTTGTCTTCTCAACTCCAGTATCTTATGGAGATGTTGCTAGTGGTCTCAGTCATGGACTATTCTGTTTTGTTTTCCTGTGCCATCTTCCCTATTATTCACTTAATAAATGGATCTTCCAGTCCTTGGATTTATTTTACCAAACATACAACTCTATTTCTGTTTACATTCTTTCTACTGTAAGGTTGCCTGTAGCTTGAAAACATGCTAGAAATATGTCTGCTACCGTGGTTCTTGTCAATTTTAATCCTATTTGAGGCCAAGCAGAAGCCTTCCTCACTTGGATGAGTGTTCTCTATTTCTCAGTCCCCACTGCCCCATACCTCTGTAACCCATATAATATTTTTAAAAATGCACATATTTGTAGGACAGACACACACACATACACACACAATTTTATTGGAATCTAGCAGTAGGAGTTTATATTCTCATATTTCAGAATGCTGTTTTCAGACCAATATCACTTATAGTTGAAAAAGTAACACCACATTCATTAATATCATTTCCATGAGCAGGATTTGTCATGTGTGGAACAAGCAGAGAAGAAGGCTCAAGACTTTGCACACTGAATTTGATATGATTGACTAAACGGAGCTGGGATGAAGACCAAGACTGAGGATGCATCTCTTCCTTAAACATTTTTGTTTTGTAAAGAGAGTTTATTCCACTTTATTGTATGATAAACTATTTAAGGGGAGTTTTACTTCTTCTCTTCACTGTGAATGTAGAAGTGATAAATATTTTTTTCGCTTATGAATGACCACCTGACAGCTGTCTGTTTTTGGCCTTCATTCTGTTTTTAACATTCTTCAGTATAGCCCTATTTCCTCACATTCATCCTGCAAATCTCGTAAGCTGTAAGGAACACAAAAGATGAAATTCATTAGTTATTTGATAAAGAAATGTTCCTTTACATTGCCATTGCACACATTTATATGAAGGCCATATAATATACAGTATTCAATGTTTAGTGACTAAAGCAGATGGCACAGCCTTTGTCTCCCCTCAGAATGGAAGACTACAATACATTCTTCAAAGAAGAAACACACTGCTGATGCATGGTGCTTTGACTGCGATGAGCCTGGGAGAGAAGCTGGTGTTTCAGCTAGCTTAGGGAGCATGACACGGGATATTTTAGAAGCTGTATGGTGACCCCATGAGTGGATACTTTTGAGCTATATTTATAGCTAATAGACTTTCATACAAATACTGTCCTTTGAAGGTCAAGATTCAGAAAGGAAGAGGGACTTGACATATTTTAAATCAATTTTCCAGGTGAGAAAACTGAGATTAGAGAAGACAATGTGTCTTTTCCAGTGGTTCAACCACTATGAAACTGAAATTCAAAGTCAGGTTATATAAACTCAGAGTATCTGGCACATTCCATGCACCGTGTAGCCTTCCCAGGTCTTTCAGGGTGGACCAAATGTTCTTTTATATTTATAGACACTATAAATTTCATTTTATACATTTTGTGATTTGCCATAAGATTGAAGAGTAACTAGGACACCTAATTTAAAAGGAGAAATTGCTGGACTCCAGTGAATAGACTGTATAGCAAGGAAGTGTGTGTTGGCATACGTAGTTAAAGGGAACTTTATTACCATTTGACTTGTGATGTTTGCATTAGATGTGAAGCTAAAGACAAACACCACTTTGGGGAAACATTAAAATGCTACAAGCAAGTTTCATTTTATTTAGCTAACTGCCACTATTCTTGAAATCCTATAAAAGACTTCTTTTTACCTTTTAGGAATGCAAAAATAATACTGTTTCTCTTCATGGGGTATGACAGGTGGGGCTCAGCTAAGCACCATGGATTTTGCTTATACATTAAAACCACAAAAAACTTCTGATATTTAGAATTTGAAATTCCAGGAAGCCTACAGATATTAGTTCTAAAAATTTTATTACATGTACTAAGATTTGCCTTCCTCAATTAGATATCAACATGGCTATGGAAGTGTCACATATTCCATGGATTTTACTTTCTTGGGTTCAAAATTACGTTTACAAATCATCTATTATCTATGTTCCTGCATAGACATAGATAACTCACCTCAAACCATGAATTTACCTTTTAGGTCTGTCCTTGGAGTCACACTGTATAATCGTATTGCCCTTGATCATTCCTCCCTGTAGGATATGGATCTACAGGATACAGAGATGAAATAGAGGAGTGGTTCAAATAACCTCACATTCTTCTTTTTTTTTTTATCATTTTTTATTTTAATTTTAAATAGCTTGTTTCACATGTCAATCCCAGTTCCCTCTCCCTCCCCTCCTCCCGCACTCCCCTTCCACCCTCCCTCCCACCCTATTGCCAAATCCCTCCACATAGGGGATGTCTAGAGTCTATCATTTCACTCTTGGTAGGGTCAAGGCACTCCCCTAAGAGTCCAGGCTGAGAGAGCATCTCTCTTTGTGCCATAGGCACATGAAGACAGATTGTATACCAGGGATAGACACTGATCCACAGCTCAGAGCCCCATAGGTTGCCCAGGCCTTCTCACTGACACTCGCATTTGGGGGGTCCAGATCAGTCCCATTCTGGCCTCCCCACTGTCGGTCTGGGGTCCAAGAGCACTCCCCTGTTCAGATCAGCCGTCTCTGCTGGTTTTGCCAGCCCATTCCTTGCCAATTTGCTCATCACTCCTCTCTCTCTGTCACTGGGTTCCTTGGGTTCAGTTCAGTGCTTAGTTGTGTGTTTGCCTCTGCTTCCATCAGTCCCAGGATGAAGGCTCCCGGATAGTTATAGACATCAAGTTCATTATCAGGAATGGGCATTCGAGGTGGTCCTTCCACTATTGCTTAGCTTGCCAATTGATGTTATACCTTTAGATCACTCGAGGTCACTCTGGTGCCTGATCTGTCTTCGATCCTATGATTCCCTCTTCCCCCTATTTTACCCCCACCCCCTCAACTTCCTGTTCCCCCATGACCAACTCCCTTCCTCTTTACCCCCTCTACTCTTCCCAGGTCCCACTACCCCCCCCCTCGCCCTGTTCCCCATCCATTCAGAGGATCACATTCTTCTTTGTCTGTTGCCTTACCCTTTCTTCTCTAGCCATGTTCTAGAATTTCAGAATTCACACACAAGTCTTGACTTACTGATGCTATCTTTGAAAAAATATCTGTCAAATTCATCAACACTGTGAAAATTGCTGATCATAAGATTCCTAAACGAGGTTTATAATTTCTCAGCACACACACAATCCACTTTAGTGTTTGAGTGTTTCAGGGGGTCATATATATATATCCATATATATATATATGTATATGTGTGTGTGTGTGTGTGTGTATGTGTGTGTTAAATATTGGTGTTTGACCTGTTCTCAAAACAATAATACAAGGATCTTTCTCTACCTGGAGTGACACTGACCTGCCTGTGTTCACATGGATGAGAGGGTTACTTTGGGAAAAAGATCTGCACATCAAAGCCATATGTAGCTAGAAGATAGTGACATAAATCAATCAAAGAACTCATAAGACCTTAGGACTGGAAAGGCTAGAATCTACTCTGTACAGATCGAATGCTCTGTACAAACCTTCTTTCTGGGGTCATTTTAATTATATCTGAAAAAAGAGTTATTATAAGCAAATGAATTAAATTTCCTTTTGTGAGTAATTATAATGTAAATTTAAAACCATTATCCACAGTTTCCTAGAAATGACTTACACAGAGATTTTCTTTCTCTGTTTCCTTTTATTTTCACTTTTTGTCTCTGACTCATTTTAGAAAAGATATAATGATTATGAAGAAATGGAAAAGCAAAATTAGCAAGTTAAGTGTAAAAAGCAGCTTCATTTTGTTGTTGCTCTTAACACTAATAGTTACATGTGGGTTTCACTCTATCTTTTTGTCAATGTACCTTTATAATGGAAAAACCTCAAAATCTGGCTGAACTTTTCTGTCTTGATTTAAAATCAACTGATTTCAAAATTTTTAGTGGTTTACTGTATGCACCTAAAATTCAGGCACTTGATTTGATTTTGGAGATCCTTAACATGAACAAGAGGATTTGGACTTCTCTCTATCAAAAATTCTGGACTTCTAGATATGCTCTGTGCCTAATTCTATTGGTCATCAGGTAACACAACTTACTATTTTATCATTCAATGTCCCTTGGATATATTTGTATTACCATGAACAGATCTAAGTATACAGAATTCAGATTAAAAATGAAATACTGAGATAGGATAGGAAGGGTATACTACAATATTGTGCAATATATTTTTGATATTAATACCAGATTCCTGGCACAAAAACCTTGGATTTCTTGGAGTGATGAGTGCCATTTGCATGCTAATGAGATCATAATGCTGTATCAGGGCAGCTAGATGTAGCTACTGCGTCCTTGCTGATCTCGGGAAAGACCAAGGCAAGATTAGAAGGTTCTTGGGCATTCAGCTCTTGTCAACCCATACTTTTAGGAAGAGAGAGAGAGGCTGGGGCACCAATTACCAATTATTTACTCAATTGTGTCCATGTGATAAAATCTCTGGGATTTGGTGAAGCAATAATTAATAAGTGGGCATGTGGGAGGTATCTGAAAGGCAGCATTATGACAGCATGGGTACTCCAAATCCATCCATGCATGATTCAGTCTCATCCATTGCTTCTACCTACCTGTTCTTCTGTGTGCTCTGTGATTGCCATTCATGGTGCCAACATAGTGGTTTTAATGAGTTCTGTGAAGTACACTAGTAAATTAATTGAATCCAGTGAAGAAGTGGTAGAAGTCTCAGTTATTGCAATTCAGAAGCACTGGTCCCATTCCACACCTGCAGTGGAGGGCCAGGCTTGTTGGACAAGGCCTCAACCTTCTAACCCCAAATAGATATTGTAAGGAAGGAATTCAAGGACACTGTGTAGTTTCTGCTGGAGAATTGCTTGGTGGAAGGAAGAATTCTTATGAACTTCTGGTGTTAGAAGTGTTGCACCAAATGCCTGCAAGAGTGAGAATAGCAAATAACTCTGGCCATCCCTTCTTTCTGTCTCTGCATTTGGGGATATACTTGCAACACTTAGGTCTTGGTCTGTGTACATCAAAGTGTGTTCTGTGGGCCAATTCCATCAGAATTAGTTAGAAGCATGTTAGGGTAGAACCCCAGTCCCATATAAACTTGGTAAATCAGAATCTGTCTTTTGAAAACCCTACAAACATTCCTATGCATGATCAATCTCTATAATGCACAGGTGTAGAACATTCTAGGGTCAATTATTTCTGTGTTTTCCTTTTTTAATCATTCTGACACACAATATTATATTATTAAAGGGAGGAATCTTAAAATAATAGCCATGTTCAGAGGGCCTGGATTGATCCTACGTTAGTTCCCTATCTGTCAGACTGGGGTCCATGAGTTCCCACTTGCTCAAGTCAGCTGTTTCTGTGGGCTTTTCCAGCATGGTCTTGACCCCATTATTCGTTACTCCTCCTTTTCTGAAACTGTATTCCAGGAGTTTGTCTCAGTGCTTGGCTGTGGATCTCTGCTTCTGCTTCCCTCAGCTACTGGATGAAGGCCCCAGGATGGCACTTAAGGTAGTCATCATTCTCATGATAGGGGAACGGCATTTAAGGTAGCCTCTCCACTATTGCTTAGGGTCCTAGTTGGAGTCATCCTTGTGGATTTCTGTACAATTCTCTAGTGCTAGATTTTTCTTTAATCCTACAGTGGCTCCCTCTATTAATGTGTCTCTTTTCTTGGTCTCCTCTATTCATCTCCCCACTCAATTTTCCTGATTCCTCATATCCTTCTCCCCCCTCCTCTTCTTCCCTCCTCTTTCTCCTAACTTTCCTTCCCCTTCCCCCATGCTCCCCCTTTGTTCATGGGCTCTTGTCTTTTGTACTTCACTAGGGAACCATGTGTGTCTCTCTGGCAGTCCTCTGTGTTTCCTAGCTTCTCTGGAGGTGTGGATTGTAGGCTTGTAATCCCTTTTTCTATGTCTAATATCCACATATGAGTGAGTACATACCATGTTTATCTTTCTGTGACTGGGTTACCTCACTTAGGATGGTTTCTTCTGGTTCCATCCATTTGCCTGAAAATTTCAAGATTCCTTTGTTTTTTGTTTTTTTTTCACTGAGTAGTACTCCATTGTATAAATATACCACATTTTCTGTATCTGTTCTTTGGTTGAGGGACATTGCTTCCAGGTTATGGCCATTACAAATAATGCTGCTGTGAATATAGTTGAACAGATGTCTTTACTGTATGAATGTGCATCCATTGGGTATATGCCTAAGAGTAGAATTGCTGGATCTTGAGGTGGACTGGTTCCCAGTTTTGGAGAAACCACCATACTTATTTCCAAAGTGGCTGTGCAAGTTTGTATTCCCACCAGCAATGGAGAAGCGTTTCCCTTTTCCACATCCTCTCCAGCATAAACTGTCATTGGTGTTTTTGATTTTAGCCATTCTGACAGGTGTAAGATGGTGTCGTTTTGAATTGCATTTCCCTGATGGCTAAAGATGTTGAGCAATTTCATAAGTGTCTTTCAGCCATTTTAAATTCCTCTATTGAGAATTCTACGTTTAGTTCTGTACCCCACTTTTTAGTTGAATTATTTGGTATTTTGGTGACTAGCTTCTTGAGTATTTTGTATATTTTGGAATTCAGCCCTCTGTCTGATATGGGGTTGGTGAAGATCTTTTCCCATTCTGTGGGCTACCGTTTAGTCGTGTTGATTATGTCTTTTGACTTACAGAAGCTTCTCAGTTTCAGGAGGTCCCATTTATTAATTGTCGATCTCAGTGTCTGTGCTTCTGGCGTTATGTTCAGGAAGTGATCTCCTGTGCCAACTCATTCAAGGATACTTCCAACTTTCTCTTCTAAGAGGTTCAGTGTGGCTGGATTTATGTTGAGGTCTTTGATCCATTTGGGCTTAAGTTTTTTGCTTGGTGATAGACATGGATCTATCTGCAGTCTTCTACATGTCAGCCTCCAGTTATGCCAGCACCATTTGTTGAAGATGCTTTCTTTTTTCCACTGTATAGGTTTAGCTTCTTTGTCAAAGATCAGGTGTTCATAGGTGTGTGGGTTAATACAAGGGTCTTTAAGTTGATCCCATTGGTCTACCTGTCTGTTTTTGTGCCAATCCCAAGCTGTTTTCAGGAATATAACTCTATAGAAGAGCTTGAAATCAGGGATAGTGATGTCTCCTGAAGTTCCTTTATTGTACAGGGATTTTTTTTGGCTATCTTGGGTCTTTGTTTTTCCACAAAAAGTTGAGCACCATCCTTTTGAGGTCTGTGAAGAATTGTGCTGGGATTTTGATAGGGATTGCATTGGGTCTGTAGATTGCTTTTGGTAAGATTGCCATTTTTACTATGTTGATCCTACCTATCCAAGAGCATGGGAGAGCTTTGCATTTTTTGGTATATTCTTTAATTTCTGGGCAGTCTATGGGGCCCCTGGCAGTGAAACTAGAATGTATTCCTAGTGTACATAGGAACTTCAGGGACCCATTTCCCATGGAAGGTTACTCTCTTAGCTTAGATACACAGGGAAAGGCCTAGGCCCCCTGCCCCAAACGACTTGACAGATTTTCATGATCCATCATGGAAGGCCTCACCCTCCCTGAGGAGTGGATGAGGGATGGGATGGAGGGTCGGTGGAGGGTATGGGAGGATAGGAGGGAGAGGCAACTGGGATTAATATGTAAAATAAAATTGTTTCTAATTTAAATAAAATCTATAAAAATATCAAAACCAAAAAAATCCTATAACGTATGAATAAATTTATTTCTCATTTCTCACTTTTAGTCTACTTTATGTGGAGCTGGGGCAGACTATCTTTCCCATGTAGTAATATCCTGTCCACTATTGTTATTGTGGAGCTTGTTTTATTTCTAGAAGCTACAGGATTCTTACTGACTCTGGTCTTACAATAAAGAGACCAACATGGAGAAATGTACAGGTAATGTGTGAGTCAGGACTGAAGGAGAATGCTCAACTATTCATATCTCACCAGTCAAATCCCATCTAGCTACAGGGAGAGAGAGAGAGAGAGAGAGAGAGAGAGAGAGAGAGAGAGAGAGAGAGAGAGAGAGAGAGAGAGAGAGAGAGAGAGTAACTGGATTATCTGCCTTCTTCTTGCACTGGAAGGAGAAAAAGTTATATTAAAGCTGTAGTGAATCATATGTCACATATCTGTCCTTTAGGCTTCAACCAAATTCCCACCTCTTCAGACTGAAGGAAATTCCTCTGCAATACTTGTTCACTATTCTCCAACTTGTTCAGTAAATCATGTACTGTCAGGAGTCCTACTTTTCAATAGAGGTTGCCTGTTCTTATAAAGTTGTGGTCATATCAATTTTTATTTTTTAAATGCTTCAGTCAACATTATAGCATGCATGGAATGAACACATTATTAATATTGATGAAGTTAATGAATACATGGTGTAACACCATGTTATTTATGTCAACATTTAGTATGCTATAACTTCTCTCAACATCTGGATTTTAAAATTAGCTCTAACAGACCCCAAATATTTGTTGTATCCTCCAAAAGTTTGTATATTGAAACATCACCTTCAGGATGAATATGATTAAAACTTAATAGAGGCTACATACCTCTATTCCCCTGTTCACCTTTTGGATTCTGTCAATCATTTAATTGTTTTATGAATTCCAGGATCAGGATATCAATGAAAGCAAGGCACAAATTATTGAGCACAGTATTGATCTGAGTTATAATTTTGGGGTAGGGCCTCTCACTAAATTTGGAGCTCACTCATTGACTAGGCTCTCTAGCCAATGAGCTCCACAAATTTACTTGCTTCTAGTCTCTAAGATATGGTATTACAGATGTACTTAAACTTTTTGTGGGTGTCAGGAGACCAAATGCAGGTTCATAGTATACTTGTCTACATATGCAAATTCTGTTATTCCCTTTTTACATTAGGATCTCCAGTGTACTTGACAAGAGTATGTATAATTCCTTGTTTACTAGTTCTAGCAACTAGGTCATATCTAACTCTGGTTCTGATGATTGCTTTGTCTTTTTATAGTTCTGTTTCTTTTACCTTTTGATTGAAACCCAGGTATGTCAAGTATTTAAAGTTCTTCATATAATGAATATTTTGTGTGACAGATGATATGGAGATTTCTTTTATTAAACCTTTTTTAGAATTTTAAAACTATTTTTCTCATTTTATATAGCAATCCCAGTTCCCACTTCCTCCTCTCCTCTACCCAACTCCTCCCCCATCAACTCCTCAGAGAGTGTAAGACTTCTCATGGGGAGTCAACAAAGTGTGGAACACCATTTTGAGGCAGGACAAAGACCCTCCCCCTATATCTAGGTGAGCAAGAATAGGCATGACAAATCAGTTCAAGAACTAGGGATATATCCAGGGTCCCACTGCCAGTAGCTCCACAGACTGCCCAAGCCACAAACTGTCACCCACATTCAGAGTGCCTAGTTTGGTCCTATGCAGGTTCATCCTCTGTCAGTCTATTCAGTGAGCTCCCAGTAGCTCAGGTCAGCTGCTTCTTTGGGTATCCCCAAAAATGATCTTGACCCCTTTGCTCATATTATCACTCCTCCCTCTTTTTGACTGGATTCTGGGAGCTTAGTCCAGTGCTTAGCTGTAGATCTCTGCATCTGCTTCCATCACTTACTGGATGAAGGTTCTATGATAATAATTCAGGTAGTCATCAATCTGATTACAGGGGAAGGCCAGTTCAATCATCCTCTCCACTAATACATAGGGTCTTAGCTGACGTCATCCTTGTGGATTCCTGGGAACTTCCTTAGTGCCAGGTTTCTCACTAGCTCTATAATAACTCCCTCAATAAAGATATCTCTTTCCTTGCTCTCCTTGCCTGTCCTTTCCAGAGATGGGGATTTCTTTACGTAAACATTCGACAAAAAGATGGATGGTGTCTTTGGTTACATTGGATACATCTTGAGTAGAGGTAGGTAGGAAAGCGGAGCTAGCCTGGTCAGGAGTTATGCTATGTGGAAATAGCTATTGCCATGGTTATATTGAACACACCACAATTAACAAAATCCTCTGTAATACTTTTGTGTTAAGGTTGAAATTTGATTGACACATATCTGCTCTCCATTCTTGATTTCCTGGGGCTTGAGGGTTTTCCTTTCAGCAGTAACTGAAGGAAATCTTCCTGAACTGTACAAGGCTGTGCTCCCCTGGAAATGAGAGCTTTTTGTGATGTAAGTGAGGTAAGAAGTATGGGCTCTCCAATGTGTGGAGAAACCTTAATCTCATCAGGGTCCCCTCGTATCTTTCATGCTTTGTTTCTTCCCTTTGCTCAGTACAGAGCCTTGACTGACTCCCCCTGTCGTTAGTTGCAGTATATTTTTCCATACCCTGTGCCTAAAAGTAACATCAATAGTTACCTTTGTGATATAAGCTAGGGATTTTGTTCTTTAAGGCAAACCATGGGCATAGTCTCAATAGTGCCTGATGTTCTTGTTGTAGTCTCACACACAGTCTGTGAAACTCCCTTGAGATTCTTCCCTGCCAGTGCCTGGTGGAATCCATTAAGGGGATTTGCACAGGACTGTGGATGCTCTTATGGCTCCTAGGAACCCCATAGTTTCTCACAGGCACTATTCACTGATTCATAAATTAGTATATAGCTGTGTTCTTCCCACAGGTGTAAACAGAGCCCTGTCACATGGATACCTGGTACCTATTCTTACTTGTTTTGTCACAAATTAAAGCCTCAGTCTAGACACTGGGTTTATTTTCCTTAAAATCTGGTTTCTGATGATATGATACTTGGTAATAATTTTTGCAGCTATAAATTTTGAGATCTCATATGTACGTGTATGCCTCTGTGTGTGTCTCACTCATTTTTGGGCAAATATTTAGCAAGCTCTAAAACACAAACAACTCTACAGTCTACATGATACAGTGTATCTTTCTTCTTTGATTGTAGATGTCTGAATATTTGGCACCATATAATAAACATCCTCCATTTTATTTGAAAAGTGTCCTGTTAATTTAGTTTACAAATTTTACATAAAATCAAAGGTATCCATAGACACAGATACTTCTGGAATTCATTCTGGAACTCATAGTTACCGTGACACATGATTTGTCTGTATACAACCTCCCTCCCGACAACCTGTTAGAGCAGGCATGATGTTTCTTTCCTAATATTGAATAAACTCAGTGGTTCAGAATGAAAAGTGGAGTGTTTACTTGTGTTATTGAGTATCTTTGTGTTACTTTGAGAATGGATTGTTTTTTTTTTCCCCTGAGAGTTCCTTGCATTTTCCAGAGATGTATCTCAAATGACAAAGTCATCCTCCAACTATTTGGCTTCCGTGATAGGATGAACTGTGTGCCTTCTTGTGCTCTAAGAAGCACCAGGCATGTGCTGAAGTGCTGTGTGTGTTCTCCTAGGGGCCTTGTTTTACTTAGCCTGGCATCCAGACGCCTCTGGCTGATCTCCAGATTTAGCTATGATTTCTCACAGTTGGAGTGTTTTTAATGCTTAATGACAAATGGTATTTTAATTTGGACTCCATAAGGCAAGAAGCCTCCATTAAGTGTACAAGTGCAAGCAGACAAGAAGAAGAGCGACTGTCTTCATTATGGGTGTGCAGCTCCGCAGAAATGATGCTCCCAGCGAATCTTAAATAGTGGAGCAAACTGCGGTCCCCTCCACTCAGCTGCGCAGTCAGTGAATCTGGTAATCTGTGTGGCAGAAGCGCACACAGCTGCTCCTCAGTAGTGCAATCTGACTCAGGGATTTGTTTGTGAAGCAAAGCTCACTGAACTCTCCAAAGCACATGAAAAAGAAAAATATGACCCTGATTGGCAGTGGTGAACTCTTTAGATACTATTTTTTTTGTTAATTGGATCTTGTCATGTACAAAGAGCAGCTAATGAAATTTAATGTGGAAGAATGAATTTTGAGGAACCCTTCCTCTCAATTGCAATTCTGTATGCTCATAGCACACCAAAGAGGATATCTTGAGCATCTCTTTAGATTTCAGGCCAGTGATTTGCCACCTCAGGCTGTGTGTGACTTCTTGTTGGTCTGACTTTGTCAGTCTTCTGAATGAGGAGTGATATGATTGTGGATACAGCAAAAGATGGAGGAATGGAGGGCATTACATGTAGCCACAGCTAGGTTTCAATGTTGTTTCTGATAATTTATCACATTTAGGACCTGGTCAAGTAATGCAATCTTTATTACCCTAGGTTTTCTACCTATAGAGGGAGAAGTATTATGATCACACAATCTGTGTTATGTGAAAATGGTATCTCATCAAGGAAGCTGCCTCCTGCAGTAGATAGGAACTAATACAGAGATCCGTAGTTAGACAATGTGAGGAGAGTGAGAGTGTTTGAAACACTCAACCCTAAATGGGATGTCTCAATCAAATCCCTCCCCTCAGAGCTCAGGGAACTATGAAGAGGAGTGGGAGTTAGGAAGACAGTAAGAATCAGAAGGGATAGATGATACCAAGAACACAAGACCCTATAAACACAGCAGGACTGATACACAGTATGGATTCACAGATTGTGGCAGCATACACAAAGTCTACATGGGTGCAAGCTAGATCCCTGTGCTGAGATTGGGAAGTAGGCACAAGCTCCTATCCACAGCTAAGAAGCTGTCTTCAATTAACTGTCAGTCACAAAGAAAAAATTTGTTTCTCCAAGGAAGTCTCACTGGGGAAATACACCATATTCTAGGCCAGGCCATATGTCCAGAAGTAGATGGATACCACACACACACACAAAACTCAGAAGTGTTTTCATGCATTTTTCTCAGCTGTTTTCTTTGATCATTTTTTATTTACCTTATTAGTTTTTCTCTTGTCTATTATGGTTTCAAATTTTGAGTATAAATGTGTTTTTTGTGTGTATGTGTATATGTGTTTGTATATGGGCATGCATGTGTCTCTCTGTAAGTGTATGTATTTCTAGTGCTCTTTCTTGGTTTCTTTTTTGTTAGTTTGTTCATTTTGTTTTATCCTTGTTTGTCTTTTTTATTTGCCTGACCATTTTGTTAAGAAAAGAAGAAAAGAAAAGAAGGTGTAGAGTTGGAAAGGTGGAGAGGTGCGGAGGATCTGGGAGGAAATGAGGGAGGGGAAACTGTAATCAGAATATGCTGCATGAAAGTAACTTTATTTTCAATAAACATAAAATTTAAAAACAAAGCACTATTTGAAGGAAATATAATGCATTCATGATATAGAGAAACATTAACATGATAGATATTACATGACCAGCTCAGTTATAGAGAGGTTAATAAACTATAGGCTGGTGCTATTGCTTATTTTTTTATCACTGGCTTCATGAACTCCTTTCTATTTGCTTCTTATATTCCTTATTCCATACACATAACTACAGGTATGATCCCTTCTTAGCTTGGGAATATTCTCAGGATCAGCCATTACAAGCTTGCGTACCCTGGTATGCTTTATTCTGCTCATGTATTAGAGTCCCTTGACATAGAAGGATCATAAAGCCCCATTGAATGCATAAATGGTTGCTTTTCCCAATGTAATATAAGTGGAATGTGACCAGTAGGCAGAGAGCCTCCATCATGGGAGATACTTTTAGCTTTTTCCATAGTCATGGAGCCATTGGATGTTGGACCTTCCCAAATCTGGGTTCCCTGAGTAACTGTGAGAAGCAAAGCTTGGTTGATGTATTAATGAATATGACTATGGCAGTCATGCTGTGAAGAACTTAATTTTACTTCTGGAAGCTAAGTGGCATTTTTGTCTATTACTGCAGCATGACCTAGCCCATCCCACATGGCTACAGGTCCTATATCTCAATTATATTCTGAATAAGAGCTTTGTCATACTGCTAAGAGGTCCAGCAAACCACTGGGATCATTTCTTCTTGTCAACTTATTTTACCCATCTTGTGTTTCTCCACCAGGGGAGAGGAGCCTGGAGTTTTGCCAGATCCACACTTTCCCATTATCCAGCTGCTGCTTACTATACCTCAACTAGATGTAGTCAGCTTTCTGTTACTGTGATAAAATATCCCAGAACTATCTTGAAAGAAGAAAGCATTCATGTTGTCTCATGTTGTCAGGAGCCTTTGTGTCTGTCAGTGGCAGAATTCATCGTGGTAGGTGCATGTGTCAGTGGCCTGTCTATGTCTCGTTGGCTAGGGAGCAAAAACAGAGTAAGAGTTATGATCGCCAAACCCTCTTCAAGGACATGCTCCCAATGACCTAATATCGTCCCATTAGGATTTGCCTCTTAAATGTAGTGATACCCAACAGTGCCATCAGCTGAAGACAAAGACACTTATGGACATTTGGAGAAAATTTCAGGTCTAGCCACAGCTGACTCTAACTTGTGGATGGAATGATAATACTTGGAAGTAATGATAATACTCAGATGTAATGATATCTTGTTTATACTCTAAAAAGTAAAGCTTGCTGGAAGATCAGAGGGTGGAGCTAGCCACTAGTTAACTATAGAAGTCTGGAGGTCTATACAGACAGACAGGAAGTGATATGGCTGGGCAGAGAGAGGAATATAAGTGGGGGGGGGAAGGCAGAAATTTGGTCTCCTTTTAGTCTGAGAATTTCTTAGAGGTAAGAAGTCTAGTGGCTGGATGCTCTTCTCTGATCTTTTAGCTTTCACCTCTAATATCTGACTCTGAGCTATTATTATTAATACCTATTATAACTCGTGTTACACTTGAATATAAATGAAGTCCTAAGTGAGGAGTGGTTGCTCTGAGATGTTCCAATTCTTCCACTACTCTTTCACTTCCTGCTGCTACTCAAATTAAGTGTACCCTTGTCATTTTCTGTGCACTGCAGGTGAGTTCTGGATCAAAGCAGGATTTGGGCACTATGTATCTCTGGTTGCTCCTGGAATTCTCTTTCTTGTGATAGCAGAGTCTGGTCATCTGGGCATGGGCCCTCAACTTGCTCCCAGTTTGAAGGATAATAAGCAACTTATAAGTTACTTGGGGTAGAAGTTGGCATTGTCTGAACTTTTTCAGATTCCCTGCACTGTCTGTCCCTTAGTTCCTTTTGACATTTACCCATGGCTCAGGACCTTTTCAGAACACAATCTAGTGATGTTAGACAAGACCCAGTGTTAAACTCATTGGCCTCTACTGTGTTGCTCTCTAATGTGCATGTTGCTATTTAGTTGTTTCTAATGTTAGTTAATTAGTTGTTTCAAAGAACAAAAGCCATCTTGAGGATAAGAAGGCCTTACTGTATGGTGGGGAGGCCAATTTGACTGCTAAAGCCCAGTGCTACAGACCAAGTGGTTCATAAGCAGCAGAAATGTATTGCTCACAGAAACCCTGTGTCTTCATTTAGGGCACTACTCTTGTCATGAGCACCATGTCCTCAAAACTTTTTAAAACCCTAATTATTGTACAAAGACTTCACCTTCAAATATCACCATCTCATTGGGGATGACGAGTTCAGACTATGAGAATTGTGGCCCACATTTTTTTTTTTTGGTTTGTATGAGACAGGGTTTCTCTGTATTGTTTCGGAGGCTATCGGTCCAGCCTGGCCTTGAACGCACAAAGATCCGCCTGCCTCTGCCTCCCGAGTGCTGGGATTAAAGGCGTGCACCACCACAGCCCGGCTTGTGGCCCACATTTAATCCACAACACTGTGAGATTGCAGAAGCCCTGGAAGATACCTCAAATGAGGAATTGCTCCCAAAAGATTTTCCTGTGGGTACATCTAGGGATGTGCGTGTGTCTGCAGATTTTATGGGTTTCTAATTGATGTAGAAGGGCCCTGTCTGCCATGCGTGGTCTTATCCATACACACATGGCCTGGACTATATTAGAAATATGGTTGAACAAGCCAGAGAAAATAAGCCATTCCTCCATGGTCTCTGCTTCATTTCTTGTCTTCAGGTTCCTGTCTTGAGCTCCATCTAAGGCCCTCCTAGGTGATAAACTATAGACTGTAGGTAGTGGGTCTTATCACAACAGTATCAGCCTTGGTACCGAGCCTGTTATGACTTTCATGGTTTTCTTCATAGGTGTGCGGTGATTTAGGGGTTTCAGCTACCGACTACAGCTGTTTTGAAAGGATGCTGTTGTTCTTCTGCTTACGGATAGAGCCCATGTTGTTGCCAGAGGGCAGCTTGCCTAGCCTGTCTATTGACCTGGGGCTTTGTGTCTTCTGCATGAGGTACTGGTGTCAGTTATGTGTGCCTTTCTCAACGGTACACTTTTGATGTGGTGCCCATGCCAAGGAGGTTGCTGGAACTCTCCCTGAATGCAGCACCATAGTAATGTTCTGTGCAAGCCACAGAGCCTGCTTTCTTCTCCCCACAGCATCTGCTTTGCCCTTGATCTCTATCCCGGTGAGCAGGCAGGTGCCGCTCTTCATTTTACCTCTGCCTGCTTAATTGCAGTGATTTCACAGGACACAAATGCATCTGACAAGTCTCGTTGGAAAGAAACTTCCTTCAGATTAACAACAAATTGATCTGATTACCTAATCCTAGTATCATTCAAAAGAAAAAGGCTGGGCTGAATTGGAGTGGCAATCTTTATTCAAATCAGACTGTGAGAAAATAGAGCACAAGAAAAGCTTTGGGCAATGATCAAAAGCCGCCTACACACTGATGTCTCCCCCAAACAACTGGATCTCAAAGGTATTTTTATATGGAGGCAGATGGGTCAGGTGTTTATGAGCTATTAAGAATTTCACAAGTTTTATTAATTTATCTTTTTTGTAACAGTGCCAAGGGCTCAAGATGTCAGTATTTGTAAGACAGGCTGGGGCAAGTTTGCTTCCTGTTTGTGATTATCTAATAATTTTTACTTAAAAAGATACATTTAAGTCATATGCACCTAGGGAATATCGGCAGAAGAGTGGCGAGTCCTGGCTGTGCTCTGCAGTAGACTTGGCATGCATACTAGTCTTATCACTATAATGGTAGTAAAAGAGGAATACATCCACTTATTATAGATTTCTGTCATGCTCACTATCAGTTTTGATGTATTAGCTCTGTGGTAAAGACTTATCTGACCAGTAAGTTACTCCTTTCTTCCTTTTTTTCACGGTCTTTAAATATATCTCTGTAAAGAGATTCTTCAAATCTCTTCAATCAAATATTTATTCCATCCTCATCAGATGTCAAGCTCTATGCTACAGTACATTAACAACACATCAATTTATGATATCCCTGCTGTTTTATATCACGTCTTTTTCAGATTTTTCTTGAATTGCTCTCTTGAATTATAATCTGTATTCCCAAGCAATTTAAAGTTTATGGGAGATGATTTTAGACACCATCAATTAAAGACCAAGCAACCTTTACCTGTTTTCTTGCTGTGGGAGATCAGTTTTGTTCTGCTGGACCTTCTCTGTCATAGGATGTCATGGTTTGAATCTGAAATGTCTCCTATGACTCATGTTTTAAGGGATTGCTCCCAAGATTCTGGCAGAGATGTTTGGAGAGACTTGTGGAACCTTTGGGTAGGCAGATGTAGGTCACTGGGGAAGACTTTGAGAGCTGTAGTTAGATCCCTTGTTCTTTCTTCATTTGCTTCTTCCTGAGTTCACTGATGTAAACAGCCTCTGCCCCAAACTCCTTCAATCATGAATCCTGTTGGTTTTTCATGTTGTCCTTACTTTGGCTCACAGAATCCCTCTAGAAACATGGTCCAAATAAATTGTTCTTGTTGCTTCTGTCACAGCAACACAGAAGGAACTAACATGTGCAGTTTAGGTGAGATCCCAATTAGTCAAAATCCATCACAGTCAAGCAGTGACCGTTTTGTGAATGGAAGCCATAAGGTTAGATTGACTGTAAGGGATTCTGGGGACAATGTCTTCATTGCCATAAAGAAAGACACAAGAGTGAAGGGATTTTTTTGTCATTGTTGTTGCCTAAAGATGTTTATAAGTATTTGTTTCAGAAAACAACTTTGCCACTGTTGAAGCTAACAGGGCAGCAGAAACATATAAGCAATCAGTCTTCAATAATACCATCTCTACATTGTCCAAATGAATGAAATTAGATGTATCCCACAAGGGAGTATCTATGGGAATACTTACGAAACACTCTCGTGCAGTTACTAGCTGAAGGCTTACTTGGTAATACAGGGACTTAATGATGAAGGCTGAATTCAGTATGACAGTCGAGTAAGCCATGAGAAACAAAAGAGAGGTGTGAAATGCTATGAGAGTTCAGCAGAGGGAAGGAAATACAATCCATTGAGGTGAGGAGAGGTAGTCAGAAAATCAGAATTACCGCATAAGTCACACTCAGGCAACACATTTAAACCACAGACTTTTTGGTATGTGTCTGGATTACAGAATGTCTAAAATTTTAAGCAAGATGTAAAATAAAAAGAATCATTCTCATTCTTATAAAAGCAATGCTTACTTTTGCCACCTAGGAACATAGCCTGTGGTTGTGAATTGGGGTTCCTTGACGCAGAGCCTGGGCTTCGCTCCAGATATCTAACTTCTACTTGGCCAGAGTGACTTTTGACTGCTGTTTCTAGAAAGAAGGAAACATATGCCATAGAAAAGCCTGTTGTGTTTGCTGTTGGGAACTCGAGACTAGGGCTTAGCTGAAGAATGGAGACATAAGTTATGAAGTTTATAAAAACATGGCATATTATTCAATCATTCAGTTATTTAGCTCCATGATGAAAAGTAGAGAGTTACAAACTCTCTGTGGATATTTGAAGGTTAGCAAAAGCATTTTTTCTCTTACTCAAAACTATAGCTTGTTTCCAAGCAAAGGACTGAGTTTTGTCTGTGGAGAAAAGCAAAACCTTTTCATAAATGAAATTATGAAAATGAAATTACCTCTGTAATTCAGTTCCTTTTGTAGCTGCTATGGTTCCTCATTGATAGGAATCTTAAAATGCTGATTGAGCCACTGGAGCTCGGAGAATCTTAAAATACTATGTATCCTAGATTTTTATATTCCTAAGCACTTTGGAGTATGAATGACATTTTAAGGGTTACAGAATCCTGTCTCTTACATGTAACATACTATTGTATTTGCCTACTAAGGTAACGGGCTGAGTAAGATAAGTACAGACAATGATCTCATCCTGGAAAGAATTGCTACAGCAAAAGTATTTGACAAGAAGATCCCCCTTTTATCTGCACAATAAAATACATCAATTTTTCAAAGCTGTCAGGTTTGGCCAGTTCATCTGGTGAGAGCATGGAAAAGAGAGGCCGTTCATCAATTTTTATATTTTGTAGTCCATCACCCATAACGAACCAGGAAGGAGAGTATATGGAGAGTACATTGAGAAAAAAAGTTATTTTCAAGACATCTGAAGTAGGGAACAGATCCCATCAGCTCAGTTCTAACATATGCAGATAAAATTTTGCTCTTGAGACATCTTCATTTGCTCCCATTATCTATAATGCTTCTACCACAGGCCAAGAGCGGCATATTAGAATTAATAATGTGGCTTTTAGAAATGCAACAGTGATGTAATTAGCATATTAGCCTAAGGTTAATGACTTTAAAGCAGGAAGGCTACTGATGTGCTTAAAAATTATATATATGTGTGTGTGTGTGTATGTGTGTGTGTATCAGAAGACATAGTCTGGATTGAATTGGCCCCCTTCCATTCTTCTGCCCCTTGTTCATGCAACCAGGCTGGGAGAAGACTTAGAATTTAAGCAGGTAGGAATACCCACAGACATATTAAACAATTTAGGAAATGCTTAGCAAGTGAAATCCAGCGAGTAAATGAAAATGAGTTGAGTGTGCATGCATGGAAGAACAGCACATCCTTGATAGCAGAACTCTCTAAGTGCACAGAAGACACTGTTGAACAGTTTATTTCAGATACCACATAGCTACAGACAGGAGAATAATCAAAACATATTTTCCAAACTTGATGTAGGGGTTTGGTTATACAGCTTAGCTTTACTATAAGCCTATGTGCATGCTTGCTTTCTTCGTTCCTTCCTTCCTTTCTTCTTTCCTTCCTTCCTTCCTTTCTTCCTTCCTTCCTCCCTTCCTTTCTTGCCTCCTTCTCCCTCCCTCCCTCGGGACCTCCCTCCCTCTCTCTTCTTTCCTTCCTTATTTATTTATGGTTTTCTAAGATAGGATTTCATGTGTAACCTTGAGTGTCCTGGAACTCACTCTGTAGACCAGGCAGGCCTCAAACTCACAGAGATCTGCCTATCTCTGACTCTCAAGTGCTGGTATTAAAGACATGTGCCACCATTGCCCAGTTTACATGTTCTTTTTGTAGTAAATTGACTATTTTCAAAAATAAATTTTCACAAATATATATAAATATGATAAAAGAATAGACAAGGTTCTATGCGAATTTTAGTAGCAAATTTAATCTAGTCTGTGTTGTATAGCACTAGGAATTCTAGATTTACTTTTATGCATGTGTATGAATGTACATGATAGTGCCCTTAGAGGCTAGAAAAGGACATTAGAGGCCCTGAGGGTGGAGTTACAGTTAATTGTAAGACTTACTGTTGTGAGTTACCAAATGTGGGTGCTGGAAACCGAATTCAAGTCTTCTGGAAAAGAAGCAAGTTCTCTGAACCACTAAGTCATTTCTCTATCCCATGTCATAGGTATGCTACAGAGCAGCGACTTTTGGGGGGCATGCCTGAGTCAGGAATATGACATTAGATTTCTGGGTTTGTCTTCCAGCTCTGCCTTTTACAAAGCTGTGGTCATGAGAACTTCACTGAGCTTTCCAGTGACTCATTTTCTCATTGGTAAAATGAGGCTACACATGGGTTGTTTCGGGAACAAAGCAACAACATATTTGAAGTGCTTTGTGTTGTGGATGACCCATAAATGCATTTTACAGTCAATAGACAGTAGACAGCCATTGGAAAATGTTTTTATATTTGTCCTTCTTAATTTATGAACTTTGAGACTATCAAAAATAAAAAAAATAGTGGCAAGGGGAAGATATAGGGATTTATAAAGATATCTATGTTTGAATGTTATTTTACAAAGGCTAATTCTACATTCATTCATATGAACAGATGAACTAGTGAATTTTAGTCTTTGGTTCTAAATACCAATATGGGAAAAATAATAAATTGATGTGTAAATGATTGGAATATACAGTGATTCTTAAAATTTTATTTATTTATGCTTCCCTCGTATGTTACATCCCATTTACAGTTTCTTCCCCCTCCTCTCCTCTCAGTCCCTTCCCCAACCTCTGCTCTTCCCATGATCTACTGCCAGGGATATCAATTGAACATGCCATAAAATGCTGCAAAATGAGACTGCCCTCATGACAAGGTTGGATAAGGCAATCCAATAGGAAGAAGAGTCACAGAAGTTGGCAGAAGTGGGAGTAGGGACTGTCACTGACTGAAATTATTTTTAATACTAAAGCAAAAAATATATTTAATTGAAGACAGCAGTAATACAATCACAGTCAAATATACAAGTGTTTGAGAAATAATATACTTATGTATAAAACATATTTTACTCAATGTAGGGTATTTTGAAAGTGTGTGTTCAAGTGTCAGGAAGTCAGGTAGGTGTGAGACCAGTAGCTTCTAACTTCAGAGAATTTCCTCACCTAAAAAAGAACTAGTCATGAATATATCATCTAGGTTTGTGGCAAAGATTATATGGAGTGATTCAAGCATCCCATTAGCACTCTTCCAGACACAGAGCATAAACAATATATGCTATCATGGCCTTACTTAGTATATCAGGCAAGCCATTGTCTACACACAAACTGTGATAAAATCGCCATAATCCTGTATTCTCCATGAGAATGTTTAGTGCTTGAATCTTAACCCTTCTTTCCTTTGCCAGCAACATGACCCCACATGTCCATTGGGTGCCATCAGTCAGCTACCTCAGAGCAATAAACCATCTCAACATTTAATATATTAAAGGAGAAAAAATGTAGTATTCCCATCTTCTAGGGGTTGCCAACATGTATTGTCTCATGATTCCCTTTTCATGCTGAATTTTTCACTATAATTCATGTTGAAATCATCAATTCTTCTAAATGTAACTATACTTACAGTGTTTGAGGAGGCAATACAATCTTATATGGGATGCATTCTGATATAGCTGGAGTATGAGCATGTACAGCAGAAAGGCTAGATGAACATACAGCAAGAAGTAGGCTTCTAAGAAAAGATGAAATGTATTTCAAAGTTCTGGAGACACGGTACAGCAGTTAAGTACACTCATTGTTCTTACATAGGACTAGGGATTAGCTTGAAAACATGTGTAACTACAGTTCTATTGATCCACACCTTCTGCTTGCTTCCATGGATATAGGGTACACATTAGTTAATGTAGAGACAAAACACCCATATATATGTAACTAACTAGCTAATTAATTGATTAATTAAAAATGGTTGTTTCAAGAGAAAGTAAAATATATGTTGATATCTTGATCTTTTTAAATTTTTTATTCATTATTTCATTATATTTTATTACATTTTAGAAAAAAGCTTGTTTCACATGTCAATCCCTGCTCCCTCTCCTTCCCCTGCTCCTGTGCTTCCCCACCATCCCCCCCAGCCTCCCACCCTATCCCCACTCCCTTCCGCATAGGGGATATCCAGAGTCTGTCATTTTGTTCAGGGCATTGTTCCAGGCCCTTCCCCAAGAGAGCATCCTTCTTTGTGGTATGGACACACAAAGTCCATTTAGTTGCTAGGGATAAATACTGATCTACTGCCCAGGGCCCCATAAGTTGTCCAGGCCTCTTCACTGACACTCACATTCAGGGGGTCTGGATAAGTCCCATGCTGACCTCCCTGCTGTTGATCTGAGGTCCAAGAGCTCCCTATTGTTCAGGTCAGCTGTTTCTGCTTGTTTTATAAGTCCATTCTTTACTCCTTTGCTCATAACTCCTCCCTCTATGCCACTGGGTTCCAGGGGTTCATATCAGTGTTTAGCTGTGGGTGTTGGCCTCTGCTTCCATCAGTCAATAGATGAAGGTTCTAGGACGGCATATAAGGTAGTAGTGAAACCCATTATCAGGGATGGGCATTTAAGGTAGTCTCTCCACTATTGCTTAGTTTGCCACTTGTTGTCATCCTTGTAGATCTCTAGAGATCTCACTGGTGCCAGATCTCTTCAAACGTATAATGACTCCCTCTATTATGGTATTTCTCATCCTGTTCTTCCCTATTCGCTCCCCCAACTCAACCTTCTTGCTCCCCCATGACCTTCTCTCTCCTCCTCTTCTCCCCCTCTCTTTTTCCCAGCTCCCACTCCCCTCTCCGCCCTGCTCCCATTCTGCTCAGGAGATCTTGCCTTACTCCTCTTCTCTGGGGTATCACGCATATCTCTCTTAGGTTCTTCTCTGTTCCCCAGACTCTCTGTCATTGGAGTTGTAGGCTGGCACCCCCCTGATCCACGTCTAAAATCCATATATGAGTGAGTACATACCATGTTTGTCATTTTGTGACTGGGCTACCTCAATCAGGATGTTTTCTTCTAGTGCTGTTTATTTGCCTGCAAATTTAAAGATTCCATTGTTTTTTTCCACTGAATAGTACTCCATTGTGTAAATGTACGACATTTTCTCTAGCCACTCTTCAGTTGAGGGGCATCTAGGTTGCTTCCAGGTTCTGGCTATTACAATAATGCTGTTATTAACATAGTGGAATAGACGTCCTTGTTGTATGAATGTTCATCTTTTGGATATATGCCTAAGAGTGGAATTGCTGGGTCTTGTGGTAGACTGATTCCCATTTTCCTGAGGAATCTCCATACTGATTTCCAAAATGGGTGTATGAGTTGGCACTCACATTAGCAGTAGAGGAGTGTTCCCCTCTCTCCACATCCTCTCCAGCATAAATTGTGGTTGGTGTTTTTGATTTTAGCCATTCTGACAGGAATCAGATGGTATCTCAGAGTTGTTTTGATTTGCATTTTCTTGATGGCTAAGGATGTTGAACACTTTTTCAAGTGTCTCTCAGCCATTTCAGACTCCTCTATTGAGAATTCTATGGTTCTGTACCCTATTTTTTAATTGGATCTACTGGTGTTTTGAATATTTGCTTCTTGAGTTCTTTGTAAATTTTAGAGATCAGCTCTCTGTCAGATATGGGGTTAGTGAATATCTTTTAACATTCTGTGGGCTGCCTTTTTGTCTTGTTGACTGTGTTCTTTGCCTTACAGAAGCTTCTCAGTTTCAGGAGGTCCCATTTGATCTTAAGCTTTTAGTCTTCCAACACAGAGGTAAATTGCTGTTGTTTAAGATACCCAGTGTATAATATTTGACTATGATTTTCCTAACTAAGTTAAACAAAGCCAGCTATGTAATATTTGTTTAATTTATCACTTAACACATCTCTGTTGGAAAATGGCCTGTGTTCTTAGACTGATAAATAAGTCCTAGCAAAAACAAAGAGATAACTTTCCCTTATAAAGACCTGTGACCCTAAATACAGGCATAAACGTCTTTCTGTGGAGGCTACACACTGACAGTCTCTGGTGGCTAGGGCATGGAATACACACACACATCTTTGTGGATAAAGGACTATTATCCTGCCAATCAGTCATAGTATTCTTGACATGATGTTTTCTTGTTTTCTCGTTATGGAGGGCTACTTTTTTTTGAGTTTCAGGAAAGATTGCAACAAGAACATCCATTTAACCGAAAAGCCTTTGTGCTTTTGTTGTTGTTTTTCTTTCTTTTTTCCTTTCTTTCTCTTTTTTTTTGTTCTTGCATTTTTTTCATTCCCTAATTCTGGAGTTCAGATTTTAATTAAAATTCACCATGCTCTTTGTTTCTATAGTAGAATGTAAAAGGACTTAATCCACAATTTTTATGTTAGCTAGTTTTTTAATCATCCTCCTTCTTAATATCTTTCTCTTTTTACAAGTTTCTCTCTTGCAAAAGGAAGATCTATCTGGTACTTTGTCTGTCTATTGAGGAAAGTTATTAACAAAAGCTGTCAGCTGCAAGGGCCATTCATCCAATCTATCAGTAGAAGTCATAGGAAAGCTTCAGTAAGTCTATTTCTTGGGAGAGCTTCACAATGCTGGAGGAAAGCAAGGGAATGAATTGAATGGCATAGCTTGCTGTCTGTAATTTGGGGCTCAGAAGTGCTATTAAAAGGCAATTAAGTGTTTTATCAGCCTCCCTTGAAGCTGCAGATGATGACTTCATGTTGAAATTCTTTTCCCCCATGCTAGTGACAGTATCAGAAATACATGGAGATGAATTTTCACATTTGTCTTTTATAGCTAGGACATGCTGGTAAGCATTTTCCATTGTGAGTGATGTGGCATGTACATCTTTAAATTTAGATAGTAACACAGCATGCACGCAAAATATACAATGCTGGAAAGATGAAATGAAATAGCCAAAAGGGGACCCATTTTAGGCCATTTCGCAATTAATCATACAAATATTAATTAAACAGCTTTGCCCATGGTGATACATGGAGCTTATATGCCCTCATCACAGATATACATTTGGCAATGGGGAGAAACTGACTTGCTTATCCCTGTGATGACATTTTACTCTCCAATACCTTCATATTCAGCATTTAGATTTGACAATTATTCTCAAAACATAAAGTGAGAGTTGTTTTCCAAGTTACAAACATAGCCCTGGACCCATTATGACTGCCTCAGATATTTCATCTGTGACATCAGTTGGTGTGCTACAGAAAAACCCACACAAAGGTCACCTGCTCCTTCAAAATGAAATGCTTCATGGCTCTTTTAAAGTTGAGTCTCACAATGCAGGGTTTGATGGGAGGAATTGAATGCAGCATCCCGGTGGCATCTGGCAGTTTTTGATCTAAGGCAAGTAAGTCAGGAACTGCTGGTCCCTGGTGGCTCACCCTTGTAGAGCTCTATTTAAGCAGAAGGATAGAAATGAGGACTTAATTACTTAATTGTCATGGGTTTCATGAAAGAAAAACTTAGATACATCCTGTTATTCAGCGCCAACTTCCCGAAATAGGCAAAGATCCTTGCAGTCACTCCATGTGGCTTATGTTGTGTGTGGTATCAGATCTTGGCCAATTTGGAGAAAACACTAATGACAGAAGTTCAGCAAATATTTCTGTCACCCCCAAAGGATGTAAACAATGACTAAGAGGCTGGATAGCTATCCTTACACAGTGTGCTGTTCCTTAGAGCCCAGGGGCAAGTGACAAAAGGAACTGATTCATCGCTGATGCTGCACATAAAAAGAATGTTTCCCTTCACAATAAACCAAGGAGCGCTTATCACCTATTGAGGGTTGGAAGATACATCTTTGAACCTTCAGATATTGAAGCCATTTCTAGAATATTTTCACCCTGGATTGTCTTCCTTCTTCTGGCTCCTGCAGAGGACTTGCACATGTAAGGGAACGTGAGAGCTTTCTGTGGCCCCACTGCCTTTTTAATGTGACTCAGTTCCAATGCTATGTGTTATGTAACACACAGCTCTTCTCTCACTATAGAGGTAGAATTAATTTCTTCACCCCATATGATGCAGCACAAGTGGCTACTTGCCACTGCTCAGCATCACCTCAGAAAGCCTTGTCACTTGTTGGCTTTCCTTTTGATGCTTTTGCTGCTGCCAAAAGCAAGCCTTGGCTACAGATACAAGAAGAAGTTGCTGCCCTATGTAGTCATAGGAGTGAGACAGTTAAGAGCTGCCTAAAAAACTCTCAATGTCCTACATCACAGAAGCAGTCATAAACCACTGCATTATGAACAGTTGACCCTTTGGGCAATAGCACATTAGGTGTCAACACTCATCAAACACACAGATGTATGAAATGAACATATAAAATCATAGCTGAAGTATTTCAGTATTTTATGCATGTATGTACAAATCTGTATCTACAGGAAAAATATATAATACATGTATGTATTTACTCAGGCTTGTACCACATATATCTTAGGCAAAGATGCACCACATGCACAAGAGTGATTTATTAAGATTATTTTGGAGCTAGAAAATGTATGTTATCTAGTGATGCCACAACCATCATAATGTCTTACCCCATGGTTGTGGCAATGTCAATACAAGCAAGCCTATTGTTCTGCCAGTCATGGGAGCATACATCACACATAGTTATGTGCTAATCTTTCTACAATGTTAGTGTTTATAAAAGCTTGTGTTTCCAGAAATCACTGGGGCCTTGGGTAGTAGATCAGTTTACCATGGTGTATGAATGAACTTTGGGAGCCCATTCCAAATAGAGGGATGCTCTCTCAGCCTGAACACATGGGGAAGGGCCTAGGTCCTGCACTGGATGAAATGACAGACTCTGGAGATCCCCCCAAGGAGGGCTTCATTCTCCCTGGGGAATGATGTGGGGATTGGGTTGGAGGACTGGAGAGGTTGGTGGAGGGACAAGGGAGGAGGGGTGTGAGAGGGAGCTGGGATTGACATGTGAAGCATTCATGTTTCTAATTTAAATAAAAACATATATTGAGGAAGAAAACAAATAAAAGCTTGTATTTCTGTTGTATGTATTTTTATGTGATTCTTTTATTACTACCCTGACATCTAATCCTGTTTACACAAAAAGCTTACTGTAGAACAGTGTGCTGTATTACACTGATATCAGCTCCATAATTCTTGTGTTTAGGTGTCATCTCTTGATTGCATTAAGAGGCAATGTCAAGCGATTGACCCACACCCTTTAGCTTTGTGCAAGTTTATTCTGTGATGTTTGAATGACAAAATCATTTAGCAGTATGCTTCCTAGACATTTTTCTCATCCTTAGCTGATGTATGATTGGACATACAAATATAAGTTTCACTTCCCTGCAAGAGTAGACCTCTCTATGTTTTACCTTTAACAATTCCCCTTTGGAAGCTAGACGGGAGTTAATTGGTTTGTTGCATCACTTGCACAGAGTGAATGAAAGGCAACTGTGTATCTGTCTTATATTCAGAATTCTGTAGTTCAGTGTCCCATTGAATTTGACTTAAGAAGCTGTGATGGTTAGCGTTAATTGCCACATGACTGAACCCAAAGTCACCTGGAAGAAAGGTCTATGAAGATGCCAGCCCATAGGGTATTATTTCAATTGTGTTTATTGATGTGGGAAAACTCATGTTAATTGTGGGTGAGCCCAAACTTTGGACAGGGCATCTATAAAATATGAGTAGGACACTAACGTGTATTTGACGTGAGGTATTCACAAGAGAAGATCACTCAAACATGGGCTTAAGTCAATAGAAAGTCTATGACCTGATCAGCACGCTGGGTGTTTGGGATCCCAGAATAGCTCAGAGCCTTTGTCAGGGTGAGCTTTTAAGCACAAAACATGTTCTGGGTTGACATACTTCAGTCAACAAGAACAGTTAGCCAGAGTTGGAACTACAGAAGCCAAAAAGCAAGGTTAGGACATTTAGAGATGTTCCTATGGACTTTGCTAGATTAGGCTTTTGTTGTTTTGGCTGGCAGTGCTGTCTATGTGCTGGGTTTTACAGCCTGAATGGCATTTCAATCACAGAGTCAGTTGTGTTAAGGTCTGGGGGTATAGTTAGATTTGGCACCCTGTTGTGATATGTCTTACTCCCTTTCTGCTCCATGACTGTGGAATCAATCTCTTGACTCCTTGATTTCCCTACCATGACTGATTAAACCTGGAACCATGACACAGAATAAGCCCTTTCTTCTTTAATTTGCTTCCATCAAAACATTTTCTCTCTGTGACAGAAAAAGAAAACAATTCAGAAATGATGTGACTTATTTATAAACATCCTGTTTGTTGAGAAATCAAACAACAGAAAAATAAGTCAAGTGTTGAAACAAGACAGCAACATTGGATTCCATTCTCCCTGAAAAAGAAGAGATTCATAAAGCCTTAATTTCCTATTTGCTACTGTGACTTTAAAATATCACAAAGTCTATTGTTAGGAAATAGAAAGCTATGCTGCAGGAACCACTCAGAAGCAATGTCTTCCACATGTGTGCCACAGTTGCGTTTAAGGACACTAGAGAAGGATTAATTAATTTCTTTGCTCAATGAGAATTAATTATAGCTTGCTAAGTAAGGCTGGAAATAAAACTTGGAATTGATAATGATATTTCTGTTTTCTGACTGATCTCTCTTCCTCGACATGTTTGGCATGGTGTTTTCTCAAATTGAATAAAAAAGGCATGCCTTTTAGGAAATAAAGGAAATGGTGGTTGACACAAATAACTAATCACATCTCTTGTTCCAGAGACATTTTTATGTTGTTAAAACTTTAGACTCCTTAGAATGTTTGAAAAATACACATAGGAAGTTTTGTGTCTTTTTGTTGTTTTGTTGTTCACATTGTTGAATGTGAAATAAGTTTAATTTAGTACAAGCACCATTTTTACTGGGTGTTTAGTTGGGGCTGAGCTTAAGATTAGCTGTGTAGAGATCTTTACAAATTCTCTTATTAATGAGATTAACAAACCAGAAAGGAGTCCTGATTTCCCTAGTAACATTAATAAGGATCATCTGAAGTGAGCATTTCTACAAGTTCCCAGAATACCATGACAAGTAATCTTGTTTATTGCTATACACATACATCTACTACATGCACATACAATCTACTATTGATTTAACATTTTCTTAATGTAAGCAATAAAATACTGCATATCATTATAAACTAAGGAAAAATCAATAAGTAATCTTTATACCCTCTAAAAGCAATGCATTGTCTATAAAATGTGTTTATGATAGCAATCCACAACTTGGCAGTACATTTTATGTATTTCACATGATGCAGTCTAAGTAAAACCAAATGCATGGAGTTAGGGAGGTGGCTCAGTGAGAAAAGAACATTTGCTGTGCAAACACGAAGACCTAAGTTCAAATCCCTAGAACCCACAGTTAAAAAAAATTAGAAGATCAGTTGTTGTCATATCCATTCCTTAACCCCAGTGCTGATAGAAGGCGCTCAAGGTCAAAAACCTTGCCCCAATTTCAGGACTAGACACATTTCAAGGTGATAAAGCAGGATATTAGAAGTCCTTATCTGGATACTGTGTGGATACAAATACTTCAATCTTCAATCTACATATATCACACATTCACATTCACATGCGCACACACATGAACACACACACACACACACACACACACACACACACACACATACCACAACCTTGAAACAACTATTAAATATGTAAAAACCGTCATTCTCAGAGTATTTAAGTTACTTGAAGAGAACATTTCCTAATGAATAGAAACATTTCATTATATTTGTTGGTTTTAATTTCCCTTTTATGTTTATGTGCATTTCATTTTCTTAGAAATTCCAAGTGACTCTGGTATCCCTCTTCTTCTATTACTTTTACATACTACCAAAGATGACTTTTGTGGTGTGTAGTAAGTGAAAACGAGGGACTGTTAAACGTCTTTAACGTTGCTTGCATATTTTCCGATGATGAAATTTTGACAATGTCTAGGTGGTGACACCTCTCACTCAACATCTCATCTGTGTTGTCTATCTGACATAAAAACCATAAAGTGAACCAGACATTACAACTTTTTGTAATGAGAGATGCTCAGTGATAGCAAGTTAAAAGTTGCATGATTTCTACCTACCAGAAAGGTCAAGTGGGGAGTTGTGTTCTTAATTCTGTCTTCATTGCAGTATAGCACATCTATTTGGCAGACTGTGGGATTCTGCCACAGGACAAAGGTGAATAAACTGAGGCAGAAATAACCATGCTGGGGTAACTGACATGAGAAAAAATATAAAAATGCCAATAATTGTTTTAGTAACTGTGCAAACAAAATGTTGTTAAAATTGGGGAGAGCTTTGCTCAGTGATATTTGCGGGTGTTCTTGAAGAATTCCAGCATTATCAAAATAAATTTTCATTCTTCCTTCTTTATTTTCCACCTTCCCAAGTGATCACAGGTCTCATTACACAGGCTCTCCAAATCTGTGTGCAATCTGTACCTTGCTCACCACTTCTGAGTCACTTCTCTAGTTCACAGCACAGTAATTGTGTCATAGAAACTTTTAGACTACTTTGCTGCAGGGACCTCTGTTACCCTCCATCAGTGTATCTTAAAAGCCAAGTCAATCAGCTCAGCATTCACAATGTGGTATCAGTGGCTTTCAATCACTATTAAAGTATGGCTCTAATTCTCATTGTGCCCTCCAAGCCCACATCTTATCTTGGACACTGTTATTTCCTCACATTGTGCTAATCTCCTCCTGGCTTATTTTGCAGCAAAAACATTTTCTTTCTGTTCCTCCAAAGTGAAAAGACCAATATAATAATTAATTCTATGTCAGTGTGGCTAGGCTGCCAGACAGATACTTGATCAAATGGTATTCAGTTGTTGTTTTATGAGTTTAATATTTAGAGTGGTCAACTCTAAGTAAAAAGAACATTTCCTTGTACAATCAGCGGCCCTCTGTCAATTGGTGAAAACTGGAACTAGAATAAAGATTAATAAATGAGGTAAACTGAATTTAGCTGGCAGCCTGCGGTCTCCTGCTTGTGCTTGCTCCATGGGTCTCTAGTTTCTCAGCATCCCATTTGTATTTAGTGCTTATCAGACTTACATAATTGTACAAGATAAGCCCTTAAAATAAATTTCTGTGTCTCTGCCCCTTTATCTATCTATCTATCTATCTATCTATCTATCTATCTATCTATCTATCTATCATCTACCTATCTTACAGTCTGTATTTCTGGAAGCCCTGATTAGTGAACCCCTCAAAAACTTCATACACGCTGCTAACACTAGAGAAAACTCTTCTAGCTAATTGTCATCATTTCCTCTTTCAGCTGAACTGCCACCTAATCTAAACCTAATCAGACCTTTTGTCTAAATTTAATTTTATAAAGTTTGTGTTGCTTCACTGTACACGTGACAGTGAGTGTGTTCATTTATTTGTGTAACTATATGGTATATGGAACTCACGTTAGGACTGTAGTTTTCAATTCCCCCACCACTGTTCTCTAAGAATCCTTGGTAGACATTTTCACCAATTTTGTGGCAACACAATTATACTACATACTCAAAAATAGCCACTTCAATACCCAGATGCTCGGTTGTGATCAGGTGTAATGTGGCAGAGGCTTCTTGGCTTTCAAGATACTGCCTTTCCTTTCATTGTCCTCTTGACACCTTGTGCTAGACCAGATTCTGCATCAATGTATGTCTTAATAAACACATTGTGGAGAGATTAAGTCAACACAGAATTAGGCATGACTTCCTGGGAAAGCCTTCTGGAATCAACACAGCTTGGTCCAATTCCTGGTTTATTTCTCATGTACCTTGTTTTCCTGGACATATAGCTTCAGCTCATTCCTTATTTTTAATTTGGGAATAATGACCAGTTCTAAGTCACAGTGTGTTGCGATGGACAAAGCAGATAATACATGAAAAGTCTCAGTAGAGTAAATAATATGTAAATAAAAGCATCTCCCTTTGCCGTGTGCTATGCTTGTACACTGGGAGATGGATAGAAAGAACATTACATACCATACCATCTCCACTATTTTCTCTGATCTAGAGATAGGAATCATTTCTTTTTTATCAAGAATTTTCACTAAATATATATGAGTTTCCCAAGAAAAGCTGCTTGTGACAACTATGAATATTTCTCTAAGCAGTCGGTGTATTAGGGAATAAGACCACGTTACCAAGAGTAGGTGGGGGCTTTGACCATTAGGTGGTTCCTGGAAGTCATTCAATCTTTTTAATTCTAATTTTATAGGCAGTGGTGTTAATCATAGCTGCCTCCTTGACTTATACTGATGTTTAAAGAGGAGAAAAATTAACATGTCTAAGTAAACAAACGGCATGTTTGCTTTTATGAAAATAGGATTATCTGCTAGGTGTTGGTGGCATATGCCTTTAATCCCAACCTGGTCTACAGAGCTAGTTCCAGGACAGGCTCCAAAGCAATACAGAGAAACACTGTCTTGAAAAACCAAAAAAAAAAAAAAAAAAAGGATTATTTAATATTTTTTCTTAGTGTGAGCCTGAATTGTGTTAAGCAGATGTAGAAAAGTCAGCTTAACTGCTATTCACATCTCTGGAATGAAGTGAATGCCATTACGTTTTAGAACTGAGGAAACCCAAGGCTGGAGAATTATTTACTCATTGAAAATTCCAAAAGTAGTGAAGGATAGAACCAAGAATACTCCCTAAGGGGTGGTGATCTGATATCAGGGCTAATCTTAAAAAACATGGTTCTTGGCTTTGATTCTGGTAAATGATCAAAATCTGTGATGGCTAATCTTGCTTTTCACCTTGACACAACTTGGAAGAAGGAACCTCAGTCGAGGAAGTGCTTTCATCATATTGACCTATTTACATGTTTTCTTGATTACTAATTGATGTGGGTAAGTTCAGCTGACCACCCATTAGGAGATTAGCATGGGTTTGTATAAGAAAGGTAGACAAATGTACGCCTGATGGGAAGTGAGTAAGCTGAGTTCCTCTATGCTCCCTGTTTCAGGTCCCACTGTTTGGTTCTGCCCAGAGTTTCTATCTTGACTTCTCTTGATGATGACTATACTGTAAGTCAAATTAATCCTTTCCTCATTAATTTGCTTTTGGCTGGTGTTTTATCATAGCAATAGAAAAAACATAAATGAGGATAGGATCATTCTTTGCACCACCACCGCCTGGCTTACAGTTTTTTATTATTTTTGTTTTGTTTTGTTTGTTTTTCGAGACAGGGTCTCTCTGTGACTTTGGAGGTTGTCCTGGAACTAGCTCTTGTAGACCAGGCTGGTCTCAAACTCACAGAGATCCACCTGCCTCTGCCTCCAGAGCCCAGTCTTGACCCACACATATTTATCCCTGGCATGAAAATGGACTTTGGGTGCCCATTCTACAGCAAGGGATGCTCTCTCAGCCTGGACACATGGAGGAGGGCCTAGGCCTTGCCTTGGATGAAATGACAGAGTCTGGAGACCCCCCCATGGAGGGCCTCACCCTCCCTGGGGAGCAGAGTGGGGATTAGGTGGGGGGTTGGGGAGGAATAGTGGTGGGGGGAGGGGAGGGAGAGGGAGCTGGGATTGACATGTGAAGCAAGCTTGTTTCTAATTTAAATAAGAAGGTTAAAAACTTAACACACAGAAATGTTGTGATAGGAATATTAATAAAATATTAATTTCTATATTACAAATTTGAAAAGCCCTGAAATTTAAGTGTTAGACAAATATTGTCTTGGTGTGTATATGAAGATGCCATTGGACAAGGTCACAGTTTGAATAGATAAATTAAATGAAGCAGGTTAATAATAATAATATGTATAATGTTAGTTATATAGATATATGTCTAGATATGTTTATATACATAGGTGTGTTGAGAAAGAAACATTTATACACATGGGTGTTTATAAATGCATATCTACATAAAACATGCATATATGTGTTTATGTGCAAAACAAAAGTGAAATATAATCTGACATTTTTATTCTTTTACCTACATGGGAATGAAAATAGATAAAAGGTGGCAGGTCTAACTGTGTGATATTTACAAGACCAAAAGGAAACAGCCCAGTTGTTAATGCCTTAGTTTCAATGTGTATTCTGAATGATGTTAAAGGATGTTCTTTAAGTGGAATCATCTACTGGGACAAAAAAAAAAACTAAACTAAGTTGTATGTAAGAGCAGAGTCAATGCTCATTTAATGCTTATGTTTGCATGCAGGGATACCAGAACAAGATTGTATGTGTTAGAGAAGTAGAAATTCACGAAGAAAAGCAGTCTGCCATCAAACTGACATGCTCAGGTTAGGAACTTCACGATCAGGGAGTAGCTGGTCCATTGATGTATTGTATTGACAGAAAAGCACTTTGAATTGTCGCCTCCATCAACTGCTCTGTGTTACTTCATTTTTTGTTCCCCTGATCAAAATCCCTGACAGAAACAGCTTAAGAGTAGAAAGGTTCGTTGAGGCTCATGATTCCGAAGGATTCAGTCCATGTGCTGTAAAGCAACTCAGCTCATATCATGGTAGACCAGAAAGGAGAGGAGAAGATGCTAGTGCCTGGCTCAGTCTCTTGTTCTTCCCTTTTTATTTTACCCACGCATCTAGCATGGAAGCATTTGTGTCACTCAATCAAGAAAATATTTTCTCATTTGTTTTTCTATAGAAATAGTCTCGTAGGCATACTTATGGGTGTGTCTCAATATCCTGGTGATTTTAAATATAGTCTGGTTGACAATGAAGATGAAGCATCACATTTTCTAACACGGGTACTTTTTCTTAATATTTCAATGAGATATAAGATCAGTTTTACTTCTCTAATTGTTCTAACTCAATACAGTTACTATTTTCAGGTAGTTGTCAAATTAGAAACTGCTGGTGGGATTTCCATGGAGATGTCTTAGGAAAGTAAGTCAGAATTCTCCTTTTTATTCTTTGTGTTCTTTATTTGTTTATTTTCTTCTTTTTTCTCTTTTGCTTCTCTGTCTCCTTCATTTCTCTTTTTCATTCCTCTATCCATGCGTTTCTTTTTGACATCTACTCTGAGAATGAAACTTGTCTTAAGGATGAGAGGCGTTGAGGCTGGTATGAGGACCATTTCCTCAAGCAAATTATCAAGTTACATCTTTTCTGTGACCAACTTGCTTTTCCTTCATATCATGTAAGTTTGTAACTTAACTGTGCTAAATGCATTTTAAGATGATTTATCCTATCACAAATAATAACAGAGATCTGAAAAAGCATTTCTTTGTGTTCTTTCCTCAGATGAATAAAAATGGGAACTTAAGTATTCTACTTAAACACTAGTGATGTCCCAAGTTAAAATTAGAATCTGAAGGGTTCCCCATAGACTTGTGTGTTTAAACACTTGGTCACTTCTGATGGAACATTTAAAAAGTGGGGAATTGGATGATATAGACCCCTGGGGATGAGTCAGGAAGTTTTACAGTCTGACTTCACTTTCTACTTTCTTATTGTAGATTCAGTGTGGTCAGCTGGTGTGGTACCCCTGTCCACAACACCTTCCCAGCTTTGATGGGTGTATCCCCTCTATCTGTAAGCCAGAATAAACACTTCTTCCCTTAACTTGCTTCTTGTCACTGCTCCAATAGAAAAAGTAGTTAATATCCTCTGAACCTTCCTAGTTTTCTATGGATGAGTTTGTAGATAATAACACTTCATTCAAAAGACAAGAGGAACCTAAGTAATGAAGATTGGAGGACAAATTGATTTGTGAGCATTAATTTTGTGCAATTATGAATGAGTGGAGTAAAAGTGGAATATCGACCAAGAAAAGTCACAGCCTTCCTCCTGTCTTATGTCCACAATTAGGATTCTACTGTGACCCTGACAAACCTGAAAAATGTTGTTCAAGTGTTGACATTATTATCTCAAAGATCTTTCATAAAACAATACATTCTATTTTGTGGAGTTTTATTTATACATATTTTTGTTCAAATTTTAACATTTTATGACAGGTTTAATTTACCTTTGATATTATAATGTAATTACATCATCTATCCCTCACTTCTCTCCCTCAAAATACTTCCATTTACTCCTCATTACTCTCTTTCAAATTCATGGCCTCTTTTTTTCATTAATTGTTGTTATATGCATATATGAATATGTATGCATATATGTATTTCCAAATCTTACTTATTCAGTCTTTATGATATTACTTGTATGTTTTCATGGCTGACCTAATGCTGGCCTTCAACAGCCTCACTAGCCTTTAACTGGTCAATTCTTACATTTGAAATGAGAAATAATATTTCTTCCAAAATGACAATAGAATTCTTGACTCCTAGACCTTCCATTGTCATTATCTCCTTCTGAGAGAGACCACTGAATTACTTTATTCTCTCAACAGCAAGAACAATGGAAAAATAGTAGATTTTAAAAAAATAAATACAAACTCCTGCAGATAAAAATAATACACTGCTGATGATTTGCTGCCTGTCGTGTTCTTTCATGTGGGTGCAAGTAAGTATGTACTTGTATATTCAAATGAACACTCAGAGGCACTTTTCCAGTTTCTTTTTCACTGAATTTGAAGAAAGGATCAGACAGGTGATTCTTGAAAAGCACCTATTTTGGTGGATTGATGGAGTAGTGCTTTTTATTATTGTTGTAGAGGAGAATACAGAAACCCCAGAGGCTAAATTACTAGAGACTATTACACATCACTTCATTGTTGGAGCTGATGTTTGAGTATAGACTTTTTCTACATGGCCCTTGATCTATTGTAAAATGTCAAGGGAAATACTGTGTGTTTACTAGCAAGCAACAGTTAGCAATGGGTGCATGGTCTCTTTCACATCCTTTTGTGCTGTCTTTTATGATGATGATATGCTTATATTAGAGGCTCGTTTTGCTTCAGCTTGGGAATACAGGAAAGGTTCTCTGCTTTGGTTCTTTCAGAAGCAGGTGAGATTACTGATGTGAAATGGGATCTAGTGGTAGCTTCATAATGTGAGGAGAATGTTGGGGATCATGCTAAGATTAGATAGTATACTGACTGATGAGCAAACTTGTAAGTACCAGAGGATGAGACTGAGTATCAAGACTAGATGAACACAGATATCATCTTTACTGCCTTCTAGGTTTTTAACCTTCATAATCTTATTCAATCTTTCCAAGCTTTGATGTCCTCACTGGTGAGATGAGTATAGCATTTATATAGATTTATTGTGAAGATTAAATGCGTCAATAGTTATAAAGGACTTAAGGACTTAAACTTCAAGATGTAGAGTAAACATTCAATGCAATAATTAATAATAGCAATAATAAGTATACTCTTGGTGTTGTCATTAGGTGTCTTCACAGGGTTTGGAAATATATAAGAAAAGCAAGTAGAAGGCATTTGACATTCAGTTTCCATGCTAAAAATGTGTAATGTTATGTAATTTTACATATTTTAAAGACTCCAGAAGTTGAGTTGGGCAAAGAGAGTGTGGAACCACCAGGTGAATGTGTAATAGCATAAAGCTCACTTTTTTTTCGAGAAAGGGTTTCTCTGTATTGTTTTGGAGCCTGTCCTGGAACTGGCTCAGTACACTAGGCTGGTCTCAAACTCACAGAAATCTGCCTGCTTCTGCCTCCCAAGGCATGCACCACCAATGCCCAGCCAACTTTCAGGAGCTGCTCAAGTCCCCTACCCCCTTTCTTCCTGTGCTCTTTTGTTGTTGTTGTTAGTAACATCCTTAGTTTAATTAGTGCTGCCCATATGTAAGTAGATGTGTGGCCCTCCACGGGGGCATGTTTTCTTTATGAAAAGACTATGAAGGCAGTTGGCCAGTCCTTTTTGCTTTGGAACATCTTCAACCTCTTGGTGCTAACAGATTGAATCTTCTTGAGTTAGATGGAAAACTCTTTATGAGGAAGCTGAATCTGTTGTTCTCATTTATGACTCCATCTGGTGACTGTCATTTGGAAAGAGTTTCTGATTTGCAGTGACTGTCAAGAGCACTGGAAAGTAAGTTTCTAAGGACCCCTTGTAACCTTGAACCAGGGATCAAAATGTATTTTTTTCAAGTAACTTTCCTTCTCCAATCAGGATGATTCTTGACCAGATAGGCATCTTCTTCAGCTTTTGGTTTTGATGTACTGTGGTGTAAACAGCGCCAAACTCGGAGGGGTGAGGGGGGGAAATTAAATTGAGGCAAACCAGAGCACACATATTATTTGAAGGAAGCAAATACTATTATGGATATCTTCCAATTTTCATACCATTTTCTGTACCCCTTTTCATTATCAACAGAGTCTAGGGGTTACAAAGACGCCTAACTAAACAAGTTACCAAGAACATAAGATTACTTTCAATATAGATCCACACTCTGTTTCCCTACGTGATCTTCATTTCGCATGGGAACTTTGTGTTCATCAGAGGCTTAGAAATTCTTGGCTAGCAATTTTACTGAATCAAGATCAGAAATTCCCAGGAATCAGTTTCCTGCACCTATTCCTCATGGCACCCTTGTGGTCTTAGGGTTGTTTCTGTCTGTTTTTGTTGTCAGGCTTTTGCTGGCTTGCTCCCTAACTTTTTAGCTAGAGTAAGACATCACTATATATATATATTACATTGTGACTCCATCCATGTGACAATCTGCCTTCAGATCATTTATCCACAGCCATCATCCCTATGATACCTCTCTAAAACATGCCCTCCCCAGAACTGTATTACCAATGCATCGCAATGGTAACCTTGAAATTCATAGTGCAAGCATCTTGACTATTTGCTGGTTTACTTGTTTGTTTTGAGACAATGTTTCTCTATGCAGCCCAGGCCAGCTGTGAACTCAGACACCCTTGCTATACAGCCTTGTTAGTTCTGGGCTTATATATCTAAATCACCATGCCCAAGTACACATATGTTCTTAAGAATGTGAGTTCATCTACCAATTAAAGGGTGAAAACTGATAAACACTCCAAAACCAGAAGCCTCATGAGCCCTTTCATGTATTCAATATATAAACATAGTTTGGATATGTACCCGTGGATGTGAGAATTTAGACTCACTGCTGAGAGAGTTTGCTTGATGCAAACTCCTGCTCTGTTAAGTCCATCTGCTTGTCTGTTTGGTGTTTATTACCCTGAGAACACAGCTGACATTCTTGTAAAGCTCATCAGCAGACTGGTATTTTTATTGCTAAGGAAAATGGGGAAAATGACAGTGCTAATGAGTCCCTCCCTGTATATGATCCTCTTTCTGCATCTATTAAGTGATTTTTAACATTGCTCTTACTCATTGCTATTAGAAAAATATTTATGCAGTTTTGGCATCTCAATGAGGCAAGTCCATTATAAAAAAGATAAAAATAAAAAAGAGAGGGGGGCATGGTATAAAAATCACTCTGCAGTTACAATTGTTTTCTCAAAGATTAACTTATTTCACCTAAATTGAAGAAACATAAGTTGAGGGAGTCTTGTTAATCCTCCTTTTTTTAAGTTTCTTTCTCTCTCTTTTCCAAGCCCCCTACACTAATTTAGACAAATTAATCACAATGTTCTATACAGAAACTCAATCATGTTCAAATCCTGGCTTCACTGTAAATTAGTTATGTAACTCTGGGCAAGCTATGTCTCTTTCTAATCTGGCTTCCTCATTTGTTAAATAAGAGTACAAATTTTGCTCTCTCAGATCCCCTGGCTTGGGGACAGCAGCCAGGTCAAACCACCCCTGCCTGGACAGACGACCAAGCATCCAGGAGCCTGTAGAGAGAGCTGGTACACTTCTGCCCACACTTGGAGCAGAGGACAGAGGTGAGCACTGTGTCCCCATCTTAGACTCGATTTCCTCCTGCTCCCCCTCTCTTGGATCTGCTGGCTTGGGGACAGCAGCCAGATTGACTCTCCCCCGCCCATCCCCAAGAGACGACCCAGTGACCAGGAACCTGAGACAGAGCTGGTCCACTTCCACCCACACTTGGGGCAGAGGACAGAGAGCAGAGAACAGATAGTATTGGATTTGCTTGCACCCACTGAAAGGGAACCCTGGTCGCCTACCCATCAGGTGAAGAAGAGACTCTTTCTACACCCACTGGAAGAAGTGATGTGGAAAAGGCAATATAAGAACACACTCAGCAACAGAAAAACACATATGATACCACCAGAGTCTAGAGATTCTACACCAGTAAGATCTGAACACCCCAATGCGGATGAAGCAGAAGGGAATGACCTTAAAAGTACTTCATGAAAATGATAGAGACCCTCAAAGAGGATATGAGAGCATTCCTTAAAGAAATGGAAGACAAAGCAAACCAAAAATGCAATAAATAGAAGAAAAAACAAACAAAAATTCCAACAAATGGAAGAAAGGGAGGAAAACATGAAGCAAAAATTACAAGAAAAAATTCAAACAATGCAAGGATTGAAAACTGATGTGGAGACAATAAAAAAACACAGTCTAAAGGAATGCTGGAAATCAAAAAACTGGGGAAATGGACAGGTACTACAGATGCAAGCATAACCAACAGAATACAAGAGATGGAAGAGAGAATCTCAGGTATTGAAGATACACTAGGATAAATAGATTCATCAATCAAAGAAAATCTTAAGTCCAACAAATCCCTAAAACAAAATATCCAGGACATATGGGACACCGGGAAAAGACCAAACCTAAGAATAATAGGTATAGAAGAAGGTGAAGAAACCCAACCCAAAGGGACAGAAAACATATTCCACAAATCATAGAAGAAAACTTGCCCAAACTAAAGGAAGACATACCAATGAAGGTACAAGAAGCTTACAGAACACCAAATAGAGTGGATCACAAAAAAGTCCCCTTGCCACATAAATATCAAGATCCCAAGCATACAAAATAAAGAAAGAATACTTAGAGCAGCTAAGGAAAAAGGTCAAATAACATATAAAGGCAAACCTATAAGAATTACACCTGACTTTTCCATGGAAACTCTGAAAGCCAGAAGGTTCTGGATAGATATACTATCAACACTAAGAGACCACGGATGCCAGCTCAGACTACTATACTCAGCAAAGCTTTCAATCACTATAGATGGAGAAAACAAGATATTCTATGACAAAAAACCAGATTTAAACAATACATATCCACTATCCCAGCCCTACAGAAAGTTCTGGAAGGAAAGCTCCAGTCCAAAGAAGTTAACTACAACCAGAAAAACATAGGAAATAGACAATCCCACTTTACCAACACCGAAAAGAGAAAAGGGGTGGAAATCCACATACAATTGCACCAAGAACAACACTTCCAAAACAGACAAGAACAATAAATCAAAGGTCATTAATATGCCTCAATATTAATGATCTTAATTTGCCCATAAAAAAGGCACAGGCTGAGAGAATCGATAAGAAGATAGAACCCATCCTTCTGCTACATACAAGAAAGACACCTCTGCCTCAAAGACAGACATTACCTCAGAGTTAATGGCTGGAAAAAGATTTTCCAATCAAATGGCCTGAAGAAACAAGCAGGGGATAGCAATCCTAATATCTAACAAACTGGACTTTAAACTGAAATCAATCAAAAGAAATGAAGGAGGTCTTTTCATATTCATCACAGGAAAAATCGCCCAAGATGAATTCTCGATTCTGAACATCTATGTCCCAACTACAAAGGCCTCCACATCTGTAAAAGTAACATACTAAAACTCAAACCACACATAAAACCTCACACACTAATAGTGGGAGACTTCAACCCCCAACAGTCAGCACTAGACAGGACTACAAGACAGAAACTTAACAAAGAAACAAAGGAACTAATAGACGTTATGACCCAATTGGGTTTGATAGACATCTATAGAACATTCCATCCAAACACAAAAGAATATACCTTCTTCTCAGCACCACATGGAACCTTCTCAAAAATTGACCATATACTTGGCAACATAGCAAATCTCAACAGGTACAAAAAAGTTGGAATAACTCCATGTATCTTATCAGACCATCATACTTTAAAGTTAGAGTTCAACAACACAAACTGCAGGAACCCTACAAGCTCATGGAAATTGAATAATGCGCTATTGCACCACACCTGGGTAAAAGAAGAAATAAAAAAAAAGAAATTAAAGACTTCCTAGAATTCAATGAGAATGAAGGCACAATATATCCAAACTTATAGGACACTTTGAAATCAGTGCTAGGAGGAAATTTCATTGCACTAAGTGCCCACATGAAGAAACTGGAGAATAGTTATACTAGAGAAGTAACAGCACAGCTGAAAGCTCTAGAACACAAAGAAGCAAACTCACCCAAGAGGAGTAGATGCCAGGAAATAATCAAATTGAGGGCTGAAATCAATAAAGCAGAAAATCAGAAAACAATACCAAGAATCAATGTAACAAAGAGTTGGTTCTTTGAGAAAATCAACAAGATAGACAAACCTTTATCCAAACTCACCAAACAGCAGAATGTGAACATTCAAATTAACAAAACCAGAAATAGAAAGGGGGACATAACAACGGACTCTGAGGAAATCCAGAGAATTATCAGGTCATACTTTGAAAACCTGTATTCCACGAAATTTGAAAATTTAAAGGAAATGGACGACTTCCTGGATAGATATCACCTGCCAAAATTAAATCAAGAATACATAAGCAATTTAAATAGATCTATAACACCTAAGGAAATAGAAGCAGTCATCAAAAGTCTACCCACCAAAAAAAAGCCCATGGCCAGATGGCTTCAGTGCAGAATTTTACCAGAAATTCAAAGAACAGCTTATGCCGATTCTCCTCAAAGTATTCCATGCAATAGAAGTAGAAGGGTCTTTGCCAAACTCTTTCTACAAGGCTTCAATAACATCGATACCCAAGCCACACAAAGACACAGCTAAGAAAGAGAACATCAGACCAACTTCCCTCATGAACATTGATGCAAAAATACTCAATAAAATACTGGCAAATCAGATCCAAGAACACATCAGAAAACTCATCCACGATGATTAAGTAGGCTTCATTCCAGGGATGCAGGGATGGCTCAGCATACGAAAATCTATCAATGTATTCCACCATATAAACAAGCTGAGAAACAAAAATCACAGGATCATCTCACTAGATGCTTTGACAAAATCCAACACCCCCTCATGGTAAAGGTCTTGGAGCGATTTGGGATAACAGGAACATATATAAATATGATAAAAGCTATATACAACAAACCAACAGCCAACATCAAACTAAATGGACAGAAACTCAAGGCGATTCCTCTAAAATCAGGAACAATACAAGGCTGCCCCCTCTCCCCATACCTCTTCAATATTATACTGGAAGTTCTAGCTAGAATAATAAGGCACCAAAGGAGAGCAAGGGGATACAAATTGGAAAAGAAGAGGTAAAACTTTCACTATTTGTAGATGATATGATAGTTTACATAAGTGACCCAAAAGAAGCTAAAATTATATCATGGAAAAAGATAGCATCTTCAATAAATGGTATTGGCATAACTGGATATTGGCATGTAGAAGACTGCAGATAGTTCCATGTCTATTGCCATGCACAAAACTTAAGTCTAAATGTATCAAAGACCTTAACATAAATCCAGCCACAGTGAACCTGTTAGAAGAGAAATTGGGAGGGAGGTACCCTTGAACGAATTGGTACAGGAAACCACTTCCTGAACATAACACCAGTAGCACAAACAATGTGATCGACAATTAATAAATGGGACCTCCTGAGACCGAGTAGCTTCTGTAAGGCAAAGGACACAGTTAGCAAAACAAAAAGGCAACCCACAGATTGGGAAAAGATATTCACTAACTCCACATCTGATAAAGGGTTGATCTCCAAAATTTACAAAGATCTCAAGAAGCTGTTCTCCAAAACACCAAAGGACCCAATTAAAAATTGGGGGACTGAACTAAATAGATATTTTTCAATAGAGGAGACTAAAATGGCTGAGAGACATTGAGAAAGCACTCAACATCCTTAGCCATCAAAGAAATGCACATCAAAACAACCCTGAGATATCATCTTACTCCTGTTAGAATGTCTAAAATCAAAAACACCAATGACAACTTATACTGGAGAGGAATTGGAGAAAGAGGAACACTTGTCCATTGCTGGTGGGAGTGTAAACTTGTACAGCCACTTTGGAAATCAGGATAGATATTCCTCAGGAAAATGGGAATCAGTCTACCTCACGACCCACCAATTCCACTCTTAGGCATATACCAAAAAGATGCTCATTCATACAACAAGGAAGTCTGTTCCACTATGTTCATAGCAGCATTATTTGTAATAGCTAGATCCTGGAAGCAACCTAGATGCCCCACAACTGAAGAGTGGATAGAGAAAATGTGGTTCATTTACACAATGGAGTACTACTCAGCAGAAAAAAAACAATGGAATCCTGAAATTTGCAGGTATATGGATGGCATTAGAAGAAACCATCCTGAGTGAGGTAACCCAGTCACAAAAAGACAAACATGGTATGTACTTACTCATATATGGATTTTAGACATGGGCCAGGGGAGTGTCAGCCTACAATCCCAGGGCCAGTGTGTCTGGGAAACAGGGAGGTTCCCAATAGATATGCATTATACCCCAGAGAAGGGGAAAGAGGCAAGATTTCTTAGACAGATTGGGAACATGGGAGTAGAAGAGAGGGAACCAAGAAAAAGAGAGGGGGAGAAGAGGAGTGGAGAAGAAGACATGGGGGAGCATGAAGGTTGAGTCAGTGTAAGAATAGAGGAGACCAGGATGCGAGATACCATAATAGTTAGAGTCATTATAGGATTGAGGAGAGACCTGACACTAGGGAGATTTCCAGAGATGTACAAGGATAACATCAACTGGAAAACTAAGTAATAGCAGAGAGACTACATTAATAGCCCCTGCCAGATGATAAGGTTGATAACTACCTTATGTGACATCCTAGTACGTTCATCCTGTGACTGATGGAAGTAGTGACAGATACTCACACCTAAACACTGAACTCATCCCTTGGAACCCAGTGACAGAGTTGGAGGAGTAATGAGCAAGGCGGTCAAGAACGTGCTGGTGAAACCCACAAAGACAGCTGACTGGACAGTGGAGAGTTCTTGAACCCCAGACTGATGACTAAGAGGCCAAAAAGGGACTAATACAGACTCCATGAATGTAGATTCAGTGAGGAGGCCTCAGAAATCTCTGGGGCTTTGGGTAGTAGACTAGTGTTCACCATGGCATACAAATGAACTTTGGAAGCCTATTCCACATGGAGGAGTGCTCTCTCAACCTGGACACATGGGGAAGGGCCTAGATTCTGCCCTGGATGAAATGACAGATTCTGGAGATCCCCCCAAGGAAGGCCTTACCCTCCCTGGGAAATGATGTGGGGATTGGGCTGGGGGTGGGAGATGGGGGATGGGGCTGGTAGAGGGAGAAGGGGGAGCTGGGATTGACATTTGAAACATGCATGTTTCTAATTTAAATAAAAAACATGTAAAAAAAAGAGTACAAATTTTGCTTATGCAAATGTGGTTACAGTGTGCCTTGTCCATTTTCTAGGGCTGTAACTGAATACCACCATTGTGTAATTTATAAAGAAGGAAGATTTATACGGCTCACTCCGAAGAAGAGCACAAAGGCATCTGTTCAGAATCCAGTGAAAGTTTCTTGTGGGAGTATTACGTGCTGAGATAGAGCAAGTTTTTCCTTTGAGTCTTTACATACAGCGAAGCCACACACACACATAACCAATGAATCTCTAAATACATCTGTGGCATCCCAATCCTTGGGCTCAAATCACCTCCAAAAGGCACCAAATCTACATAGTAACTTACAACTCTAGATATTCTTCCAACATATGAATTCCAGGAGATATACCACAACCATAAAGGACTGATTATCCCAGATACCAATTCAATTCCTATAATAAATAACTCAGTTTCTCTAGATTCATATCTAAGCAATGTGATCTACCATAATAAAGATGGCAGAGTTCCCAGCTACCCTCATAGTTACATGTGGTCATATGATGAACTTCTGGGTAGTGGAGTGTTTAGTGGAGTTGGCTAGAATGGAAATGCATGAGGATGCAAGGAAGCATCTGTGTTGAGCTTCAGTTTAATGTGGTCATGAGGAATGGACTGGCTCATTATTCCATAATATCAGGATGAAGCCTCATTCTCTATTGTTATTCTGTCGAGTATGATCAGTATTTGCCTTCCTTCCTTTTTGTTCTTTCATTCCCCTTTTCTTCCTTTATCACACTGAACATTTGATGAGACCATCTGTTTACTTTAAAATTCATTCTGCTAGAATTAGCAAGACCCCACTTATTTACATTATATCCTGTACAGAATGACAGTGGCTTGATGCAATAACCTCTAACCATTGTTTGAATGAATCAAACAATGGGTGTAGAATGCTACGAAGATTGCAAACTCAGTGTGGCCTCGTTGTCAGAGACAGGTGGGGCAAGTTAAGTAGCTTGAGGAATAAGAGTGCCAAGATGGGATATGAGGAGATAGTTATGTAGTAAATCTTATTGACTTATTCATGAACACAGTGAAATCATTTACGGTATGTAGAAGTAGGTGAGTATATAAGCTAAGAATGCTTTGCATTTGACAGAGTTCCTGGGTCAGTGGTTAGGGACTTTGACCTAATGGTAAGATTTGAAATATAGTTGCTCTTCACATGTTTTCTGTGACCACGGACTAGTGAACATCTGGCCTATAGTGTTCATAATTTGTGGTGTCAAAGACAAAGTCGGTTTTACTTCTAATTTCCTATACCTCATTTATCGCTAACTCCATCACAGTATTTTCATTTAACATCTGGCTCTTTCCTTCTTTGGAATCCTGTATCAGCATGCTCCTGTTCACCTACCTTGAAGGCATATCAGAAGTTCATTAAAATAACCTCTTTATTTGTTTCCTGCTTCTCTAATCAATAATTACAGGGCTCAGACTTTTGGTTAGATGTTCTTTTGCCCATGTGCTATCTGATCCACATGATTCACAGAGATAACTTACACTGAATACATGATTTGTCTGACTCAGCTGAAAGTGTCTGGAGTGACCCATAGGGCAGTGGTGTGTTCACAATATGTATGGGAAGAAAGCACAGATAAAATGCTCTTAGGTGAATTAGAAAGTATAATGGATTAATTCTGTTCCACCTGAATTCCTCTCCTTCTCAGCTTCCATATCATCAGGTGAAGAGCGAGGAATGAAGAAGAAGGAAAGTGTAAGCATTCATGAATAACATCACTGACTTCATTTGAAAAAGGCAACAGAACTGCTCCCAAAGCTGGAGAAAACTTAAAGAGATATAGAAAGCATCTGCGGCCACAATATATTAAAAATTCAGAAATTTTGAATAAATTGCTGACAAAGATTTGGAGTAAGATATGCCAATAGAAAAATGATTTATCATCAAACATGCAGAAAATCAGAAGGAAAAAGGAAAAAATAAGAAGGGATTTCCTTCATTGTTCAAAGTGATTAGCACACACATACATCTTAACAATTTCTTCTCCTCAAATATAAGACAAATATATCATCTTTTATTTTTTTCTATTTATTTATTTATTTTTGTTTGGTTTTTACGAGACAGGGTTTCTCTGTATTGTTTCTGAAGCTATCGGTCCAGCCCGGCCTCGAACTCACAGAGATCTGCCTGCCTCTGCCTCCCGAGTGCTGGGATTAAAGGCATGCGCCACCACTGCCCGGCCCAATCATCTTTTAAAATAGAACTGTGAAGCATTGAGTTGCTTTTGTTTGGGATTTTCCCTCCAAGGGAAATCTGTCTGGAAGCAAACCAATGTGTTTCTGGATGTTTCTCTATTGATAAAAACAATACTGATTTCTTGGTGAATAAAAAGCAAAGCTTTTCAAACATATGGCTAGCAAACATCTTGAATCCAAACTGATTTAATCATTTGCAAAAACTAATAGACTTGCCTAGTGCAAAAAGGAACCTGGAGATCATGCACATCAATCCACACACTAGGTGAAAAAGCCAGAGATAGTAAATGACTTAATCTACAACCATGTGGCTAATTGTTGGACTTCAAGGCTGGGGTGAAGGGTTGGTGTTTGACTTCTCAATGCTAATTCTTTAATACTGAACTGAGCTGAGTCTCCTGACTACAAGTGGCTCAGTGATACCTCATTTCATCTTTGTGAGTTCAAGGCCAGCTTGATCTGCCATAGTGAGTTCCAGAACAGTCGGGGCTATATAGCTAGATCTTACCTCAAAATAAACAAACAAACCAAAAGCAACCAAATGATCCTAATAATAATGGACTGTTTTTTATTTTCTTTAATGACTGATTTATCAACTGTAGTTTCTTGTTGGCTTATTAGTTTCATGGTTAAAAGAGCTGGATAGGAAAGAAATAGGTTAGAAAAATTCCATCTTGCAGTTTATGATACCTCATTTCATACAACTCACTCTTGCCTCTCACATGTCTCATAAGGATAGAACAATGAGAAAGATAATACTGAGTTCCTGGAAAACCTCCTGTCTTTTTTCAGAATACAAAATCTAGTGGACAGAAGAAAAAGAGCAAATGAAATTTAAAAGAATCATCTCAAACCCAAGAAAACTTGATTGGGATGCTCTGGGTGTTAAAGCAGTTGGTGCTGAGTTTATGAACATATTCTACTGACTTTCCAAGAATTTGTAAAGCTGATTATTCTTTGAGACCAAGGATGGAGCTTTTCATACTACTAAAGGGTGAGATCAAAGTGTGGTTATTTTTACCAGTATTACCATGGCATTTGCTATAGGCTGTAAGGTAAGTACATCCAAGTATTACACCATGGTAGTTCAACAGCAAGTTGCATTTATAAGTAGTAGTCCCATAGACTATGATGGTGAGTGACAGCATAGATATATTCGTAAAAGTACACTTTATGTATATTATGACCAATTTATCAGAATTTAACTATACTAAATGACATGTAGTCTATTCTTCACAAATGTCATTCATTCAAATACCATTAGAGTAGCTTTTATTAATTATTTAAAAGTAAGCCAATTGTGTATCAGTTTTCATGTGTTGTAATCAAGATGAAATTGTTAGTTAGTGACTTCACATTATAATATATAAATGCTTTGAGCCAAAGCTACATAATTATGTGCATATTTTATGGATGAGGAATCTTAGACTCAGGGAATCCAGGGAACTTTCAAGTAAGTAATAGAAATTGCCTTCAACCAAGGTTTGTCATTCAAAGTTATCTCCCTCTGCTCAGAGCATGTTTTCTTTGCTACCTGGGAGCTCTCCCGGGTGCTGACTAGACAAATGATTGAAACTGTAGTCTATAATATCTTCAGAGAAATCAGAAGGACAAGGTCAACATGAATTAATGCTATGAGAAAATAGTTTGTAAGTTACAGTGTGAATCAAACTCTAATCTGATATGGCTGAGAAAAAGTTTTATAGGGGTAAATGTACACAAGTGGGGGCCTGGAAGATAGATAGAGTTTTAGATAAATGGCTAGAATTTCAAATTATTAATGAAATATATTAATTGACTCATGTTTTCTTGTATAAATATAGTGGGATAGAAGACTGTAAGTTTTTTGAGATTGTTGAACATGAGAATTTGAACTTAAATTGATTCTGTAGGTAAGAGATCCATGGGCATTTTATCTAAATTAGAATAGATATATTTTAGAATGGGAGGCCCTTGAAATTGCCATTGTAGCCGGGCGGTGGTGGCACACGCCTTTAATCCCAGCACTCGGGAGGCAGAGGCAGGCAGATCTCTGTGAGTTCGAGGCTGGGCTGGACCGACAGACTCCAAAACAATACAGAGAAACCCTGTCTCATAAAAACCAATAAATAAATAAATAGATCTGAAATTGCCATTGTAACAACAACTCTGGTGGTGTTGTGAGTAAACAGCAACAGGCATCATAGGAAGGAGGAGGAGGCACCGAGTTCCAGTAAAATCCTCCGGATCACTATCATAGTTAATGGTGGCAAAACTCCAAATTTTAACGCCTTAAATTCAAAAACAGAGGTTCGTGTAAGTGTGTTCTCATAGAGATATGTTAATTATAAGAAAAGGAATGACAGATGAAATCAATAAAATCAACTTGAAGATAATTCTAGATATGATTTTCGAAATACTGAGGGAGAAAATATGCATGACGGGTGAAGACATGGTAAAACACAAGGTATCACAAAGTGAAGGCATGATTTAAGTTCTACAGTTTTCAGACACATGGAATAATTGTGTGGAGAATTCTTTAAAAGGAAACAGAATATTAAGTTTAAATAACTGACTAAATATTACCAAGGAGTATCAAGGTACTTAATTAGGATTGTAAGCATCAAAATGAAATCATGGAATTATGAAACTCAGCCATAAATGAGACATTTTAGATATAGATTATGTGGATATTTGTGATTAAAGCAATTATCCACAGCACTGCAGTAGAGTACTAGGGGATGTAAAAGCACAAAAAAGAGACTAAAAGTCATGAAGGGAAAGTTGAGAAAAGCTATCCTGATTCAGATCAACTTTGTGGGAAGAGAAAACAGGGAACGTGAAGCGAGTTTAATTAACTTTAGAGTTGAGAAGTATGACATTAGTCATGAAAAATATATTTTAAGAAGATGTGCAATGTCAGAGAATCCCAAACAGAAAGACTTTCAGAAAACATCAAGAACTATAGAAAATCACCTTAGGGTAGACTCTAAGCAACAGTGGGATCCAGAAAGGTTTGATGGCTTCACTGCTCTAAGAGAATGTGACTTTCAACTTGTGAGCATATCAAAATGCTCAAGAATAAGGATACATACAATACAGACCTTTCTACATCTAAAGGAAGTAATTGGAGAAAAGAAGGAAATTTTCTTTATTGTTTTGGTGGAGGAATAAACTGCTATAATCATTATGGAAGTCAATCGAAATTTCCTCAAAACATTATGGCGTACTACTCAGTGGAAAAAAATGGAATCTTAAAATTTGCAGGCAAATGGATGGAACTAGAAGAAACCATCCTGAGTGAGGTAAGCCAGTCACAAAAAGACAAGCATAGTATGTACTTACTTGTATATGACTATTAGACATAGAGCAAAGGATTACCAGCCTACAATCCATGCCAGAGTACTAGCAAGCCTAGGGCTGACCCAGACCCCTGAATGTGGGTGTCAGTTAGGAGACCTGGGCAGTCTATTGGGCCTATGGTATTGGATCAGTATTTATTCCTAGTGTACAATTGGACTTTGGGAGCCCATTCCACATAGAGGGACACCCTCTCAGCCTAGACACATGGGGAAGGGCCTAGGCCATGCTCCAAATGATGTGACAGACTTTGAAGATTCCCCATGGAAGGCCTCACCCTCCCTGGGGAGCAGAAAGGGAATGGGATAGGGGGTCATGGGGCACAGGAGAGGAGGGGAAGGAGAGGGAACTGGGATTGACATGTAAAACAAGATTGTTTCTAATTTAAATAAAAAAGAGAGGGAAAAATATGAAAGCTATAAAACAGCAATATGTGTTGAATAACAACAACAAAAATATTGACATTTGAACTACTATATGACCTAGTTATACCATTACTCAGCATATAAACAAATTAACCTATATTGTTTATACAGAAATATTTGTATATCCATGCTTACCCCTGCTCTTTTCACTACACTAAGGCAATGGTATGAATCTATATGCCACTCAGCACGTGAATGGATAAGGAAAGTGAGGTCCATATACACAACAGATTCTTATTTGTCTATAAAGAAAAAATGGAATTATGAGATTTGCAGGAAATTGAATAGAACTGGAAAACGTTACATTAACAGAAGAAAACTAGGCTCAGGAAGGCAAATTCACTTGCTCTTTCTCATATGTCAATACTAGATTTGAACTGTTAAGTATGTACATCTAGGTATACTAAATGTAAATAAGATCAGAGAATTAGAAATGGCCCCATGAGACTAGGGAATCAGGAGAATACTTGAGACATGAAAGTGGTAGGGGATTCTGATGGTGGCATGGCAGAGCAGAAAAGGGGAGGCAGAAACATGGGAAATGGAGCCTGTGGAAGGTGGTGAGGCTCAACCAAAGCTGAGTCTGTAGAAAAATACTGTAAAGAAATCTATTTCTTTGGCCGGGCGGTGGTGGCGCACGCCTTTAATCCCAGCACTCGGGAAGCAGAGGCAGGCGGATCTCTGTGAGTTCGAGGCCGGGCTGGACCGATAACCTCCAAAACAATACAGAGAAACCCTGTCTCGTAAGAAACAAAACAAAACAAAACAAAACAAAAAACAAAACAAAAAAACCAAAAGAAATCTATTTCTTTGTAAGCTCGTTTTAATAGCTAAATAAATTATCTAGGGGAGGGTAGCCACAGATATCCTCTCAAGAAGCTCTAAACAATGTCTAAATAATCTTTCTTCTTTTTAGATGGGACGGTTTGAGTCTGAACTGCAGAATGGCTACTCATGTACTGTGTGGCTTCTTGTTCCTCCCCAAGCTTCAGTTGTCTCATTTACACAATGGGAAAGCATTGGTTCACATCAAGACTAAATCAGCTCTTGGTATTCTGATGAAGCTGGTGTTTTGGCAGAGATGCAGCCAAGGAATTGTGGAAGAGAGATGATGTAGACATGACTCTTCCTCCTACTGTGAGTGAAGCCTACCTCACAAGCACTATGTTCTGTGAGTATCTTCATTGAACACTTTATTATCATTTTACCCTCATGTTGAATAGATTTGTCTCTTTGATTTTCACAATTTTGCAGAAAATGGAGATAGTAAAGGACCTTTGGGACAGTAGATCAATGTGCATATGGCAAACATGGAAGCCTAGATTCACAGACAAGATTTTTTTTCAAGCTATTTAGATTAATCATAGAATCAGTGTGCTCATTACCTTTCTGAAATAGTATATGACTTAAAATAACTCCACGTGTCAGCATGCAATTCATCATGCTCTGTCTTCTAATGCCATTGTACTTAATAACTACTATCCTCTTCCATTTGTTGTAAATCTGCTCCTCGTTGACTTTTTCAGATTCATTGATCTCATTCAGAGTTTGATGTTTTCTCATTTATTTCTGATCCTGCTGTGTCCATTGTTTTCCTCCAGTGTTAATTGCTATGGCTCAGCATCTAAAATCACTTTTCTAGACTTCATCATGCTGACACATGTAATCCCAGCATTTGGAAGGCTGAATTAGGAAGATTCTTCAGTTCAAGGCCAACCTGGGATATGTAAGGAAAAATCCGTTTCAAAATATGTGAAATACAACAAAACAAACAAAATCAGCAAGCAAGAAAGGAAATTCCATATTTCTTACTAGATTTTCACACATGACAGATTTCCATTTTGAATTTTCTCATCACTGATACTGCCTTTTGCCTTGAGTACACAGTATTCACTCTTTTCTTTATTCTGCAAATTATGCTTTAGCCCCAGTCTGGGCATAGAAAATATGGAGGAGTTAAGACAATCTGCTCCCGTTCCCATTGGTAATGATGCTAGGCACATAATGGGAATATATTCAGTGAAAGGCTGTGTGCATAAAAGCCCTGGTTTAAAATGAATTTCTCAGGATGAAGAGTGTTTACATATCAAGAGTTATTCATTTGAGGCTGATGGGACAAGCCATGTGTTACGAGCCTATAAGTCATCTTATGAGGTCTCATTATTCTACCAATTTGTCACCTGGCTTTAAGAGTTGCTTGGTTAAAAAAGAAAAAAAATTAAATGTTTTAGTGGAAGGATAACCTGTCCTCAAACTCTTTAATAAAGGTTTAATAACCATTTCTTTCTCCCCACATATACCTTCTCTTACCTTTCAGAGGAAGGTAAGAGAAGCATGTACTAATCTAAGCTGCTGTAATTACCAGAAATTCTTCATTATTTTATCAATGGTCTGCCCTCACGACCCAAAATAATCTCAGCAATTAGATAACACTTCACAACATTGGAAACCAGTCAGTCTTTGAAACATAAAAACAGAACAGCAGCTACAGCAGCAGCAACAACAATAACCTCTCAAAACCCACCTTTTCTGGTGCTGAAAACAGTGGATCAGTGATTTGAATTCATGTAAGAACGAATAGTTTTATATAACAGTGGAGGATTTGAAGCTTTCTTCTCATCATGGATTGATATAGGCGTTTTTATCCTTTCATCAGCACAATTTACCTCTAGGATCCTGGCATCTGATACATGGGCACTTTCATTTGGAGAGACTAGGAATCATATTATATGAAAGTTGCCTCTTCTGCTGCTGAAACAGATTCTAGGATTTTTAACACAAGGCTAATTATTAGACATATGGTCTATAATATCAAATGCCGATTTGAAATACTTGCTGAGAATGTGCATAGCTTTGCATTGAGCTGAAACAATCTGCCAAGTCTTTTATTAGATCGCTGGAGGCAGATTCAAAAGATTTGGGTCTGACCCTTTAGTCTATTTCACTGTAACTGAATCATTTAATCAGATTTTTATAAAACTCGGGGCTATAGTGCAACGAAATGTTAAGCACATCTTGCTCATTAGAAACAAATGAAAAACTCATCAGCCTTGAGACTCAGCCATTTATTTTAAATATCTCCATAAAATGCTACCATAGACTTGGGGGCTGGGTTGCTGTAATCTTTGATATAGCATATTTAAGAGATTTATAAAAATATATAGTCTATTTAATACTAATATTTCCATGGCACAAATGAATAAAAATCCAATGACTAGAATTCTAAAAGCATATTTTACTTTTTTATCTGCTGTTTAAATGTTCCATTCCTTTCTTTTTAATTTGGAATTGTCTTCACGCTATTGTCTGAGGAAACTCAAGTGTGAGACTAAATAAAGAGCACCTAGTAGCCATGTGTTTGCTCTGTGAAAATGGAGAGATTTGAAATTGAGCAGAGGAAACCAATGCCCCAAATACGCGACAGTTCATTCACCATAGACGACAACACTGATGATCAAGCTTCAGTTAGGAATTTCAAATAAAAACAGTAACAACAGCTGTGCTTTGGGAAATAACCACTTGAATAAGGATTGGTTTCTTTTTGTTTCACTATAGACTCTGATCTCTGGAAGTGAGAAGCTCTGTGACACCAACAACTGGTGCTTATAATAGTGGTTACTCACTAAAATGTATCTCTAAAAACTCAACATCAGTTAGTTATAATGTACAGATTCTATATTTCTGGATGGAATCAAATCTGGTAAAAAGCTGACAAAGAATTGCACAAAACAGTTTTCTTAGTCACCAGCGACTAGGTATGTCCAAGTAATGTGGGTATGGGTGAGACAATTTTAGTAATAGGGATGTAGGCATTCCTATGCACACTTTCTGCTCATGTTTACAGGGAAGATATTCTAGCTTTCACATGAGGTACTTGAGTAATATTTTAATGCAATTTTTCATTCAGTTAAATTTTCAAAATGCATTCAGCTCTTGGCCTTGGTTGAAAAGATGGGCATAGATACTTGTAAAATAGATGGCAATTAGATCTATAAAATACAGGGCATAGACATAGCTTAAAGGAAGATGAAGAGATGAATTTAGAGGGACTAGAGAAAGAACACACAGAAATTTATCAGATGAGGTCAAGTTTGATCAGGTTTCAAATGAATATACGTTTTTTTTTCAGATTTCCAGAGGTGTAGCCAATGTCAGAATACCCTGTCCAAGGTAAAAAAGGACCTGATGTCTGTCAATAAATCAAATTTGAAATTATACTCTTTTGCTTTATACTTAGAATATGTCAAAATATGTAATTCAGACTACATATTTTAGGAGGAACATCTATATGTCATATAATTTTCATCCTAAGTTATTTCATACAAATATAGCTTTCATTCTAAAAAGTTCACCCACAGTATAAATAATGTTCACATTGATTTCTAAATAAAATTGGTGACTTTTCCCTTGAGGACAGAATCTAGGGCCATAAGCATATTGCTGAGCTAGATACCACCCCTTCAGCGGTTGTTTGCAAACATAGTGACCCAACGAACACATTTCAGGTGTCACTAACTATTGCTTTTAGTGAATAAAAATGTCACATCTGGTTCATAATTGCTAATCTTCTCACTGTAACTGTGTGCTCCAAAGTAGGACAGGCATTCTGTGTTTGGTTTAATGCTTCAACTTGCATATTTAATGTAGTTAACCTGAAGAAAAGTTTTCTGTTTCCATTAGGTTTGTCTTTATATTTGTTTATGTGTTGATATGTGGGATGTGTGTATACCTATGTATATGTGTGTGGAGGTCAGAGGTGGAGATTAGAAATCTTTCTTCATTATTCTCCAACTTAGTTTTTGAGGAAGGGTTCATTAAACTTGGGATTCACTGATTGTCTACTATAGCTGGCTAATAAGCCCTGGGATCCTACTGCTTCTGCTCTCCAGTGCTGGGGTGACAGACCCAGTTTTCCATGGACATTGTGTTTCTGAACTCAGATACTCACACTTGCGCAGAAAGTACTTTTTCCATGGAGCAACTTCCCAATCTGATATTTTTTATTTTAATAGATGATTATACACTGAAGATTATAGAGAACACAAAAGACTCTGTATCTAAACCTAGATCCACCTTTCTCACCTGCAGAATTCCTCATGTACAGTAGATACTGATAACATATATTGTAAAGAAAGGAAAACTACAACTGGAAATAACAATGACAATCTCAGATTGCTTGGAAGGTACAAAATGTAATTAGAACCAATCTAGCTGAAGGATACCGTTGACAAATATTTCTCTTCGTGGATTGAATTGTATGCCATCCCACTCCACATCCATTAGTATTTAAAACTCTAACTTTCAAGACTTTATTTCAGATAGTTTCTTTGCAGAGGTAATTAAGTTAAAATGATCAGATTGGGAATATGGGGGGGGAGGGGAGAGGGAATTTGGAAGAAGAGAGGGGGAGAAGAGGAGGGGAGAGGAAGACATGGGGGAGCAGGGAGGTTCAGTCGGGGTAAGAATAGAGGAGAGCAGGATGAGAGATACCATAATAGAGGGAATCATTATAGGTTTGAGGAGAGAGCTGACACTAGTGAGATTTCCAGATGTCTACAAGGATGACACCAACTGGCAAACTAAGCAATAGTGGAGAGACTACCTTAATAACTCCTCCCTGATAATGAGATTGAGGACTACCTTATATGCCATCCTAGAACCTTCATCCAGTGACTGATGGAAGCAGAGGCAGATGCCCACAGCTAAACACTGAACTGAACTTCTGGAACCTAGTGACAGAGAGGGAGGAGCGATGAGCAAAGGTGTCAAGACTGTGTTGGTGAAACCCACAAAGACAGCTGACCTGACAATGGGGCTCTTGGACTCCAGGCTGAATGACTGAGAGACCAGCAGTGGACTGATCCAGACCCTGTGAATGTAGTGTCAGTGAGGAGGCCTTGACAATCTCTGGGGCCTTGGGTAGTAGATCAGTATTTACCATGGCATACGAATGAACTTTGGGAACCCATTCCACATGGAGGGATGCTCTCAGCTTGGACACATGGGGGAGGATCTAGGCCCTGACCCAGATGAAATGACAGACTCTGGAGATCCTCCATGGAGGGCCTCACCCTCCCTAGGGAATGGTGTGGGGATTGGGTAGGGGGCTAGGGGGGCTGTTGGAGGGGTAAGGGAGAAGGGGTGGGGAAGGAAGTATGTTTCTAATTTAAATAAAAATATAATGAAAAATGATATTATTAGGGTGAACTTTAATATTATAAAGCAAATTCTTGTAAAAACAGGGATTTGGATACCAGCAACACAAGAAGACTTCAGAAACATGAAGGCAGTCATCTGGGTGATACCTCTTTTTAAAGATTGATTTTCTGATTTGGATATAGGTAGGGGATGGGCTGTGGGAGTTTGTGTGTGTCATATGTATTCAGGTATCCATGGAAGACAGAAAAGGGTCTCAGATTCCCTGGAACTACAGTTATAGGTAGTAGTGGTCCATCATGCGGGTACTTAGAAATGAAATTTTATCTTTTGCAAGAGCAAAGTGCTCTTGAGCGCTGAGACACCACTCCAGCCCCTAGGCAGTATTCAGTTATGCCAAAGAACCCCAAAGATTACCAGAAAATCACTATGAGATGGTCGTGTCATGGGCCAAGTTCTGAACAGTTATAAGGATGGAACCTGCTGAAAAACCCCAGACTCTCATCCTTCAAAAACCCAAGAAGATATCTTTCTATTATTTAAGCATGGTTTCTACAGTGGCTATAGGAGATCAACATCACCCTCAAGCCCTTTCCAGATTATGTCTTTATCCTTGCTTCTGAAATGTATCAAGAGAGGAAAAAAGCTCAGAATTTTAATGAAATCTAGAAATAACTGTAAATCTAAATCACTTTTGAAACATTTTATGAAGTTTGTGTAGTATTTATATAAAGTTTATGCTATGTGGAACTGTAAGCAACGATGTTTCATTTTTGCAAAAATACCTCAGTAGAAATTTTATTTGCTCAGATTGAATTGGGTTTGTCATTGGATTTTTAAACCACTAAAGTCATTTCTATACTTTAAAATTTTCTGATCCTAGAAGTGTGATTTCAAGATGAGCCAAATGCCATGATCTGAAAAAGCATTATGCTAGCTGTCTCCATGGAAAAGGAAAGGGGATGGAGTGGTATTTTACATTGGGTAATGTAAAACCTGCCTTGTTCTTCACTGCTTCTGCAAAAGAATCTCTCAAGCTCCAGGGAGCTTTGGAGGGGTTTGAACTAGTATTTTTCAAATACTTACCAAGCATCCTGGAATACCAGCACCACTCATTTTTCCCCTGCTGTGTGCACTTTGTCAGGTGGTACCAGGCAATTTGTGCTTCTGGAATGGAGAAACAGATCTTAACCATTGTTGTGTTCTCTATGAGCTTGGGAATCCCAGTGTAGCAGCTGCTGGGTAGGGCACTCAGCACATCCCTTCCCAGGGATGAACTGCAGGTTCAAGCCTTTGGGGCATACCTCAGTTATCACCTGTTACTTTGTGGCAGATGCATAATTATATATATATATATATACATATACATATACATATATATACATACATACATATCACTCCCTCCAGATACTGGGTTCTTAGAGAACAGCACTTAGGTTTTTGCTTTTCTATACCTGTAACAATACACAGAATACCTCACAGGCTAAGTAAGGCATGAGCTCCTTCTTTTTATGGGATGTACAACAGCACCTAGGCTTAGCTTACTAAGATGGTGTAAGAGAAGAAGAGAACAAATGTTTCAGTATTATCCTCTTGAGTGCTGAGGGAGCTAGAGTATTTACCATCAGTTCTCCTCATCTGGGAATCAGTTCCTTCATACTCCTTGCTTTACAGTATATATTTGAGCTCAGATAGTTTTGGTAACCTGAGAGACCTAAGGCCAAATACGCTAGAGGCTGAGACAAGTGGAAGCCTATATTTACTCTACCTATCCTTGTCTTATGCCTTTACATTTGTTGAAACTCTATGTCTTTCTAGAGTCTTGTTTCTTATAAGATCTTTTCCATGAATTATTGCATTGGTTTCATTCATGATTAGGTATTTCTTGTGCTAGCAATAGACACAATGAATGTGGCAGGTGATAGCCACAATGTATGTAACTGTGAACTTCCTGTTCAGTTCTACTGCAGGCACATGGGTGAGTTTGCTCATTTCCACATTGCACCAGAGTCTGAGCTCCATGCTTCAAAGGATGAATGGCTCTTAGCCCATCAGAACTCTCAACCTGAGAAGGAAAATGGAGACTTACGAAGTAACAACAGGTATACATTCATAGTCATACTATCTTAGTATTCTATTGCTGTGAAGAGATACCATGACCACTGCAACTTGTATTAAGAAAACATTTAATTGGGATTTGCTTACAGTTCAGAGGTTTAGTCCATTGTCATCAGGGCTGGAAGAATGGCAGCATGCAGGCAGACAGGGTGCTAGAGGTGTAACTGAGAGTTCTACATCTGGATATGAAAGCTTCTAGAGGAGAGAGAGCCACTGGAACTGGTTTGAACTTTTGAAACCCCAAAGCCCACCACCACTGATATGCTTCCTCCAACAAAGTCATACCTACTCCTACAACACCACACCTCCTAATAGTGACACTCCCTGGTGACCAAGCATTGAAATGTATAGGCCTATGGGGGCATTTTTATTCAAATCACCACACACTCACACTCTCATGTATATGTAAGCATCTTGCATGTACAACATTGTATGACACACATCCCTTTGATTTTGGAGAATTCCAGCCCTGAATTAAAATTAGGTAAAGCATTCAGATGAATGAGAATGTCATTTCCATTCAAAAGTGAGATCCTTCTCTTAGCTCTGCTAGGTAGTTTTCCAAGGTTTATTTTCACACATCTGACTATATAACTTTGATTGTAACATTTTTGGCTTACAGAATTTATTGAAGCATTAACAACAATAACAAATAGTTGTTCAAGGTGTAAAATCTTTATGAAGACTAGAGACTATGTGTTGGGTTGGCACCTAGGGAGACAGCCACCTCCAAGGATTAGTGGATCAGTGATTTTACCCAGAACTCTGATTCCTGAGGGACCAATGCTCTCAGACTCACTGTGGTTTGATGTAGGGAAACAGGCTGTCTGAGTGTTGCCTCCTCTCTACCACAAGAGGCAACAGGGATGAAGCTGAGTTAAACTACTTTTTGAAACCTTTAAATATTTTAGAACTGAAGACCCATCTTGAAATTTTCTCTTGAGTTGGCTTTAGCTTGGATTAGTGGCTAGTTAGTTAATTGACTGATACTCATTCATCAGACATCATTGAACATTCATTATGTATGTTGTAAGATAACTGCGACTACAAAACATAAAGGGTAAATAAACTTTATAACTGCAGTGAAAGCATTATCAGTAACCAAAAATCTCTCTCCATCAAGCCCTTAAGTTCAAGGAGATGATCTATATAATTTATTCTGATAACTTTACAAAGGAGACATTATTTCTGCATCACTGAGCAGATGCAGAGATTGGGGCTCAGAAAGGTTAAGTAACTTGTCTATTGTTATAATGCTAGTAAGATCTAGAAGAGAAATCAGAGCCAGGTCACCTGGACTTCTCCTAGAACTCTGTTTTCAGGTATTAAAAACCCCAGGCTTTCAAGAAGGAGCCAACCAATGAAAAGAAAAAGCATGGAGTATGGTGAGGGATCTCTTCTACATGCCAGCATTAGGTGCTTTCTTTATGCCTACCTGAGTTCCATGTTAAACATTTTAAATGTCAGGCTCATTCAATCTTCATGGTCAATCTCTAAAATGTGGCATTGCCGTTATCCTAAAGTGATAGGTAGGGAAATTGAGGTACCCAACAATGGATGATATAGCTGGCAAACGGGAGAATTAATTTCTGGAGCAAGCAGCCTAACCTCCTACCAATTCCTCTTTTGCTTCCTTGTTGATGTCTGATAGGGTGAGCTCAAAGAGCTGTGATTCCAAGGAAAATGTTTTAAAATAGGTGGGAGTTGGTGAATAATAGTTCACATAATATCAATAACTCATCTGAATCTTAGAGGTTGAACAGGGTTGCTTGGGCCAGGTGATGATACTTACAGGGAAAATAATGGCAATGACAGAAACAGAGCAAGGGAGGACTCATTGGCAAGAGGGTGATTGGTTTGCCTAATGGGACTGTGAGAACCCTTTGCTCTTGGATAATTAGCATGGACAAGTGAATGAGAAATAAGAGTTATTTCTAGGCAGGAGCTTAAGGACACAATGGGGGTGGCTGAATCATGCCTAGATAATGACAACTCCTGGGTTTTTAAGCAAAATACTATAGGTGTCAGAACTCTGTTCCAACAAAGGTCATTCTGCCATATAGGCTATGAATGCATCCAGGGAAACATGAAGCAGGCTGATACAGCTGTTCTTGGGACTGGGAAACAGTACATCGCCTACTAAGATGGCAAACTGGGGAAAGAGAAATAATGTTAGTTAAAAAAAAAAGGGCCGGGCGTTGGTGGCACATGCCTTTAATCCCAGCACTCGGGAGGCAGAGGCAGGCGGATCTCTGTGAGTTCGAGGCCAGCCTGGTCTACAAAGTGAGTTCCAGGACAGCCTCCAAAACCACAGAGAAACCCTGTCTCGAAAAACCAAAAAAAAAAAAAAAAAAAAAAAAAGGAACAAGATTGTGAGGGTGACAAGAGAAGGGTGAAGGATAATCCCATGCTTTGGTCTTGAGCAAGTGTGTAAAAGGTAGGCTATTTGCTGAGGCAGGATGCTAGACCAACAGTTTCCCTTGAGGGTATACAGAGTTTGATTTAGTTATTGGAAAACCTGTCACCTACCCAACATGATACCAGAGATTGGAGGGCACCTCCAAGGAGTTTCAGGTTCTTGTACTTGTGAACAAAGTATTGAACTGAGATACAGCTGTAGCAGAACAGGAGCCATTTATTAAGAAAAAAGCAGAAAAACGAAAACCAAAAAAAAAAACCTAAGAAAAACAACTATGCTTCCAATGGAGGAATCTGCCTAGGGAAAAAGAGGAAGTTTCACAGCTCAACTGCTTTGCAGAAGGGTAGTAACTTTTATACTTTTTTGTGTATTTTCTTTAGTATTATAACGAGGTACAGGTGGTCCTCTTCAGACACTCTGGAATACATATGTGCCTTTAAGAATGGCCATATTTATTTGCCTCAGCCGTCTTTGCCTCCTTGGCTCCACAGGTCTGTTTTTTATGCTCATCTGCATCTTTCACACATTTTCTGGATCTCATTCTCTACCCTAGTCTCTTACCTCAAACAGGCAGTGTGAAGTCTGATTCTGGAACTCCAGAGAGGCTGTCTACACTCCATATTCTAAACCATTTAGGTTTTAGAATATGTGGAATTATCAATTAGAGAATTAAGTAGCTACATTATAACTGGCGAGCTTGAATCAAAGTCTAAAAGAGAATTTCATCAGGTATCACAGTTCATTTTCCTTTGGAGAATTCAGGAGCCTAACCTCCTGTTGTCTTTCCCAAATTTTCATGTATATTATCTCATTAGTGTGTTTACCTCGAAAGCCCCAAATTGTTGACATGTTGGAGGCAGGAAGAGCTTGACACATTCCTACTTAGACTAGGACAGGGCAGGGGTGGATACAGAGATGCTCAAGTCTACATCAATCAATTGGAATCCTTTATGGATCTAGCAGATTCTGATTTGGTGCTGCTAGTGGCCAGAGTCTCATCTCTAACCTACTCCAGAATGACGTGGCTGGTCTTGGTTGGGGAAGTACTGTGAGCTAGATAACTAGAGAATGCAGTTTCTCTATTTCTCCTCAGTGTTATTTTGTTATAGACGGGAAGAGATACCTTTCCCTCCATTCCCTACGATCCCAAATTCAGCAGCAGCAGCAGCAGCTTCAGTTCGTGTGTCTTGACAGGAGAATTCACATCAGGGCATGGACTGAGAAGACACATAATTGAGGTTTGTCTCAACATCAGAGAAAACAAAAGGAGAAAGTGAGTACATCCTCCACAGTTGAGGGTGTATCAAACCATGTGGCAAGGGCAGGGGACTGTGTCTACCATATGGACTTCTAAATCTCATCACTTCTCCTTTCTTCTACTTATTCATCCCAGGGCAGTCTGAGGTGGTCTTCTTCCTGGGCTAGACAGAGGTTTTCTAAAAAAGCTATTTTTTCCATGTTGTGCCCAAAGTCTCAAAGACCCTCAGAGACCACCAAGGAGACATACTTCACCAAACTGCAAATGCAAGACTTTTTTGTTTGATTCTACCAGTAGCTGATGCAGCAGTTACCCGGAGGAGGTAGAGTCCCTTGTCTATTGCCAGAATTTAAAGGAAAAATCACAGAATTACATCAGTAGGCACGGGATGGATCCAGATTGGTTGACATTTGGGGAACAATTAGAGGAATTTTCCAGAGTCAGGGCAACTGGTTTGTTAGTAGTTTTGATTGGTTGGCTACAAATGGGAACACTGGTGGTTTCTATGGCTTTGTCTGTTACTTGCAGGTATCCTGTTTTCATTGGTTGATGCTGTGAGGGGCAGTCTGTGGTATCTATGACTTTTCCATAACATTTACATTTATGTGGTTTATCTCCAGTATGAATAATAAGAGGTGAATGGGAACTTATGGCTTTTCCATATTCATACAATTTCTCCCCAGTGTGATTTATTAGAAGTGAAGTCTTTGAGTTTATTTTACCTCTTTAATGCCACAATTTAGTTTTTTGTTTATTTTCCTTATGATAATGAACTAAATGCAACAATATAATGTAAAATTGTAAATTCCCATAAAGTTGAAAAATTTACTAGATGAAAAGGCAGTAGTGTTTTTTTTTATACTTGTTTTTTGAGTTTAGGGAAAGAGATTTCATGGGGGCCAGCTTAAACATGGTGGTGATCAGAATTGTTGTCCTTCCTCTTGTTTAGCCAGCTTGTCTAGCCTGATGGCAACCTCTCTTATATTCCTTCCCCAGTGTTTTCAACTTCTATGTTTTAATCTTAATGTTTACTTTACCTACTAACATATCTGGTAATCCATGCTAAATTTAGATAAACAGCTATGAGGAAGCCAGGGTGGGAGACAGCATTCCAGGATCTCAGGTGACAGAAACTTTCAGATCTTAGAAGAGCACCTTCAAGATCCTAGTGTCAAGCTCCACTTTTGTAGAAAGAGATTTGTTATGATTTGTTTTCACAGTACATATGTTGAAGTCCTAGCTCATAATGTGATATGAAGGGGAAGAAACTTTGGAAGATAATTTGCTTCTGAAAGCGGTGCCTTCATGATGAAATTATTATTTTTAAGAGAGGCCCCAGAGAGGGCTGCTCCCTTCTGCCATTTGAAGTTACAGTGAAAAGAGGCTTCTACAAACCAAGAAGTGGGATCCACAACACAGTGAATCTGTCTTGTGCCATGAGAGCAAGTCCAATGTATCCAGCAAAAGTCTGGAGATTTATATGAAAGATGAGGTGTCCGGCTGTTTGTGCTAAGGGAGTTCGTATGCTTGCCTTTATTGCAAGGAGGGAGCAGCCTTATATACATACTTATAGCACAGTGGAGAAACCCCAGCTGTAAGACTCCATGTTTTCCTCATACTAGATGTTGATGTCAATGGGGCAAGGCCAAAGAACAGGTTATCAGCTAACAAGCAATGCACGGAGATCCTTGGGGGCTGGGGCCTAACATCTGTCAGGACCTTCATCTTGGTTGTTCCAGTCTCCAAGGCTTAGTGACACAGGTTTTTGCTTTGCCAGTCACCTAGCTCATGGGCATTTTATTATAGCAACCTGAATAGCTTGAAATCTGGCCTGAAAGACTGAAAGAATGAGAGAATCCATCATCTCCTGGCTTATAAACTGGTGCTTACAATAATACACATTTCCCTTCATGCGGATTTGGAGGCTAATGGGGTTCAACAGACTTGGTGTTTAAATGTCTATTCACATAGGACATTGTAGTCCTTGAGCTTATTCAACTGCGCATATGCAGGAACAAATTGCCCCAAGTTGTGTTTGAGAGGAAGGGCAAGCTTCTATCACAGGTAATTAATAAACTCAATTAGAAAAGGGAAAAGCGAAGAGGCATTGACTCTGGTGTTAATGCCAATCAGACATTACACCAAGTCCTGGTCTTACAGGAAGCTTGGGGTCCCTGCTGACTCTGGATTTATTTATCTGTGTCCCACTGCCCCTGAATTATGGAGTTACACTTTTAAAGACCAATTACTCTGTCTGGGAAGTGCCTTCTATGGCTAGCAATGGTATCATTTTTCATGAGATGATCTTTACTTTCGTATTTAAATCCAGTTTTCTTTAATTTAAATTTTGCTGAAAGCAGCCATATTGCTGTATGTGTAAATGAAGGTAGATGAACATTTATGGTGTCAGTTCACAGCTGTTCTTATGCTAAATAATTACTGCTCACTCTCATGGATCTCAGTTTGCAATGCCCACAGTAGTCAATTAGAAGTACAAAGCCCTTTTCTTTATCATTGTGATTAGGAGTGGGCTCAGGTGGAAGAACCTGCCTGAACTATGAGATATGGAAATAGGGCTAAAATCCAGTTAACAAAACAGAGCTTATGTGTATTTGCCAGAAGTCCGGGAGCACTGTTGCCTCCCCAGATTTATTACATTTTCTTAAAGGGATCTAAATTAATGCTACATTAATTACTGCTGGGTATGCACCCTACAGCATATGTTGCTATTAATTGTATCCATTATCACAAAATAAACATCTCCTTATAACAACAAATGATGCTTCGTTTTCATATGTGGCTTGAAACGCCCTCCTTCCCAGCTGCTGCTGCTTCTGTTTTTGGTATTTTCCTTACAAAGAGCCACCTGTTACAATAGATACTTCATTTGTTTTTATTTGAAGAGGGAAAAAACACCTTAGAAAACAAAACCCTACCACCTTAAAACAAAATAATCATACTAGCCATAAGACGTTAGGAACTTCAAGGGAAGTTAGTGTTTTTTCCTGTCACATGTTCTCAACATCTGTGGCATCTATATCTTTCTCTTATATGTCTCATACCTCAATCTACATTTGTTTATTTGTTTACCAGATCTAGAAATATATCCTTCTAGTCCAAATATCTTTATGTTGCAGACCAAGAGGCTGAAGACAGGATTTGTTCCCCCTGGTTCTGCAATGGGTTATTTTGTGGTTTAACATTTGACTACTTTGAGTATTGTGGACTGCACAATGGAGCTGTGTGACCTTATATAAATCACCTAACCACTCTGACCTCCACTTTCCTTCACTTTGCAAGGGGTGAGTAAATAATTTGTTAGAGTTAATGTGAAGATCAAATGAGTTCATACATGTTTATTTCTTAGGACAGTGTTAAGAACTATCCAGCACTGTAAGCATCCAGCCACTGAGCTATTTAGTATTAAGCTATGCCCTTAGTATTTATTAGTAGAAGAAAATAATTGTGAATTAAGCTGACATTGAACCCAGGTTCAATACGTAGTACTGACTACATCACAAAGGTTAAAATTGCTAATATTATTAGGAAGATCTTTTTACCATTGCCTACTTTTCTGCCTCTTTTATATAAAGAGTAAAATTACCTTAGTATTTTTAATCATTTACCTATTTGTTTGCCTTTTCCCGACCTGTGGGACAATCATTGTGGGACTGGGGACACCTAGGAGAGAGATGAAGGACAAGAGATACAAGGAATAGGCTACAAGACAGGATTCTGATCAAGTTGAAAACCTTTATTCATCCCAAAAGAATTTATATAGGGGAAGTGAGGAGGGGAAGGAATAGGGGGTGTACTACAGCTGCAAGGAAGCTGGCAGGGCAAGAGGTCAGTGGGAAGGGTAGAACATTCTGTGTTGCCTGGTAACCTGACAGCAGGGTCTGATCCTATCTTTTACAATCTACGGTCTATTGTGTTCAGGCCTATCTTTAACTGACAGATAAGCTGCTGGACTGTTTCTTGGAATTTGCTTTATGTCAGAAGAGGCAGCAGGGTGGTTTGGAGTCACATCTTCTCTATGAGGATGTGATGCTGCTAGAGCTGGATTATGATAGAGGTCCCTGACATGTTTGCTTTGAAAACTGTGTTTGTGAAGCAATGCTTGGCTATGTCTGGCCCAGAAAGATAGAGTGATACATGTTAAATGCTTGGAATGAAAAAGAGGTTGGACAGAATTATAGCAGGCAAAAATGCTTGTAACCTATGGCTACATACAGTCAATGATAGCTATGACTACACTCAACCACAAAGTAATAACTTTAACTAAAATATTATTAACTTTGTGGCTCGGTTTTTGGTAACTCAACTACAGAATTCTCAGGTGTGAACATTTTGAGCAACACTGTCTTATTACAGTGTTAAAGATCAGACAAGCCTGAGAGTGCTTGCTGTAAGTGTACTGTTTATTGGCTAGTGAATAAGAGAAAGACTATCCCTAGTAGGCATAATCCCAAGATGCCCTTCCTAGTGTTGTTTCTTTGACAGGCCTTCCTGGTTCTCAGTCAGGAGAGTCAGTACCATTGTGTGAGGGCTACCCTTGTGTATTTACCTATCTGCCACATCTATCATCACTCAGTTTGCTCACCATTCCCCCATATCACAGTCTTGAGGAGATGTTTGTATCTTTTGGTGAAATAGTCTTTGGGCAAAGCTGAATATGGCATGTGCATTTTCTTAGAGATACATGGTCAGTTAATGCAGCTATTTATTGTTACATTAATTAAATTCTGTATCATTATTATTATTATTATTATTATTTAGTGCAGTCTCTTAGCATCTCCCAAGGCCTAACGAGGCAGCTTGAAACTTGACAGTGGCAATCTTCCTCCCTATAAAAGATGTGGGGAGTCTGTTCATTCCCTAACTCTGAGACTAACACTCTTGCTTACCCTCCTCTTTCTTCATTCACTATTCCTGAACAGTTAATATCAATGGCCCAGATTTTTATCTAATTCTGAAAGTAGGTGACTCTGGGGAAGCTCGCTCTTTTTAGAGTACACTTTCTCTCCTACATAACAGGCCCAGTAAGTTCTGCCTCATAGATCCTATGGGTTGCCTAGAATGCAAGTATGATAAAACATATTGAAATAGCTTGATTGGCATACCAGTCTTGTTAATTATAATTTATCTTCTTCATTGAGCTGATGTGCTCTTGCCTGGTGCTGCTTCCCTGACCTACCAATTCAGAAACAATGGGAAACAACAACAAATGACTGGACTGTACAAAAGATTGCTTAGCCAGATAGTGGCGGCACACACCTTTAATGCCAGCACTCAGTAGGCAGAGGCAGGAGGATCTTTGTGAGTTTAAGGCCAGCCTGATCTACAAAGTGAGTTTCAGGACACACAGAGCTGTTACAAAGAGAAACCTTGCCTTAAAAAAAACAAGTAAAAATAAGCAAACTAACAAATAAGAAAAGAAAAGGAAAGGAAAGAAAGAAAAAGATTGCTCCCCTTTATGAACCCAGGTTTTCCGTGTTGAACCTACACCACAACCTGTTTTGCTTGGCACTTAGAAATGAAGAAAGGAAAGTCACTAAAGAAACATTAGACACATAAAATCAGAAAAGCTGAGGTTGGGTGGAATGTGTGTACTCGGATGGAGTAACACCAAAACTTCAGCATGTTTATTATGTGTATACAGAGGGAGGAGTTATCAAGTATCAGAAGGAGGTTTCTGAAGGTGAGCAGTTTCAGGCTAGAAGGAGAAAACTGCAGCTGCTAAGTTTTGTGATCTCTGGTAAATCATTCATAAACTCTACCGCTTACACAATCAGTATCTACACTTGGATGAAAGGAAGACTTTGCTAGTTTAGAGCCTGTTCCCCATGGCTTTGTTAACTCAGCCCTTACATGAACATGACAATGTCAACAATGCATTCACTTAGGACTTCATCTACTCATTAACACATTTCCTCTGCACTTTCTCAGATCTTCCCAAACCCAAGAAATATCTCTGAAGTTTGTGATCCTGTGTCTCCTCCCAGTGCCACCTGGCTTTGCACCAGTGATTCTCTGTATCTGGGTAGTTGACCTACACCCTAAGGTACCACCTAGGACATTTATTGGTTCTAACCTCCTTCAAATCTACTGCTCCATTTTAGTCTTAGCCTCCATCATGTCCTGAAATTTGGAAGTATTCTCATAAAGAAAAAAAGAAACAGAAGCAGATATAGAAGAGAAAAAATAAAATTATCAAATAATATCTAACAGCAGAAATAAACAGTGCTTACAAAAGTGATATTAAACGCATTTAGTCAAAGAACTCACTCTAGTGTAGGCAGGGGTTACTGTGCTAAGTATGGGAATAAAGAAATGGTTTTAACAGATTGTCTTAGCCAACCATCCATCTGCTCAAGGCCCTGACACAAGACATGTGTATATTCTAGTAACTTTAGAAGCTTCACATAAACAATAGAGATGTAAGGAACTGCTTGGGGGGAGGGGAGAGTGGCTTTTAACTCTTGACTGGGATGAGAAATTGATACTTTAATATGTAACGTGGGCATAACAATTATTTGCAGATGGAAGCAAATAATTAAGACATCCAGGAAAAAGTATTATTTGGTTCCCTAATTACCTAAATGTAAGGTGGGCCTTAAGCTTATAAAGGCAGCATCTTTCTCTCTCTAACAGAAAATATGCTATTTAGTTACCAGCACTTGCTCTATTCTTACATTAACTCAGAGGTGACACCAGTGGTAATCTATAACAAATTTTACTAACCAGCCCTTGTCTTATGTTTGTGCTCCCCTTAATTACCATTTCCAAATTGGTTGTTCTAGACACTCAGTGTGTTCTTCCTTTATCTTGTTACTTCCTTAAATATGTATTGTTTTTTTATGAAGATGTTGCTAGCCTCCAGTTCCAACCACTCCTTTGAAATATACTTTAAATGCGCTCATCTATAAATAAAACTCACCGGTTAACAAATATCTTTTTTTTCTCTTACTAGTTTGTGTTTTTGAAAATTTGCAGTACTCAGGCCAAACTATATAGAGGAATAAAAATTAAGAGGTGTTTTTTCTACCCCTCCATTATTCAGAAAGCAAAAGCAAATATTTTTGCACTCAAATGAGGGTTATACTAGGTTGGAATGCGTTTTTCTGTCTTGAACATCTGCAGCAGAAATTCCTCTATTACGTGCCTCCAATATTCTTACACTGACACACGGCCCACTGCTTAGCTATAGAAGCTCTATTTATGTGAACTGAAAAATTCAATAGACAAGAGTCTTTAAAAACATGAGATCTATAGAGGACACTTTTCGTGGAAAAGAAATCTTACCTGTTTGAAAACAAGAAGTTAGTGTTTTGCTGTCTCAAAAATACTATGGTTTCATGGAGATTTCTAAGAGTAGAGAATACAAGATTAATTTTTAAAATCATTTTTCTAAGTGACTAGAATTCATACTGCTTTCTATATGTTGGAAAATAATTAAATTTTAGAGGAATGCTTAAAAGACAGATGGTATCATAGTCAGATACCCCACAGACAGCCTTGCCTTTCTCTCTAGCTTATTTCACTTATTGCAGTAACATTCAAAGTTGTCTAACCATTCCCAGCTGCACCGGAGTTCTCTGCATATAGTATATGTCTACACACAATTATTTTGTCTGAAATTCATCTCTAAACTGCTTTAAATCTGTTATGTAAGGGATTAAACCCAGGGCATCATCCACACTAGGCAAGCAGTCTATCAGTGAGCTACAGCCCCTCAAATTCTCCTTTGGTTTTGGAATTCCTGCTCAGACTTCATTTCTTTTGGGAAATCTTTCAGTCTCCTCAGGCAAATTCATCACATAGACTTTTGATGCTTTGTTGGAGAGGCTGTTGCTGGGTGCTGCAGCAGGGATTTATAGCTCCCAGAGTAGGTGCTGTAGAAGGCTTATTAGTTTTACTTGCGGTGAGTCATCTGTACTATTTTAGGGGTTTTAGAAAAGGAGGAAAAAAAAAGAACAAACATAGCCTTTTAGTCTCAGGATTAGCCATTTATGTAAAGTCTGTTATTTCAATTATGTAAAGAGGATGTCAAAACAATGAATTATGCATTGTGATGACTAAATTGTAGGGGAGTGACATTATTGGGGATTTGGAATTCAGGAATAAGGAAGGTTCCATATAGATTGGGCAATGACTACTGAACATTTTGCTTTTTTGTTGCTGTTGGTTTTTGTTATTCTCTTCTCATGGGAATCGTGCAAAGCTCTTGGAGGGAATTTGCAATAACATGAATCATTGTTGGCTTTTCAAAATTCAAAGCCACTGAATCACCTTGGGCATCTTGTCAGAGCACAGTTTTGTCAATCTGGGTCAGGACCTTAAACATTACCTTTTTGTAAGATCCCAGATGTTGTAAAATAGAAGAATCAAGGTGCACTGTCAAGATTAAAAATATATACATGGATAAAAGTATTCTCCTAGGATAGGGAAGGAGTATTCATGGTTAATAACATTTGCTGTACAAGTATGAAGAAAGACCTGAGTTCAAATCCTCAGCACCTACTTAAGTCAGATGTGCTATATGTACTTTCAATTTCAGCAATGTAGGGTAGAGTTTGCAGGATCACTGGTACTTGCAAGCTGTCAGTCAGGCTAAAGTATCAGTGATATACCCCATCCTAAAGAAATAAGCTAAGAGTGAGAACATTTTCCCAACACTCTTTCCTGCCTTCTGTCTATGCACAAGTTCATGTACCTATGAACATGTGTATGGAACACATACAGAGACACACATAGAAACATGCACACAGCACAGTCACACACAGAGACACCACATCTACACACACACACACACACACACACACACACACACACACACACACACACACAGGTGTCTTCCAGTCTGAAGTTGCATAGCAGGAACATAAATTCAGTCTTAGGCTTTTTGCCTTTCTACCTGTGATTCAGATATAGCCATTTAATTTTGCCCTCTATAAGTTTGATCTTGAATGTGATTAAATATAAATTGGTTGCTAGGAGAAACAGTAAATGAGACTTCACAGTGGGAATAGAGAGAAAATTTAGCTGTTAGGTAGTCAAGAGAGAAGAATGGAAAAGTAAATTATTTGTTATCCTCATTCCTATTCATCATATAACTTTTAATAATAACAGGATATCAATTAGGTGAAGATATCATCTTCCTCCACATTAAATGTGTTAATTGACACTGCACTGCTTAATCAATCTTGTTAAGCACTAATTACATAGCTGCAGTTTTTCTTCTTTTTTCTCTATCATTTTTTAGGGGATTGGAAAGGTAAAACAGAAATTGGTTGCCAGCTGATAACAATCAATGTAAGCCCCTAGATTTCCTACCCTGTTAGGGGAGTGTGTGTTTCTCACCCAATCCCTTTCATATGGCGTGAGGAAGCAGTAAATGATGAAACATTGGAGATAAGAGAACATAACTTGTTTAGCTATTTGCTCCAGGATCTAACAATAGTTATAAAATGGATCTTTTCCTATTAAAATAATAATGATGATAAATAGTAAGAAATATAAAAATGTTTTCAAATACAGTGGGTCAAATCAATGGGTAGAAGAGGGTCAAGAGTGTCACTGGAATCTTAAGTGCAGAGGTGGCTTCCTTAGCACAGAAGAGTTCCACTCTCAGAACTCATCAGAGAAAATTCTCTGTGCAATGAATAGATAGTGATTAGTACCGAAATCTGAGCCTTATCAATGTTCAGAGAGTAAGTACCAGTGAGGTGCTCAGTCACAAATGGTACTTGTAAATCACACCGCTACACTTCTGCAAAAGCCCAGAGAGCATCATGGAGAAGGAGGCAGAAAGTTTCTAATAGCCAAAGGGGAGGAAAGACAGAGAGGCAACACTGTCTTCTGCACATTTCTGGACTCAGTGTAGCTGTGTTTGCCAGAATAATATCTGGACAAGATCAACACAGTCAATATTCAAGCATGGAGGGGGCAGGAGCTATATGGCAGTAAATATTCTAGCATGGAAGGGTTAGGAGCTCATGAGACAGCCAATATTTAACTGTGGAGGGGTAGGACATCATGAGACAGTCAACATCAAAGCATGAAGGGCATAGTAGCTTATGAGCATCACCATTATGGGGGCAGGAGCTATGGAGAATTGATGGCTTCTGGGGGAGGGAGAATCAGCTTTGATTTTAAAGATGTAGCCCATGTTAGGTTGACTGTCCTCCATTTAGATGCCCCAGAGCCATGAGTATGCACCAACTGGACTTGAAAAAGAGGCCAGAGAGTTGGGAGAAGGTGAGGATGTGGGATGAATTTTGGACCAGTGAAGGGAAAAGAAGGGGTATGAATATAATCAAAACATATTGTATCACATTCTCAAGTAGTTAATAAAGTTGTGCTTTAAAAAGCAGTAGGAAGAGAGGAACAAGAGAAGATGGTTGGCGGGTTTACATTGTCCGAGTTGTATGCGTGAATAAAAGATGCCACGTTAAAACTGAAAAAAATTTAACAGTTATGTTTAAATGAACTGAGACAGACATTTCTTACAAAATGAGAATGTTTATTTGGGAAGCATAAGAGGGGTCATGAATGAACTCATTGTGAGGCCAAAACCTTTCTAACCCCAATCTCTAAAACCACATCTTGGTACTGCCATTAGCATGGAAAGCACCAAGAGATTCCAAAGTACCAAGAAAAGTACAGTGGCCTATAAAACACTACTCAAATTATAGTTTGTGTTTTCTTATATAGTAGGATTGAGGGGAAAGAAATCATAAATGAAATTAAATGCTTTCTGAGTCTCTGTTGAGCCTATTTTTCAAGAATTGCAAGTGAAGTTTTAAGTATCCATAAGAATGCAATTATGCTTTCATTGCTTAATGTATGGACTCAGATTCCAACTTAATTATTCTGTGACTAAATTTATATGTCATTTGTGTAGTAAATCTTGGCAATTGCTCTCCCAACTATCATTGGAAATGTAATTAACTTGGGTTAGATAAGTTTTTACAGTGAGAACTAAATGCAGTGTAATACCGTGGCATTATTTAAAAGGCAAAGGCCAAATACATCTTCTCACTGAAGTTTCTTGTTTGTTTGCAGTTTCTTTTCCCAGAAGGCTAAATGCTGAGATTTTCCCTTTGTCTGCTTTCACATTTTTGTCTGTTAATTGGATGCTCCTTTGTATTTTCTCTTTTCTTTGTAAAGAAAAGAACTCTTCTGTTTGTATTGCATCTTTTATGAAGAAAGTAGTTTATTTTTGAAAGACGCCTCTTTCTATGATAAAGCTGTTTGATTGTTTTCAAAGCTAAGCTCTTTCGTTTTGCTGGGTAACTAGTTAACTATTAAATTTCCTTGTTTTATTTTTTTATTTTTTATTTTTTTTTATCTGTGGCTGAAACTTCCCCCAGAATGGATAGAATGGATATTCTACTAAACCTAAAAATGCATTTCTATGACAGTGAAGATATGCTGCCTTGCATTACTTTTATTGTGACAGACACAAGTGATAATTGAAGGAAAGGCACCTCAATGAAAAAGAAAATCACTTGGTAATTTAGTCAGTCTCCATTTGAAGCGGAATCAGAATAGCCAGCCAGATAGTCTGTCCAGCTTGCCATAAGAAACAACATAGTCTGCGAGGCTTAAACAGCAGAAATTCATTCCATGTGATTCTGGAAGATGGAAATTTCAGAGCAAGAGGCCAGCAAGTTTTGTTTCACTGCAAAGTTTCCTGCCAGGGCCACCTTGGTCTCTTCAAAGGGCCTTTATTTGCTCTTAAACTGAAGGAGAAAGATTTAATGTGAAGGTACCAGTTCCACCCCTGGGCTATACCTCCATGATAGATTATAAATTCAATTATGCTCCAAGGACCCCATCTCTAAAAAGCATACAAATATGAATATTGGAAAGGAAAAAATGGACATCAGTCTATAGCAGATAATAATTACCTTCCTAGAGGTTTGAGATTTGGAGAATGCATGATATCACATCTCAGTTATATGCCGTCATGCCTGAGCATTATAAATCAGTTTTCCTATTTCTTGTTCTCAATGGAACTAGTGTGGGCAGTAAAACCTTTAAGAGGTGGAGCTTAGGGTGGCATCCTTAGGTTACTGGAGTTTTCCTTTTTTTTCCCCAAACATTTCATTTGAATATTAAATTAAAAAATAATCAACTAATCATATGGTGTATATTTCTCACATTAACATAAGAAATGAAACAATCACAGAAAAACAAAGCCCAATATGTATTAATATGTGTATATAAGGCTGTAAGGATTTACAGAAACATATAACACATGCCAAAAGGCAATACCAAAACCAAAAAAATCACCAGTGAGTCTTAAACTCTTAGCATTACTAGCTCCAAAAAGGCGATGTGTTTAAGAGGGGTAGTGGGGCCTGGGTGTCTTCATCTGTCTGTATGGATGTTTGCTTTCTGTGCTCTCAAGGTGAGTGTTTTGCTCAGACATGTATTCCTGCTTTTATGCTCTTACCAGAGATCCAGCTCTGTAGGGTCCCCTGATCTTGTATGAGAACCTAGGCAACTGTAAGATAGCCTTCTTTTTTGTACTTATAAGTTAATCTCCCCAGAAAGTCCATTATAGCAATGGAAAAGTTGTTATTTAAACTTGTCATTTAAACAAGGTTATTTAAACTTCTACTATGAAAGAACGCAATGTCTTAAGTATAAGGATTTTCTTGAATCAGGTTTTTAAGTTCTGTTAAAAATGGAATATAATACATTTTTTTTGAGAAGCCAGAGTTATAGAAGTCAGTTGCTAATTTTTCTATTTCTTCAGACAGGTGGGGTAACCTTTCTTGCTTGTAGTTGCATCTCTAAAATTTATTATTTTCTGTGAGTTTCAGGTAGGTGAAAAGCAATAATACAGCATTAGTTTCTTTAATACGTCTGTGTAACAGATGGTAAAAAATGGTTTGGGTTGATGAAGTGCTAATTCTGTATAGATACAGGCATGCTAAAGGAACAAAAATTAAATAATTGTAATAAAATTTAAAACTTTTTTGTTAATGAATAAAAGCCAATAGTTTATTCATTGGGCAATGAAAGCATGCTCTTTATTGGATTTCTCTTTTCATGTTTTTATTATAGTCTATTGAGCATCATCTAGAACAGCTTTCAGAGTGGCCACTGAAGCAGTGCTTTTTCCAGTAATCCATTTTTTTAAAGGGACCATTTAATTCTTTGTAGGAGAAAGAATTGTATTCCAGGATAATTATCTGAAACAAAATTTGAACAAAAACTAACTAGCACTTTAAAATAATATTTTAATGACATCTTTCCATGCTTTCCTCTATATAACCAGGATGTACCAGATGTGGAATGTAGAAGGCCTTACTTTTCCATGAAAGAATAAAAATTGAAGATAAAACTTTCCTTCTCAGTGCTTCAGTAAGTGCCTCTTTGGGGTGTATGAACAACAAAGATGAGAAAACAAATCATTTGCCTTAAGCCAGAAGCTCTAAAGCTACTTGCTGTGTCCTCATTTATAAATGTGATGGTTAGTCTCCATTGTTTAGGGCTTGTTAGAAGGATTTTCTGGATTAGAGTAATTGAAGTGGGAAGATGATGGACACTGGATGTGAATGATACTCCTCCATGGGCTGGTGTTACAGACTACGGCAAAGGGAAAAGGGAAGTTTGCACAGCAGCATTCATCACTCCGTTTCCTGACTGCAGGTGCAGTGTGACCAGATGCCTCCTGCTTCTGCAGCTGCGCCTTCCCCGTGACGGACTGTGTCAGCCTGAGTCCTTCCTTCCTTGAGCGGCTCTTGCCTGGCATTTTGGCTAAGCAACCAGGCAAGTGATTAGTACACTGACTAACAATGTTTTAAGTTTGTGTTTTTCCTTGTATTGAAAATAGCACTGCTTCTCACACCCCAATTACGGTTTTCCCACCCTCTGCTCCTCCAGTGCCTCCCACCTCAGCTCCCATCCAGATCCACCCCATTTCTGTCTCTCATTAGAAAGCCTTCAAGGCCCAAATATGCACTGCTGCATTGTCATACCCACATAGTTAAGTAATAGATAAATAAATGTAATGAAAGCAATTAATATTGATACATAAAATTTATTCCTTCAGAAATTATTTTTAGGGTTCTGTTGGCATGCTATTTCAAGTGGATTAATTAAACATACTAATTATATTCATGTAGGTTAAATCATACGATATGCTTTTCTGTTTGGCTTCTTTTACTTGCAGATCCCTTATTAATGTATGCAACAGTTTCAGAGATAATCATGTCTATCTCTTTCTATATATTTATAGAACTTCTATAATTATACCTTCTGCACCCATGCATAATGTGCCTACACTAGCTCTGTTATATAGAAATCCTGTTCTTGTCTTCTGTAATGTATGTGGTGATTTTTAGTAGGTAAGTTACTAGTTATTTGTCAGTGTTCCCATTTTAATGACAGACTTCTTAATACTATCCCTGGGAAAACTTATTTAATTTTAAACGAGATAGCCTCTCCATTGAGGATTCTTTTGATTAATTTATCTTTTATGTTTGCTCGCTACAGGTTTCTGACCATGTTTCCTGTTCATAAATAAACTGTGTATTAAGGTGTCTTTGTTATAAGGGATGAAATTGATTACTTTATTATTACCATGCTTTGCTGGTTTAAAATATTATAGCCTAGTAGATTGCTGTCATCTTATTAATTATGAATTAATTTAATTTGTGGAGGTTGAAAGCGTCAACTCGTTTTCTTTAATTAATTTGCATTGCATTGCTAGAGGAGTTCTTTATAATGGTGATGTGAGCTAATGACAGGGTCTTCCATTGTGGGAGACTGGGTCTTGAATTTCATGAGTGTCATAAATAATATGAATCTAATCTTGTTTTCATTGCCACTCATATGAACTGATGTTAACTACATCAATTGACACTGTTTTTTTTTCCTCAGTAGAGAGAAAATGCAGGAGAGTTCCCTGAGATTTGCCATTGGGAGAGTAACAGGAGCTGCTTTCTGCCTTTGATAAGCCTTGAGCTCCCATTAGTCCTGTCTACCCAGAATCCCTAGGGTTTACCAGAGCTTGGACCCCTAAAGACTCATGAGTTGATGACTTGGTGCTATAGGAAAGTAGTAGAAATTTCCAGAGGTAAGGACTGGTCAGAAGAAGCAATTTGTTGGTGTTTGCCTTGGAGGGTTATTGAAAACCAGTCCTTCTCTCTTTCTTTGCTTTCCTGACATTGAGCGAACAGCCATTCTCTGCTATACAATCTACTTCATTTTGGTCCTACAACCATTTAGATAGGGTGCCATAGAGTAAAACCTTTAAAACCATGGACTAGAACAAATATTTCTTCTCTTTCAGTTGGTTAAATTAAATATTTTGTCATAGTTAGAGAAGAAAGGCAAATATAAGATCCTTCAATTACAGATACTTGGATTTAGGCAAGTTGATTCACCTCCTAGGATATTGTTTCTTCAGTTCTAATTGAAGAATGAATGTTGTAGAATAATTGTTTTGTACATTGTGAAGATATGTCTTTGCCAAGAGCTGAATGACCAATAGCTAGGCAGAAAAAGGTTAGACTGGACTGCCAGACAGAGACAGGAGAGATGCCAGAGGACATGGAGAAAAATAGGAGGTACAAGATGGAAGAGAGGTAAAAAGGCACAAGGCAAAATGTTGACTGATATAAATGGGTTAATGTATGTTTGAAGAGCTAGGGAGACAAGTCTAAGCTAAAGTTCAGACTTCCATGATTAATAAGTCTCCATGTCATTATTTGGAACCTGGGCGGTGGTACAGAGAAGGATTCATTACAGAAAAATAATTAAAGTATCTTAGAGAGACAATGTCTTAGTCTACTGATTTAAAAATAGGGAAGGAAGAAAGGAAGGAAGGAAGGAAGAAAGAAAGAAAGGAAGTACAGTATAATAATGTGAATGGAAACTTCTTGGAGTTATAGACTTTTAAATCAAGCTACAGGGAGAATCAGTGTTCTTTTTTAGTAAGTGGCAGCTCGAATACCTTCAGGAAACCATGAATGTCATGTCCTTTCATCACAGAAGGGGCAGAAAGAGAAAGGGGGTTTAAGGGGTTTCATTTATCCCTTTTAGAAAGTCTTAATCCTTATAAAAGGACCTGCCATGATGAATTTATGTTGTAAAGGTCCTGCTTAATAATACCATCACATTTGCAATTAACTTCTAATATGTGAGTTTCAGGACCACATTCAGATCATGGCAGATGGTGATGGGAGTGACTGAAATCACAAATGGATGAAATGGCACCTGACATACAGTGAAATGCTCGTTAGAAGCTCATGCTGTTGTTAGAAGCTCATGCTGTTGTTATCTGTGGCTTTTCTGATTATTAATTAACCTCGTTTTAGAGCTCTGCTTCTTACCCACCAATTCTCTCTTTCTCCATTTAATTCTTCTACAAATCTAGGATTCTCATGTGTTCTTTGACTTGGTCCCAAGGACACCAAAGACAAATAAATCCATTTTAATGTAAGAGCTTTAAACTTCATTTTCTTATTCTGCTCCTTCAGACGAATATTTTAATACATAAGTAATTTTCTTTCTATGTCATTGACTATTGAATAAGTGAGAGATTATTATTAATATGCTTAAAGGTTGATTAATACATTAATACATTTTTAATTTATGCATTAAGCATTGTGTGTGTGTGAGAGAGAGGGGTGGTTGGAAGGAGTGGGGTGGGGTGGGGTAAGAACTTATGAGAGACTCTGGAGGCTCTAAATTGATATCACATGTCTTCCTTAATTACTATCAGGCCTTGTTTATTTGGTTAGTCTAGCTATCTAGTTTGCCCCAAGAATCCCATTTCCAACCTACTAGGATTGTACTACAGGTGGGCCACAATGTCCACCGGGATTTTCCATCAATAATGGGGTTCTTAACGTTAGCAAACATTTTATACACTGAACCGTCTCTTCAGCCCTTCACTAAGAAGCTTTGTATATACACTTTGGCAAATAATGTCCTTATTTTGTAATGAATCGCATGAGTAACTCTTCGATATATGATTTAAAAGATCTTCCTCACTGTAAGCTAGCACTGTTCTCAGATAATATCAGTAATTCCTGACGTGTGCCAGGAATTCTTGTAGTTACTGATGTATGATGCAAAATTTACCATGTATTTACCAATGAGGGTCGTCGGTAATATTGATAGTTTCCAGGATGATTGGACTCGATTGAAAGAGGTGAAGAGTAGAGAAATTGAAGAACACATGTGCAGGTAATTCCTTTGGGGACTTTTCCATTAAAGAATGACTTAATAAAGAGGGAGGGGATTAAATTAACTTTTATTTATGGGTAGTATTATTACTTATGTACTAATGAGAGTAATCCATACAGACAGGCAAAGGGTGTTGATACAGAAATGAAAATGGCATCTGCTGGTGCAGTGTCCTTGAGAATTGAGGCAAGGTAAAATCTGTCCTGAAGTAATGCTGGCCTGTAATAGGTCTTTGGCAGAAAAGAGTCACGTTGAGTGAGAGGGAGAAGTTGAATGAGGGAGAGGTTGAATACAAGTGACAGGGAGAAGTTGAATACAGGCTGCCAGTGTTCATTATCAGCTCACAGTGCTTAGCTGCACCTTCCCCATAGCATGGTGTCTGCACAAAACTGTTGTCCACATGTGGCTGTTTAATATCTGTTCCAATCTACCACCTCTGATGCTCTTACGGGGTCCCTCTTCCTATCACCAGGTTCCAGGCCTATGTTTTCATTTAGTACAAAGTTGAGTTACGGTGTGTCTCCAGCTCTTTTATTAAGAGATAGCATCATTGAGCCAAAAGCACCTGTTCATAATTAAAATCTAGGGTGCCATGTAAGTACTAGTGAGTGAGAAGATGTTTTTAAATTCTGCAACACAATCATTAGTTAGCTTGCTGTTTCTCTGCTTTTGTTTTGTTCTAATTAGTCCTACTTATTTTTTTTTTTTGGTTTTACGAGACAGGGTTTCTCTGTTTTGGAGGCTTTCGGTCCAGCCTGGCCTCGAACTCACAGAGATCCGCCTGCCTCTGCCTCCCGAGTGCTGGGATTAAAGGCGTGCGCCACCAACGCCCGGCCTAATTAGTCCTACTTATACAGTCAAAGTTAACCCACAAAACACAAATGGCATATTATCTTCATTATAGGTGTATAATCTTTGCTACTTAAAAATGTTTTTGAATAAATTTGGGGAGACTAGAGTGTTTTTGAAAGCACATGGGATAACGTTATCTTGACGTTTTAACTCTTTGTATATAACTCTAGGTTGTCTATTTTGTTAGAAACTACATGTCAACTAGGAGTGGACATTGAGTTGGGGCATACAGACATGGACTTAAATATCTGTGCTTAATTGAATGATGCTGCCTCAGGGTGCTGTTTCTTCAGTAACTTTTGGTGCAAGTGACTGAATGATAGGATCTCACTGAGAGAAGGCTGCTCTTTTCCCTTTAGTCACAGCATAAGAGGGAAGTTTTAATTGCATTGATTACTGCTGCAGGTTTCTTTGAAATTTCCCAGCTCCTCCACACAGCCCCGATGGCATTGCAGCCTCTCTGGCAATCAGTGCCGTGAGCCACGGGAGCCACTGATGTTGTTCACATGAAGTAGCCTTTGATTTCCTCTTATGTGAAAGCTGCTTATCGTGGCTACCACCTTGGCTTTCCCAGTTGCTCTGAATTGATTGCCCGTTCCTATTAGCAGAATGATGTTTTATTTAAACATAACATCTGAAGAACTCTTTTTGTTTGGGGGCAGGATAAAGAAAAAAAACTATTCATAAGCTTATTTCTACTAGATATGGCTTTCAGTCCTCACCTCCTGGATAGTCCTGTTTAGAATAGACAATAGGATAATAGATGAAATTTGAATATATGAGGGTGTAAAGTAGGTAACAGTACAGTGTCAACATTGCTTTCTGGATTTTGAAAATGGTACTATAGTTGCTTACATTTGGTGAATTCAGATGAAGAGCACAACAGGATTCTTTGTGACTCTTTTGTAAAGCTAGAATTGCTTTCCTGTGGGAGGATAAACTAAGTTGCTGCTTTAGATTTTTTTTTTGCATTCTCCCAACTCTAGAAGATGAATGTCTCAATAAAGCCAAATCTAAATTTTCCCTGGCCGCATGACAACAGAGAAAAGTGACTCTATGTTTTGGGGAAATAGAATGTCTGTTAGTGATGAGATATTTGAGAGCAAAGGCATCTGAGTTTCTGGGTATGACATTGAGGAAGACATTGACAATAACCTGAAAATTCCATTAGTAAAGATAGTGGTCACTTGTGACTTCATATCCTGTGGGAGAAGGATTCCTTTTTTCTCGATAAACTTAACAAGCTAATTGGGACCAAGGGACTGAAAATATAGGAAGTGGATTTGGGCTTATTATGTGGATGTATTCAACTGTAACCTGTTTTCTAACATGGACTTGTTGTCTACTAGTAGGATTTAAACTAGGAAAACTTCAGTCTTTTGTTTTGTTTTATTTTTTAATACTACAAAATAAGATCTAGAATTTTCTACAGAACAATCAACAAACAAGCTCTGAAGCCTTTACCAGTTTTGGTTGTCTCTCAGTTTGTTTGTGTGATAAACTAGTGATAGTCCCAACTGTATTATTTGCTACTGATTGCACTAAACCACTAATATCAGACATGTGCAAACATGTATTTATATGTGTGTGTTTTCTCCTAAAGACACAGTGTTGGAAATCCTTGCCACAAAGTGATTATTTGTATGGATTATTTATGTGGCTAATATTAGAAGCTGCATAGTGGCTGTTAAGTATGATTTATTTGTCTGTAGAACAGTAGCATAAGACTGTTCCAAATATACCTACAGGGTGCAAGTTTGAAATTAATGTGCTAGGGTACTTTAATATAGGGAATGTGCTGGCTGAGTTCACTGGCTTTTGGTGCAGCCAAAGGTTTATGCCTTGATGGATGGTTGTGTTTCCTCTTGATCAATGAATGAAGCATCTCTTTTAGGTCAACAAAGAGGGAAAACAGTAGGCAGTCCTGCCTGCTGCTGGAGTAAGTTCAGAGCCTGGAGAGAACTCTGCATTTGTAGGACAGTATATTATTTGAATTCTCAGCCCTTCTTTTTTCAAGTTCATGCTGCCCATGTTGAATGAAAAAGAATGTGTATTCTTTCTTTACTTGTCTGTCTTAAATGAGTTAGATAGTATCATGGAAGCTATCTCTATGCTTGTATTTGAGCTTTTGTTTTGTTTTCAAGGAATAACAGTTGAGCTTTGCTTATATTTTATTCATTAATTCTGTGCATGTGGGCAGGTTTTTGTGGGGGCCTGAATGTGGTGTCAGAGGACAACTTAAAGAGGCTTGAACAGAATCACTGACCACTGAGTATAGATAAACTTACTTAGTTCAGTAATTTTAGTTTTTATTTCCATGAGAGGCCAACTTAAGTGATACTTGCCATTGATGACAATATCATTGAAGTTGGGCTGAGAGGCCAGTCATGGTCCTGAAGTACACTAGTGGATCTTTTCATATGTTAACTCAAAGATTATCTTTTGGGGCTGGATGTGGTGGCACAAATTTAATCACAGCATTTAGAGGCAGAGACAGGTGGGTCTCTATGAGTTCAAAGACAACTTGGTCTACAGAGTGAGTTCCAGGACAGCTAAGCCTACACAGAGAAACCCTGTCTCAGAAATATAAAACAAAATAAGATTATATTCCAAGAAGTAAAGATCAATTATAAGGAAATGCAAATAAATAAATATACTTGCTCTTTTAGAACCATAAAGGGTCAGTCTGCCCTGCACTTAGAACAAAGCACTGGAGATTTTGTTGAGAGATTAAGAAGTGGTCAGGATGATAAAGCAGGATGGATGTGGGAACTGTCTCCTTCTGGATATCTTCTTTAAGTACAGTTTGTTGCTTTGTTGCTTTGAAGCTCCTTTGTAAGGCCATGAACAAACAAGTTTTTCAGCAATGATCTTCATTAAAAGTCAGATGAAGGCCACTGCTTCTTACATGACTGGGGCTGTCCTTATTCCTTCAAGATTTGGATATTGTCTCCATCTTCCAATTAATTCCAGGGAAAAAAGTGGCATTAACTTTTCCCACACAGCCTTCAGTCTCTTCCTCCACCTGCCTCCCATGAACAGCACAGACTGTGATCCACAAACAGATGAGTGTCCCATGGCGCAGACCAATTAGTTCAGAAAGAGCCTCATTAGTTTTGAAATCTTTGCCATCAGGTCTCTGTAGTTAAATTTCCCAAATGACCATTTCTAATTTAAAAAATTATTAACATTTTTGCTTCCCTATCATTATCCCTTGCTCTTTTATATCTCCACAACACTCCTGAAATTTCTGGGTTACTTTTGATCTTTTACTTCTTTTTATACTGATTTTTAAATTTATCGTACATGAAATGGAGTGAGTGGTTCTATATTAACATCCCAAACCTTCTCCAAGCCCTTTGCAAACACATCTGATGACTCTCAGGGTAATGGTCATGTAAAGCCTATCGAGAGACTTGTAGAGTTTAAACAAATGCATTTTTCTACCATGAATGACAGTTCTGCTCCACAATAGAATACAAAAATTCTCTTGCCATTTGTGAACATTTTGGAGATGGAGAACAGCACTGTGGCTCTGTGTTGACTATATGGGTCTATAGGGACTTAATTATCAGTGGAGCAACTTGGAACGTCATGCTGTATATAAAATTAATGAAACTAAATGGCAAATGTACCTGGGTAAGCATTCATTGAGTTCATGATGAACATCAGCAACCATGATCTTTGAAGTAAGATGCACCTTGGCTTGTACTCCAGACTGAGTCTCCTTGTTGTCTCTGGAAGCTAGGAAAGCTTTTTATAGACACTCTAGCAACAATTCCCACACCCAACTGAGAAGATGTGCAGGGACAGCTCTAGGTGACAGCAGTGTTTCCTTTATCCTCTTACTAACTGTGATATGGGAAGCAGGATCTGGATTTGATACTTACTGGAATCTGGGACCCTTGTTTACCTTTTGAGAGAATTTGTTCTTTTGGAGGCATTCAGTTTTCAATTGAAGACTGAACTAATCCCTTCCTTGGTTCATTGGATGCCATTGCAGCTGGTGACAGCAAGGCTTCTTTTGTTATATCTATGCATTGCATTTCTTACCCATGGCATTTAGTTCCATGACTCCAGCTTTTCTAAATATTGAAATTATTATTATGTGAGTGTACATTATTTGTATGCACAGAGATGCCACACGTGTGCATGTGAAGTTCAAAGGACAACTTCATGAAGTCTTTTTTTCTTACTATGGATTCCCAGGATGAAAGTCAATCTTCAAGCATGTATAGCAAGTGCCTTTACCTGCTTACTTATCTTGCTGACTCAATCTAGTTTTTAAACATGTTTATGTGTGCCATTATCATATATGTCTTTATAAAACACATCTTACTGGGGTTTTTTTTGCTTATAGCTCTAATTTACACATAATAGTCACTAAATTTTTAGGCAAGAACACATTTTATAATATCTATCTTTGTTGTATTTGTAGAAACCTGGATCTTACTCTATTGCATATCTCTACTATATTTTAGTATATAACCATTTATATCCACTTATCTAGTTATATATATATTTTTTCTAAAGTTACCCTATTGGATTGGAAATAATTAAAACCTGAAAATTTCTGTTGATAAGGGTCTAGAAGGCTTATGTGTTCCTGATGAGAATATAGACAAGCTCATCTCTGAATAGTGTGTGTACATTCATATAGTTACATGCAAATGAATATGCATAAACATAGATATATTCAGATTATGCTAGACACCAAAACATAACCTTGCAGGTACACAAATGCACAATCTGATCTATCAGGTGTATTACTGGAATCATGAACTATGTAGGCTCCCAGTACTTAACTGTAGTACCAGAAGAACAGTTAGGATGAGTCATAAATAAAGGCTAGGTGTCAGGTTTCCATGTGTTATGGTGAACTCAGGAGCACTCTGTGTTCCTCTTGGTAATATTAGGGCAACAGTCTTCATCCTTCTTTGACTGTGACCTATCTATGTAATAACTTAGGAAAGCCCACAGAATCCTGGTGAACACAACGTGTTTAAATGAATAAAATAAAATTGACATGATTTCTCAGGTGACTAGTATTGTTGAAACTATTACAAAATACAGATAGTATGGCACTGTAATAGATGATGTGTTTTTGTCAGTACATTAGGTAGTTTAAAGTAATATACACAACAAGCAGCTGTTATAACTGTGAAAGGAAGATGACTGGAAGGACTATTTCAAGGTCTTCAGTAGCTTTTATAAACTGTGATCAAACTAGTGATAACGTCATGGGTACCACTAGACTACTGAGATGTCCCCAGTTCCAGGTTCAGAATCCTTGGGAGCTTTAGGTCAACACAGGTTACTAATGACAGTACGCATCGACAGGCTTTCACTGAGTGTCTGCTCAAATCGTGAATTCATGCTGTAATTCCAAAAGATTGAGTGTTGAAAGGTATAAGATCCCTTCATGTTGCCCTGAAGTTTAGAAATGGGGAAACAAAAGAATGCCTGGCCACCAAGATGTGCTTCATCTCTCTGTCATCACAACAGTGTGAATTACAGTGACTGTGAGTTTTGTGGGGTGATGGTGTAGGCAGTGTTTGTTCTCCCTGGTTGTATATTGACAAAAAAACACAAAAATCAAAAACAAAACAAAACAAAAAAACCAACTTTGAGTTCTCCTACCTAATACTCTCAGTCCTCCTGTCTCCGTCTCACAGCCCGTTTCATCTTGTAGACATCACCCAGAAAGCAGACGTTGTCACATTTCCAAGAGTGCCTGGTGGTTTTGTTGTTCGTTCCTCAGGTCCATTATCCCCCTTTGATTCAGTAACTTCTGCAGCCTTTTATTTTTAGAAGAAGCAGCCAAGAGTTCCTGATAGTTTGTCATGGTGACAAGAACATATTAGTTTTACTATTTGAAAAATAGCAACTTAATGTCGTCTTTATAGGTTTGTCATGGGACTGAAATGAGGTACTGCAAGGCATTATAGCTCAGCTTTGTGCTAAGTATACACAGGTACACATACTAACTTCATAACATTTTCTGAGCTTGTAACATGCAAACAACAATCTGATGTGTATCTACCCCTGGGGAAAGGAAGATAGCAGAAGTCATTCATCCCGGGGCAGCAATTCTCAATATTGAATAAATTTGGAGTCACCTAGGTTTTGGTAAAATCTTTACTTGGTTCCCATGATCATAGTCCCTTAAATAAGGACCCAGGCAAGTATTTGTTCTATTCATTTTTTGTTAGTTTTTAATTGTAAAATAGGGCATCATTCTAAATATTTGCTTTAAAATATTTGCCAGAAAGTTGTAAAATTAAGAGTGGTTGAATGTTATTTTTAGCTTGATTTTCTTTTATTTATATCCATTAACTCATGGTGATCATTTTAAACAATGCAATTTCTAGGTGACATACTCAATTTTCACTTAAAGTCATTAGTTTTAAATTTTTATGAGTATCTCCTCATCTACAGACATGATCTGAATAGTTAGACCAGTATTTAAAAGCACCAAGGGATAGAATACATTTGAGGGAGATGAGATGAGACTATGACAGTTCTAGAAAATACAGGCTCTAATCTCACATTCACAATGAGTGTAAAATTCTTAGAGTGAGTTAGTTGATCCATTTGTAAAAAGATTGGTTAACTCGAATTTGATAGAACATAGCAATATTTGTTGAGATGATAGTGACATTCATTTTCATGAAGTTGTGTCTTTAATTCTAGGTCCGCAGGAGAGTTGACATGGTGTCACCTGTGACTCTGACCTGTGTGATTCATCAGTCATTCTTCTGGCTCTGTGTGATTTGAAATTTACCAGCCTTGGAACATATTATATAGAACTATCACAAACTCTAGTGTCTTGATGTTTTCTGCCTATTCAGAGTTATACCTGTGTGCTCTTTCCTTGGAGTAAGGTGTGGGAGGAGGAGAGACAAAGATTTGGCATGAAGGGTGCTTCCTCAGGGAGGGATAGAGGGGCAGATGGCCTTGCTAGTAGGGGAGAGGAAATGAAAGCCCAGGCAGAAATGATGACTGACAATGAATTATGGATTTCCTTCAGAAAACATTTGTAAAGGAAGAGCTGATGGAGTTTACATAGCTACATTGACAAAAAGGAAGACAATGTTGAACTCGTACAAAACTCCCTCCCTCCCTCTCTCCCTCCCTCCCTCCCTCTCTCCCTCGGTCCCTCCCTCTCTCCCTCCCTCCCTCCCTCTCTCCCTCCCTCCCTCCTCCCTCCTTTCTCTCTTTCCCTTCTCTCTTTGAAATAGTATATCCATTTCTTAAGGTCATATTTTCGGGCCAGTGGAAAGTTGGAATTTGTCAATTTAATTTTTTGGTTTTTGCATTTTCTTTATGTTTTAACTGCTTCTCCAATTGCTGTAACCTAGCAGCCAAGAACAGAATGCTGCATAGAGACAGAACAAATAACACATTAAAAATAATACTGATGACTTTTCAGGAGTAAAACTATATGGAAGGCATAATGGCTAGAATGTCTTTCTCTACCTTTAACAATTTAAATATTGCAAGCAGCCCAGCAACCAGCATGGGTGAGTCTGTGTGCCCTGTGACACAGGCCCTTTGTTTCATTCCCTTTCTCAATCATATTTATCTCTCTTTGTCTTGTTCTCTCAGTTTCTACTTTGTTGAATGTCAATTAATTTGATGGATGATTATTTGCTAATAGTTTGAATGTTAATATATTCATTAAAAAATAATAAAAAAGTATTTATCGAATGCTTCCTGATGTCAGAAATTATGTTAAAATCCATCACATACATGATCTCTAACCAAGTTAACATTTCAGTTTCTAAGGAATCTCATAATTGATTCTGAGAGAGGAAATGGCCAAGATAGTAGACCCTTGGATTCCTGGCAGGAGAGGGATGTATATCTATGGTCTGCAAAATGTGATTGAACTTCACAAATCACAGCGATGGTGAGCCATCTATTTCATCTCTAGCATCCTGTTAGAAAATAAAATTCAGGTTAGAAGCCTCAGGTTAGACAACAGCATCTTTTATTTCCCATGATTGTCTGCCACCACTTGAAGTCCTTGAGATTAAGTTTCCTGTCGATAACAAAAGAAATATAGCCAGTAAATCTTCTACAGATGGCTGCAGAAATTAGGCATTATTGGGCTATTTGTAATTTGAAATGATCCATGAGTAGTTTCATTGCCCCAGTGCTTGTTACTAATGAGGCTTAAGTTAGTTTTCTTTTTCTCTTTTAGTGGTAGTGTATTGACATCAGAGCTTGCTCTTGCTAGGAAGATGTCTCTGGAGCTGTAGGGCCATCCCTTGATCAGGCTCTCAGAAAAAAATCCCCAAGGCCAATTTTGTCACTTCCATGAACATTAATTCAAGATGATATCTGGAAACTCTTTAATCTAATAAAAACTCTACCCTGGTGTAATATAGTCATACTAACATATGCCAGGCTTAGTATTGATTCTGATTTAGTTGGGGGAATAGGATATATGAGTTAAAAAACACATGAAGGGAGTATTGTCAATGAAGTGTTATTATTTTTAGGGACTGTCATTAAAATTTTATGTTTGGTTAATGTGTTGATTACACATATTAATGAATTTCAGGTAATAATTTATCGCCAACATATGGCTATCCTAATAAATAATAAATTTAAGCCTCCATGCTAAACCCTTCTTAACCTTCAGGAATCTCTGTATTCTGTATTCTGTTTGACTTTCCATTAGTTTCCAGATTTAAGAGAGAATACGTCTATCTGAGTTTGGCTTATTTCATTTAACATAATGTTTTCTGGTTTTATTAATTTGTCTGAAAATGATAAGAAAATGAGCAATATCCCATATATCTGACATATTTGCTTTATCCATTGATCCATTGGAATCATAAGTAGACACTATATTCTTGGTATTGTGAATGATGCCATAAGAATGGTAGGCATGCAGGCATCCATTTGGATGTTAATGCTATATCTTTTGGATGCATATCTGGGAATGGAACTTTTCTTTCATAAGGAGATCAATTGTAAGTCTTTCTGAGAAGTTTTGTAGCATCAATTGTAATGGCTGTAGTAATTTACCTTTGCATTAATTGTGCTTGAAACTTCTATTGTCCCCACATTCATGTCAGAAATTTTTATAATCACTACACTCTAAATGGGGGAGATGATATCTCACTGCAATTAATTACAAATTGTATTTCTCTATATCTCCACAGAATGTCTTGAAATCAACTATATGTACATGGTAGCATTATTTTTATTATCTTTTCTGTTTAGCATTTCTTTAGGTATTTGGTAGCTCATTGTACTACCATGGGAATATCAAGATTGTTTCTTCTGCTTCTGTGAAGAGTGCATTTGCTATTTTGATGGAGCTTACATGGAATCTATAAACTGATTTAGAGGGGCTGGGAGAGAGAGAATTCTAAATATTCTGTTTGAGATATATCTATTCATTGCATTTGATCATTTTTAAATCATAAGAAATTATTTTTGTTCTTTACTGAGTTTCTTACATATTCCGTTCATTACTTCTTTATGGTGAGCATCATTATTTTTTCTAGTCTGCAGATTGTTCCTTTATTGTTTCCTTCTCCTCTCAGAAGCATTTTAGTTTAGCATAACCACATCTGTGCATTTTCAGTTTCTCTTTCTAGGGCTTTATATTTGTCTTTTGTTTTCTGTGCTTCCGAACTCATATTTAAAAGTCATTGCATTTACTAATTAATGCCTTGAGATATTTCTGTTGTATTTTCTTCTAGTAGTTTGTAGTATCAGACCTTATGTTTTCCTTGATTAATTTTTTGTTGAATTTTGTAAGTCATGAGAGAAAAACAGTTTTAATTGCTTGACTGTTTTTCAGCATGTGTTAGACTTTGCTAAAATCGTTAAACTATAGGGATGGTTACAAATCTCAGCAATTAAACTCACTTTGCTACCAAACCTGGTTACCTAACTTTGATCCCTGGGCCCCTCAATGGTGGAAAGAGAGAACTGATTATTGCTGCAACTTGTCTTCTGATTTTTACAGGGACAGTGGCACCCACCCTGTCCCCCCAACACACACGCAATCATATTCAATATATATGATTATGTCCCTTAATTATGTGCATCTGTCTATTTGTTCCATTTACCATGCATTTTATGTTACTATATCTCCACAGAATGTCTTGAAATCAACTATATATACACGGTAGCATTATTTTTATTATCTTTTCTGTTTAACATTACTCTAGGTATTTGGTAGTTCATTGTACTTCCATGGGAATATCAAGATTGTTTCTTCTGCTTCTGTGAAGAGTGCATTTGCTATTTTGATGGAGCGTACATGGAATCTATAAACTGATTTAGAGGGGCTGGGAGAGAGAGAATTCTAAATATTCTGTCATTGGTGCTTTGTAATTTTCATTCTAGGGGTTCTTTTACTCTAGGTTAAATTTGTTTATGATGGCTTAATTTTCATAGCTATTAACAGGATAGGATAGGCATCAAGGACTGTTTGTTTGTTTCATTTTCTCAGTTAGGTCATTGTTGAGGATTGGAAATGCCCTGGCTTTTGTGTGCTGATTTTAGATTTTTTAACAATTCAAGTAAAATTTGTATATTTTCCTAGATACAGAATCATATCTATAAATAGGGATACTTGATTTTCACTCTTACGTTTTTGGGTTCTGTACCTGTTTTGATTACCTGATTGCCTTGGCTAAAATTTCCAGTACAATAGTGGATAAGAGGCAGGAAAACATCCTTCTCTTATTTTAGAGTAAAATGGGTTAAAAAAATGAAGGTAGTATGTTCAGATTGATCCAAGTGTTTAAGAATCTAAGGGATGTCCCACAGATATACACCTCATTAGTAAATAACAACATAAAACTGTCACTTTTTTCAGTTTTTGTGTATGATGTAAATATTTAATAAGCTGGTTGGACTCCCTAGTGAATAAATGAGTCTGTTTGGTGTTTCCCTTCACAAATTGAGGGTACAACCACAGAAACTGTAGGGAACTGCTAAGGTTACTGTGGACCTTTGGTATGCTGGGTGATGCAGGTAACTTGCAGTGAGCCCAATTCCCCTTATTATATTCAATAGATGCTTTCTTCCTTGAAATACCTATGCCAACAGTTCTGGTAATGAGTTTATGTTAGCATGATTTTATTTCCCTTGAAATTCCTGAAATGCATGAAAAGGGGAAATCATAAGCAGTAGATACTGAGACTCTCATGGAGGTGAGGTAATGTGAGACGCTTCAGTTCTTAGGTGTAGTGAAAAATTTCACCTCGGTTTCGAAGCTATAGGTCATTCTTAAATTATATTTTCCAGTCACTCTACTTAGAAAGATTTTTCTATGTCTCTGGAATCTTCAGTGTCTGAAGCGAAAGAAAGTGAAAGGTTTTGACAGCTTGTCAAACATCTGGACTAGTGAAAACATTGTCAATGAAGGTGCATGGCAGTGCTAGGCTGAACTCCAGCAATCGGTTAATAAGGGCAACAACAGTGAGATTGCTCATAGGTTTAGATTTTTAGAAGTCACCTTATCCATGACCCCTTACCCTCAGATGCCTGATACACACACACACACACACACACACACACACACACACACACACACACACACACACTTCCTCCATATGCTATAATTATTTTAGACATGTCAGCACCAAGCAGTTTCTTATATTTTGTAGAACACATTTCAGGAAGCATTTGGAATATGGAGGCATAGGAGATTTTTATTCCGACAGATGGAAATGTTCCCATATACGAAACATTTTCTTAAATGGGCAGATCAGAGTGGAGCACCATGGGATGGTAGAGCACAAAGCCCAAATCAGTGAGTATTGGCAAGGACAGATGGGTATAAGAAAGTAGAGAAGACCCAGGGAGAACACTGAAGAACAGAGAATTCACACTTGGAAGATTCTATAATTTTGCCTCAGGCCAGCCCTGGAGTGACCAGGCAGTTAGTCACTAGAAACCTGGATCTGTGGCTTATTTAAGCAAATATGAGCCTTACAACTACACTTGAGCTTTACTTGCGACATCATTTGGGCACATGATGCTAGTTTTCCTGCACATCACTCTGAGGGCCGTCTAGCACTCATGATTGTGAAGAAGTCCAATAATGTCTGTTAATGACTCAAAGAACTTATTACACATACCATTTTGTTTATAATCAAATTTGAAATGATGACCAAGAAATAAAAGCAAAGTGAAAAGGGGGCTTGTGGTAATCATTAGAAAATTAGTTTGAGCATTAAATGTGATGTTTGTAATATAAAAGTATTTCAATTAGTTTCTACTTTGGGAATAGTGATGTGTACAGTTAATATTTTCTAAAAATATTAAGGCTGATAGTTACCTGATGTATTTAGGTGCCATAGGCAATTGGAAAGCGAATTACTCTAATTAGGAAAAGAAAAGAAACCTGAAGCACAGGAATAGAGTTTTTATTTTTTATGTTTTTTAAAAGATGATACCTGTCCTTATACTGTCAAACCAAGGCGTCTTTTTAGCTGACTCAGCAATCTAAATACCAAGGGGGCACTTAGAAAGAAACCATGGTAAATCTTTTCTTTGGAATTATTTTTCTCTTTTTAAAAATGAGAGTTTCTGATATGTTTTGATCATATTCTACTCCCTCACCCCGCACCTTTTCCAGACCCACCCCCTTTACCTCATGTTCAATAACTGAATCCCCTTTCCCCCACCAAGGCCAATTTTTAGTGCCCAAATACTCGTGGATATGTGAGCTTCCCCTGGAGTGTGGTTGACTTATTAGGAGGTACATGTCTAGAGAAAGCTGACTCTTCCCTTTCTCAGCAGGTAATAACTGCAAATGTCTCTTGACTAGGAATCATCTTCTTACCTGACTCTCCTAGAACACACTTTTGTTGATTTTTGCTATTTAAAATCCAGTTATAAGAAGCTACATGTTAATCAGTAGATGTCTCCATAATCAAACATACAAAATACTTAAATAAAAAGTTATTGTATTACTGCTCAATGTGACAATCAATTTTGTATTTCCTGTCATTAATTTTGGCATTCTTTTGATTAGATATATTTAGACATATCATATTCCCTATGGTGTCTTAAAGTGCCTCCATTTTCTTAATTAGGCATTTGAATAAAGCATTAGATATGAGGGTTAGCCTTTATATGGAAACCATACTTTCATTTTTGAAAATGATATCAGATAAGAATTAGACAGATAATCATCGCAAGATTCCTTAACCCACCTCTTGAAACCAACCAGATTACTCCATTAATTGCTTAGAACTCCAGACAGACTTGCAGCATAATTTGGATGGGAAAGAAGTACTTACTAGGAAACCGCTTATGTACTTCAAGTTATTTCTTGAGGCCTATATGTTATCTGTCCAGAAATTATCCTGTAGAGCTGGAATATACATTGTATCCCTAAAGCGACAATCAGTCATACCATCTTGGCAACTAAATGAAAAATACCTGGGAGATGGAGGTGGCAGGCTATGAAAATGATAATTGTCAAATGTCTTCCACATGGGAAACAGCTGTTAATTATGTTCTAGATGAGCATTTATGATGACCCTGTGTAGAAAGGTAGTCCTCATCTTAAAGACAAGAAATCAAAGTTCAAAGAGACAAACTCTTTCCACACCCCAAATTCCATCTTCCCTACCTGCTGCACTAGCTGGGCATCATTAATATTTCCAAGCCAGATGCTGTTAGATTAATGAGGACACTCACTGATTCACCAGAATTATCATGCCTGTCCTTGTACAGACATCAGAAATTTTGTTCAAGGTTTTTTAATGAGATTCCTGGCATGGTGATTCTATTAACTCAGAGTTTAGAACGCATCAAGTGAGAATGGAGGAAAGGAATGCATGACAAGACATTCGGAGAACAACTTAAAAGCAAGAACTCTGTAACGATGTCTTTTAGAGCAGACATCAGGTTTCCTATATAAATTCTTTCATTCCCCACTTCTAATTTGATCATTGTCTGCTAGGTAGGTGCTGATGCTGGTCCTCATGACGGAATTGGCAGATGCAATGGCCCTTTCTTCTTGCACCAGTGAGTGTGTGGGTGGGCACTCTTCGAAGAGACACTCTTTTCTGAGATTCTGAAACTTCATTGGACACCATAGACCCATAACGACAGGTGGAAGACGAGGAAGAATAAGGATCTTGTTAGATATATCTTCTTGGGTACCCTTTTGGGGTTTTCTTGATATAGCTAAGACAGCTGATACTTCCAGAGTATCCACTTTTTTAAGTCCTTAATCATTTATGTAAATCTACATCAAGACAAATGTTGATGATTTCCATCTGAAAATATCATTTCTTCCTGCAGTAATGTGCAGGCAGATAACTATATTTTGGACATTAAGCAATAAGCAGACTTTATGCAGAACTCCACTGTCTTCTCCTTGTCACATCGAACTTTTATTTTTCCTTTCATACAGTATCTTCTTAAAAGTTTATTTATTTATTTATTCATTCAGTTTTGATAGAGTTTAGCATTGTAGCCCAGACTGGCCATAAACATTCAGGTTTCTTCTCAATTCCAGATTGAGAAATATATTTATATATACACATATATTTCTAAATGTAACCTGTTAAGTCCATAGATATCATACAGTTTTTGTTTTATTTTTCAGTTTAAATTTAGAGAAGAAATAAGGTTGCTTCACAAGTCAGTTCCAGGTTCCTCTCCCTTTCCTTTCCCATCTCCCGTTCCCTCCCCCCAGCCCCCCCCCATTATCCCCTCATTTCCCCATGGAGGCTGAGGCCCTCCATGGTGGTGTCCATAATCTGTCATTTCATATAGGGCAGGGCCTAGACCCTTCCCCAAGAGTTCAGGGTGAGAGTGCACCTCACATTGTTCTATGGGAGTCCAAAGTCTGTGTGTATACTTGGGATGGGTACTGATCTGCTGCCCAAGGCTCAATAGATTCCCTAGGCCTCCTCACTGACACCCAGATTCAGGGGGTCTTGATCAGTCCCATGCTGGATTCCCAGGCTGATGCCTGGGATTCAAGAGTTAACCTTTGTCAGGTCAGCTGTTTCTGGGGGTTAAACCAGCCCAGTCTTAATCCCTTTGGTCATCAGTCCTCCCTCTCTGTTACTGGCTTTCTTGAGTTCAGCTCAGTAATTAACCGAGGGAGTCTGCCTCTTCTTCGATCAGCCACTAAATGAAGTTTCTGTTTCCCAGACTCTCTGGCCATGGGATTGTAGCCTGGCACTCCCCAGAGAAGAAACCATCCTGAGTGAGGTAACCGAGTCACAAAAAGAGAAACATGGCATGTACTCTGTCATATATGGATTTTAGACATAGATATCACACAGTTTTAAATGAGTTCTTTATAACAAGGAAGCTTTACTTGGGACAAAGACCATTTTAGTGGATGATAGAGCAGGAGGGAAGAGGACAGGGCTTCCTGGAAAGGGCTCATTGTGTCTCTAGACTAGTGTTGACTCTCTGTGTTCAAAATCTACAATAATGTGGCCTCCTTATTCACTACAGTGGCTTTGTTGCAGTCTAATTCATGATGCACTTTGCCTTTCTTGGTTATGCTTTACCCTGCAGATTTCACCAAGTCTGTACGTTGCTGGTGTCACCCCAGTCAAGTACTTTTAAAAAAGCATTATTAATTATTATTATTGTTATGGTTTGTGTTTGTGTGAATGCCTGATGCAGTTCACTCCACGAGCTCATGCGTGTGTGTGTGTGTATGCGTGTGTATGTGTGTGTGTGTGTGTGTGTGTGTGTTTGTCTATGTATAAGTCAGAGAAGAACTTTGTGGAATCAGTTTTCTTCCTTCACATTTATGTGGTTCTGTGGGGGATTAATCAGGTCACCAGGCTTGAGTAAGTTTTATCACTTTGCAGAGGTCATCTTGGTGGCTTCAAGTCTCTTTTTGATTAATAGTCAAATGTGGTTTCTTTTGCTTGCTACTAGGAATCTGCTAAGATTGCTATCAGAGTACGACTTTGACTACCTTTGGCTTCTCCAAGAAGTCTGCATCAACAGTTTGGTCTGCTTTTTTGCTGATTATTTACCATATACCATTTGGCAGACACTAACTTTTGTCTCAAAGGGTCTAAAAAGAACAAAGGATGAGTTTAGTAAACATGTGGGCAGCTGCCACCATCATGCTTCATCTCTTTCAGTGAATGTTATGGAAGGGATGGCATAAACCACTAAGGATATCTTGAATGAAAATGCTGGCAAAGATTTAAACAAAAACAAAGCAAAACATAACAACTGTACCTAACGTAGCTGTTCCTCAGTAATCAGTTCCACAATAGCAATCTAGTCACCAGGCTGCACACTGTGCCTGAGATACTGTGCATGTCTGAGGGGTCTTCATTGCTTGGTCTGCACACCCAGCCATCAGAGGAAACAGTTTCCACTGAATTGTAAACTAGGCTGTTTGAAACCCACACTTACATCTAGAAGGGGCAAAGGAAGTAGAACTTAGTGCTGTTTTTCACTGTACCTGTATTTTCCTCATTTATTTATCAGGGTTGGCCTTTCAGTATAGCTTCCATGTGTTTATTCCATGTATTTCTTCTGGTACTTCTGCCCAAGTGAAATGTAGGATACATGTGCTAGCTAACTGTAGGTTGACCTGACATAGCTCAATCATTTGGAAAGAGAGAACAAAAATTGAGAAAATACCCCCACCAGAGTGGCTTGTGGACAAGACTGTGGAAGATTTGCTTGATTAGTGATTTATGTGAAAGGGCCCAGCCTTTTTTGCTTGGGCAGATGGTCCTGGGTGATTTAAGACAGCAAGCCGAGCAAGCCAGTAAGCAGCACTCCTCCATGGCCAACTGCCTCCAGCAGCTATCAACTTCTGCTTCCAAGTTCCTTCCCTATTTTATTTCCTACCCCGACATTGCTCAGTGATGGAGTATGCTCTGGTGGTGTAAGCAAAATAAACTATTTTTCCCTAAGTAGCTTTTGGTAATTTTCCATCACAGTAGTAGAAAACTTACAAAGTTCATTAGTAGTTTGCCTGATTGTCCAGCCTCCTATTGATTTCCTAGTGAAGAGTCTTAGGGACAGAGAGAACTGACAGCAGGTTAGATGTTGCTTTCCTTTGTAAGGTGTCTGGTACGGGGACATCTTACCTGAAGAACACTATTTCTCTTATGGATTCTGACTCTTTAATTCATTTGTCCCTCAAGTGTGAATAAGTGCTACCTGAACTCAGTTCTGTGCACGGAATGTCAATAATTCAGAAACTGTCAGTCTGGAGGCACTGTAACTTTTTTCTTATATCTACTGTAGTCTCGTCGGTTTAGTAACCAGTGTATAAACAGCGGTTTAGTAACCAGTGTATAAACAGCCCTTCCCTGAGCCTCTATACTTGGTGTATATTTCATTTGTCTCCTGATTATCCTAAACTGATGCTGTTTCCACTTAGAGTTTGGAGATTTAGTTTTGTTGTTAGACGACTGGTAAACTAGCAGGGAGACACAATATAAAGCAAATTAAAAAGAGCTGGGATATATCTGCCCTTCATACGGCCATAAGCAGACTGAGCAGTGTGAAGTCAATAAGCAGATATGCCCTCTTTACCCAGAGAGAACAGTCAAGTTGGCTTTTGCTGCTGTCACTGTCTCCCATCACCAATAGTAGGGAAAACAAAACCAACAGTGGAGTTCATGTTCAATGCCTTCAAGTCCAAGACTCCAGAATAGCAATCGTCCCATATACTCACAGGGCAAGGGCAGTGACTCAGTCTCAAGCCTGCAGTTATGTGGAAAAAGCCTGGGAAATTCAATCTGTCTTAGGGCAGCAATGTCTTCTACTGACATTTTATTACTATGAAGGGAAGGGAAAATTGTTATTGGGGGCAAATAATAGATGGCTAGAGGCTGATTTCAAAGTTCCAGAGGAGCCTGCCAGGCACTGAACCTATCCCAAGGATATCGAATTTAATATGATATTCCTACCTTTTGATGTACTGATGACTTCTATGAGAGGTATGCTTCTGGGCAGATATTTTCAATACTGTGCTTGGGACCTGTCAGAAGTTTGATAACCATGCTTGAGAAACTCGGGGGAGGGACAGATAGCCCGGGTCTACCTCCATTAAGTCATAATACAAGGTTAAGTTGTGGTCTGAAATGGTAATCGCAGAAGATGGTCAGTGAATTAATCACCATAAAGGACTTGTCCTTATGTAAAAAGCAGTCCATGGTGCGCTGAGAAGAGGTTACCCTACTCCTGTCTGATGAATACCCACCCAAGTATATCTTCCCATTTGAGGTTGCCACAGCATTTGACACATAACACTAGTAAAACTGCTGGCTTTGCCCAGAGTCTTTGACCAAGTTATGCTAAATCAAAAATGCTTTGGGGAGAAAAAGAAGTATCTTACATTTGGCCCATTCCCCGTGTGATGGGTACATAGGATGAGAACAACTTGAACAAAGTTAGGAGCTGTGGGGCCCAACCTGAACACCAAGGCCAGCCATACAATCGAATGTGACAATATTTGAGGTCTGAAATGACAACATACCTTAGAAATGATAGTGTCAAAAAGAGTAATGGCAATCATAGAGGATGGCTGCCAACATGATCCAATTCCTAGGCTCTGAGAAGCCTAGTGAGATGACCCATCCTCTGGAATATACCTTCTTGGGAACCCTGAATGCTCAGCAATTCAGCCATCCTTCTGTTTTGCCTCCAGCCTATAGCTGCAACCAACTCCTACATAGAATCTTATCTGTTTGAATAATTATAGTGGTTTCGGTTTTCCTATTTGGATCCTGACAGATCCAGACAAGGCTGGGACTAGTGTGAGCTGTTTAAACAACTGCAAACAAAGAATAAAATGAAAACAACCTCTATAACATAATATTTTCAGTTAGGATTATATTTTTATTTTTGAACACTGCTGAATTTTATTATGTTAGAAGAAATGTTTAGTGTAAATTGAAAATATTTTTTCTTGTAAAATCTCATATTCTAGCAGTAGTTCCTTCTTTGATGACTCATTATCCCCTTGTGGGACCCATGTATTTAAACCCACATGCCTATAATTTTAAGGAGATCCCCCCAAGGAGGGCCTCACCCTCCCTGTGGAATGATGTGGGGATTGGGTAGGGGGCTAGGGGAGGGACAAGGGAGGAGGGGTGGGAGAGGGAACTGGGATTGACATGTGAAGCATGCATGAATGTTTCTAAGACATAATTTATTTTAATAAAACTTTAAAAGAAATAATTTAAATGTCAAAAAAAAGAATTTTCCCAGACAAGAAATGCTCTTTTTCATTCAGCACAACTTTTGTTTATCATTGAGTTACCATGAAGGTAGGTATGGAAATGGGTTTCCTGAGTGGCCAGTGTATTTTTTGTTTGCTTGTTCTTGCAATAGGAAGACAGTATGGAGTTATGTGTCTGGGAAAGTCTCATGTCTGTTCCTTTTAAAGTCATGGACAAAGCACCCCCTACCCACAAATGATTTATGATTTGACTGGCATACTGCAGATATCATAGATGGCAGAATCTGGTAATTGTCTTCTGTTCCAGAATGTTCAGGATGCCATGAGCATATTCTCCCACATTAAAGCAACTCTCAGAAATAAAACTGAACCCAATTAGAAGCAGGTGTAATAACCACAAACTCAGTCAAAAGCAAACTGTGTATAAAAGTGAAGAGATGTGGGGTGTGACCATTCAAAGCCTGCCTTAAAAGCTGAGGTAATTGAAGTGCAATTGATCACAAAATAATGGAGTTTATCAGCCTAAGAATGGAAAAGGGAAGAGCCAGAAATAAAGGCACAAAACAGCTATGAATAGCAGAGTTAGACCAACACAAGGGACCAGTGAATAAGCTCTAATGGACTCAAAAATGAGGGCTAACAGGAGTTCAGCTTCCCCGAAGCCTTCTGAAGGGTGTATTAATTCAAAACCAAGATGAAAGAGCAACCCATAATCCTGAAGTGTGGAGAAAATAACAAAATATCAATATGTGTGTGGCAGGTAGATTTAAGAGCATGATAATGGAAAGGCCATCAAGCTACAATGGGGAAAATTATAGGGGAACAAATGGCATCTGAGGAGCAGGTGGGAAGTGAGGGGGGAGCGTGCTTGAGACTTTCATCCAGGAGAACAAAGTAAATCATGCTGGAAAGGAGGCATGATCCAGAAGAGAATGGTTTCTTTTTCTTTCTCACCTTATGATATCGCAAACCATAGTTAGCAAGGAAGGTGCTACATCCTGGAGCTCTCATAAGGACAGTGAACATAGGATGTCTTCCTCACACAAGGATGCTTTGAAGGGGGAAAGCGCTACTGATAACAACATGCATAAATATGGATTGTGATTTTAAAGACATGGTCATTTCACCAATGGGAAGGAGTATACATCACAGTGTTATCCTGAGTATGACTGTAGTGTAGACAGGACCACACAAATGTGAATAAAACCAGTTAGGAAGTAAGAAGAAGATGGTTTGGTTTGATAGCATCTGCATCTGTCGTGCTAGAAACAAAAGCAGATGTTATCAAGATAAAATCTCATTCTCTTAGATGGTGAAAAGGGATCTGACTCCTTCTTTAGTGCCCAAATGACACATTGGCCCAGGAAATGCCAATGTTGCAGCAACTTGAAACAGTGCAAGAGGAGGTGGAAAAAGATATGTATCCAAACTCGATACTTAATGAAAATATTTACGGGTTGATAGCTCATTTGTTAAAGTGGTTGCCTTGGAAAAGACCCTGAGTTTGCTCACCCAAAACTCACATAAAAAAGAAATGCCTGGAAGTTGTGGCACAAACACATAATTATAGCACTGGGAGGCAGAGACAGGCAGCTTCCTGGGTCTCAGGGGCCATGCAGCCTAGGCTATGTTGCCCAGCTTCTAGACCAAGGGGAGTCTTATTTCAATAACTCAATGTAAATGGTTCTTTCTGAAGAATTATTTGTGAGGCGCACGTCTAGCTTCCACATGTCCACATGCGCATTTTCCTGCACACACCCCATGCACACTAATAATAGTATTAAATAATAATGACAATAAAGAACTAATGAGAAAACAAAGCTGGGATACGAGTCTTTGACCTGCTAATTGATATAAAGCCAATTGATATAAAGTCAGTGGGATGGAAGGCTAAAGCTAGGATTACAGATACTCCTTATACTAGTGCCTGAGCAGCTGATGGGTTTATATTCCTAGAGGAGGCAAGGTGTATGGCTGGAGAAATAAATACAAATGATTATAGGGTTCTGGTATATAGCAAGACAAGTGGAAGTCTCACTGTTCTGAGGAATAAGAATTAGCTAGAATGTGACACATTGGTCAGTTACGTCAAAGTAAAGCAAAACAAGACGAAATTATTGCTAGATACACATCTATACATCTTTGAGCCCCTGTCTGCTACCCTTTGTTTTTATTTGAATTCTCACAAGTTATCTCCTTATGTCAAAGTAAAGGGTCACTTGTCTCTTCTTGACCTCTAGAGCAAGGAAGGTCAACACTGATTTTTTTAGAAGACCTGTGTTCTGGTTATTTCAGGCTTATTTTAAACATGATTTCATAATAGACACTTATTTCTAAAAATTATGGAGGCTGAATCCACACTTAAGATATTCCCACATCCCTATCTGGTGATGGAGGGCCTGCTTCTCAGTTTTCAGATGGGCATCTCACTTCATCCTCATACAGTGGGGACCAGAGAGACAGGAAGAAGCTTCCCCCATCTCTTGATCCAAAGATAATTCCATCACCACAGTTTTATCCCCCTGATGTAATTGCCTCTGCAATCTATTGTATTAAAGATAGGAAGTTCAACAAACGAGCAGGGAGGAGGGCCAAGTGACAGCCTTTGTGTCTATACCAGCACAGGATCATTCTTGACAGTTTAGTTGTTGCACACAACCTTCTGTAGTTTTAGGTGTCCTTGGTATGGAAATCAGAGGATGATTCAAGGGATTCAAGTTAAAACTGAGTAATCTTCCTGGAGATTTTGTATGGGACTTATGCTTCAAATGCATTCATTTAGCAAATATTTGCTGACTCTTGACTATGTGGGAGACTATAAACTATGAATACAAGAGTGAATGAAAAAGATAAATATCTAACACCTTTTAGGTAAGTTGAGAAGGTGCATTGTTAACAAGTATTGAAGTGAAAGTATAAAGTATTATGGAACACAAAGAGAAGCCTTCCCTACTGTTCAGGAAAAGTAGATGGAGATTTAAAAAAAAATCTCCTTTCTCTCCTTGTGATCCATGCTCTCTCCCTCTCTCTGTCTAAATTTTTTGACTACTGATTATTTGTTCTTTTATTATTAACTTACACTAGAATATTGATCGAATGCTAATCAATTTCCATTATAATGTGCATCCTTTAAAAAAACCTCATGGAACAGTTGTAAGGGCTTTACTAGAGACAACATTGTATGGCTGGATTTCGTCACAACATTCTTTTTGAAATTTAAACTAGAAATAAGTTTGTTTTACATGTCAATCCCAGTTCCCTTTCCTCCCCTCCCCCCCACCAACCCTCTATCCCAACCTCTTTCTGATCCCCAGGGAGGGTGAGGCCTTCCATGTGGTATGTTCAAAGTTTGTCATCATTTAGAGCAGGGCCTAGGCCCTCCCCTGTGTGTCTAGGCTGAGAGAGTATACTTTTATATGGAAGTCTATTCTTCACAACATTCTTTTGCTTTTCTTTTGTCTCATCTATATTACGTATTCACAATTTTAAAAATTAAAATATAATTGCATAATCCCCATCTTCTTCCTCAACCTCTTCCCATATCTCCCTCAACTCTCTCTCAAATTCATAGTCTCTTGTTCTCTAATATTGTTACATGTATACATAGGTTTAAGTTTATAAACACAACCTTCTAAGTTCATTTAGTGTTACTTGCATGTACATGCTATCAGGGCCAACTGCTTGGTATTAGATAACCAATTAGGAAGTACCTCTCTAGGAAAGATTCATTCTTTCTCTCTTAGAAGTCCCTGTTAGTTCTTTGTTTAGGGGTGGGGTCCAGGACTACTTCACTTTTCCACATTAGCTTGTCAGTTGGTGCTGTATTGTTCAGGTCATTTTAAACAGCCATATTGCTGATGTATCATGAGTGTAGCTTTAGTTTCATTTCTAGAAGATACAGTCTCACAGTAGGCTTCTTGGTCCACTGACTTTGCCAATCTTTCAGCTCTATTTCCAAGATGTTCCATCAGACTTAGGTGTGGTATGGGAGCTGTGTTGTAGAGGTATCAATTGGGAATGCCCCAACTGCTCTCTGCATTTTTACCAGTTGTAGATTTCTGTAGTGGGCTCTGTCTGCTGCTAAGAGGAGCTTTTTTTGTTGAGGAATGGGAGCTATACTTACCTGTGTATATAAGGATAAATATTTACAATGCAGTTATCAATTATACTAGGTTAGATAGTGGAAATAGTAGGCTCTCCTCTAAGATCAATGGTCCAACTAGCCATGGGTAGTTGGCTAGGTTTCCATTGCCAAGCATGATTTCCTTACTTTTGAACCATACCTTTCTTTTGGTCCATAAGTTCAATTAGACAGCTGTTGGTCACCACCAAGATAAAAAATGCTACTATATTTGGTAGCAATTTGATGGAAATACCCTGCTTATGTCTGATGCCTGGATGGGAAGGATTCATTCAATTTTACTGCTGTCTTTAATCTCTCTGCTTCAGAAGTGCCTATATCTTCTCAGCAACCAGATCCTACTCATTGATCTGACATGTCCCATTTTCTTAGGGCATCTCTGATCATCCCTCATCATTTAATTAATACCAGTTTTGCCCTATCTTATTTACCAGATTTCCATATGTGTACCCACATAAGCATTCCTGGATTTCTTCTGCAAAATATTTGTTTTCTGCTGAGACCAGGCAGTGGTATTAGAGGAGCTAATATATACTGACAGTTTCAAAGCAAGAGTGTGGTGGGCAGAATTTAAAATGTGTCCTTTAAAAATGCCCATATCTTCAGTGAAACATCCATTGAAGGCATTTTTAGATAGAATTATGTGTGGTAATCAAAGCTCTATTTTAAAACAGTATTATCCTGGATTATCTAGGCTAGTCCATTGTAACTATCCATTGATAGAGAAGACAGTAGGACAGCGAGGGGAGAAAAAGGATGGGGAAGGGAGGGATAATGAAGCATGTGGTAGAGGCTTACCATCCAAGATGGAATTGACTCACTGCCATTGGTTCTGAAGATGAATGGAGGGACCCATGGGACACAGAAAGTGGTAGGCATCTAGTAGCTCCCCCAAACCTCTGACTGTCAAGGAAATAGGGATCTTAACCTTCACCCCAGAAACCGAATCCCATCAGCAGTTTGAAGTGTTTGGAAACAGATTCTCCCCAGAGGCTTTTGATAAGGACCCAGTCTTATGGTATTCTGACAAGAGTTGTATCTTAAGCATCAGTCCATACAACTGGACTCCTGGTCTGTAAAACTGTAGAGTAACATACTTATGTTGCTTTCAGCTTCATATTGTAGAAATTTGCATAGAATCAGTAGAAAATGAATTCAGAGGCAAGACAGTAGATCCAATAAACCCTAGAGAGAAAGCACCTTGTGATTTCTGAGTGTCTACAACCCAGCATGCTTCCATGAATCTGTGTCGAAATGAACAGTTATTGCCACAGAAACTCCAAAGCCTAGTTATGTAAGTCAAATCCATTCTCTGCCATTTAATAGCTGTGTGACTCTACACAGTTTGTTTAACATTCCTCCTTCAAAATATTAATATGTAAAATGAGGATAGTAATAGCATTTGGATTGTGAAGTTCCTGCATAGGTTAAATTACCTATGCATGAATATTAGCTCGTATATAATGGGTCTTTAAAATGCAGTAAATAAAGTGTGCATTAGCTATTGTTTCAATACTGTTATTGAGAAAATTCTCATAGATTTTGTTTGTGCCATGACTTCTGGTCAACCAAGCATCTGTTGTTTTGTCATTACTGTCTTATTCCCAGCACCTAATTTGCATAATTGTTTTCCATCAGTTTCTTTTTTCTCGATGAAATGAATGTGTAAGTAAATGTTTAATTTCTAACTCCATTGACAGACAAAGTCAGTATAGACTATTAGGTGTTGAAGGAGAAGGAATTGGCCTGAATGAATTTTCCTGGAGATATGCCTTTATGTGTGGAAAATCATGTGATAAGAGCATTTTAATTCATTTTCTCTGTTCTGATAACTATGCATTGTATTAAACATATTGACATCAAGTTAGGTTGGTGAAGTAAGTTTGCTTGTTTGATTACTACTATCCCATTCAGAGAGCCAGTAGGGAGCTAGTAGAGGCACATGAGGAATCTTGAAAATGTTTTCTTGGGGGACAGACACAGAGCTGAATATAAAGTGGTAGGAGGCATTGGCAAGTTTCTTTCTGTACTGGTAGCAGGTAATGTTGACAGAGGACCAGTTCCTGTAAATTAAAGGGAATTTAAAACATCTCCACTTGACTTGAAGGCAAAATCAAGCTTGCCACTCCATCACACAAATGACAGGTGTCATGTTCCCTCTGCCCATAAAGTTATTGAATAAAGGAGGTGCAGGAGCCATTGCTTGGGCTACAGCTCTACAGGAAACTGCAACATACAGTTATTGAACAAAGTAGGCACAGCAGCCATCGCTTTGGTTACAGTTCTATAGGAAGCTTCAGCCTAAGATGTGGATAAAGAGAAGGCACTGTCATGGTAGGTGGGCTCATGATGTGACTACGGCACCTTTAATGCTTCCAATGTTTCTGAGGGCCAGGGCTCTGTGAACCATATCTTCTGAGAGCTAGCTCTAGAACAGGAGGTGTTCTAAGAAGGGGGAGATAAATAAAATGAATAGCAAAAAGTCAATAAAAGACAAGAGGCCCGCAACAGTTACAGCAGAATGAATAGTAAATCAATAAGAGAACAAGAGAATTTGATCACTGCCAATGATTAAATTCATACTGCAATCCAACTTATCCTTGTTTAGGGTCATCAGGAAGACAAATACAAAAATGATAATTTTTAAGGCATGAAATTAGGCATCTAATTCAGGTATGTGTATGAACCAATATGAATATTGGAAAATCTATATTTATTTGAATTAAAGAGAATTACTACTGTATAAATGCTTACCTTTATAGAGTTGATGACATAAAGAATTGGGATGTATTTAGAAGTAATCTATCTACCGTATAAACATGAGGCTGTGAAAATCTATCTGAAGAGACAAATGAAATGGAGGTGGCAGCCTGAGCAACTTTAAGTCACATCTTCCTGTGGCTTGGAAGAATGATGGACTCGGTGGGAGAATAGTAGAATTTGACAATTAGCCTCAGCTCCTGGGTGTCTAATGTCCGACTTCACACTCGAACTCTCTGTGATAATCATTTCACCCCGTTCTCACCTGACTCTGTAATTTGATAGCCCTTTTCTCACAGGCGGCTAATTAGCTTGCTTCATTTCACTGAGAACATACACTTCATTAGCGGTGGCTCCGCATGCACGCATCATCTAGTCTCTCCCCACATCCGGACAAGGACCCATGGCTTCTCCCTCCCCCCTCCCTACACAGAAAGCATGTACTTCAGTTGATGCTCACTTCTGAACATCACTTCTGCTTTTGAACTCTGGCTCCCTTCTTTCCTCATCTCTTTCTTGTGAAGTGGCCATCTGCCTCTCTGAAGTTTCCCTCTGCTGAACCCTTCATCCTGACTTCAACATGCTACATTCTCAATCTTCCTAAAACTGCCACCACTCCAAAACAAATTAAAAAGACAATCAAGTTTAACCACACCCTCAAGAAACAGGTGAAAGATGTAAGGCCTCAGATGAAACTCCTGCCTCAGGACCCTGATGCTTAATGTTTCCCCTGACTAGAACACTCTCCTCAGACAACAGCACAGTTTTCTCTTCAGCTTCCTTCAGCCTCTATCAAGCCTTCTGTTTTAGGCATTCCTTACCTACAAATTTGAAAACCTGTGTTTCTCACGTTTCTACCCTAGTAGATGCTTTTTCTTAGCATGGCGCTACTTAAAATTTTAATTACCTTTTTATTTGCTTATGCTCATCTTTCTATGCAGGCACCCAAGCTTTGTATAAACAGAGTTTTAATGTGTTCTGTTCACAGCTACAACATCACAGTCTAGACACTGGAAATTAATTGAAGTTAACAGCAAGCATTTGTTAATATATACACACTTACCTGGATGTATAGTCAAACTGCCTAATTCTCAAAATAAGAGATGATTTTGAACTCTAATGTGTACTTCATCTACAAATGAATTATAAACCAGAATCAGATTTCCTATGAATCATTATAGACATATGAAGACAATGGGAGCAATATCTTCAAGACACTTACAACCTAGAAAGAAATCTGTATGCATTGAATTCCCAATGTAAGCATTGGCGATGGCAATGTAATTGCATGCAATGGCTTGTTTAGCTACATGAAGTCATGGCATGTTTTGGAGATGGAAGAACTAAAGTATTAGACTGAGCAAAATAAACTGTATCCAGAATGATATGCAGCACATTTTTCTTCCTGTTTTTGGAAATGAATAAAAATAATATGAAAGAAGAGGGTGAGAGGGTCTTGTAGGAACTGGGAAGTAGGCTGGGAGGGAGAAGTAAGGAAAGGGCAGAAAGGTAGGTGGACATCAAAGGCCCCAAATAAGCATGTGGTAAACTGTCTCAGTTGAATCTGTTTATTCTTGCAATTCCTGTTACTAAATCAAGACAGAATTAACCTTCCTCCAGAGTACCATGTCCATATCACACACTCTGCTGACTCCCAGCCTTAGTGATTCCAGAGATAACTGGGAGGGTCACCTCCACTGAAATTTATCCCTTGCCAAAATGACGAAGCCTCTCTGGCATAATTTTAAAGAGGTGTGTTGGTTAGTACTTACATGAGAACAAATGTTGACATTCCCTTGAATGGCATTCATCAAAGAATGTCACCTACGTCTGTAAGCAGCCTCAAGACTGTATGGTTCTCCTTTGGGGTAACTGAAATTATCAATAAGATGATTATAGTCAAACAGTAGGAGTGTCCATTTTAAAATCCTCTAAGGAAATGTCAATACATGTTACACAAATCTGCATTTGCTTCCTTTCCAGTGATACTGAAAGTTTGGAATGTGTGAAGGTTAGCTTAAGGAGTCATCATGTACAACAGACTCCAAAGGATGAGCACTCACCTTTCTTCTAGAATTAGTTTTGAACCAAGACTTGGCAAACTTTAGAATACGTTTATGAGATACACCTACTCTTTAATGACAAGAGAATGTGTTTTATATAGTATATAGTTTAGAAAATAAATTGACATGGTTTTAAAATAATTTTATAAAATTCACTTAAATATAACATTTAAAAGGTCATCTTTTATAGAAATCTTCCTTGTTTACTTCTTTTGACTCTAGCAGAATTGAATAATCTTAAATCTGCAAAAGAAAGTGTCATTTTCAACACATGTGTTTTTTTAATTCATTCTAAATTAAGTTTGGGATTTTTTAACCAGAATTATTTAAATATACAAGTTGTGAGGTGACTTCTTATTATAGCACTAATTGGTGGTAAATATACCAATATGTTTTATATCTATGTTTGAAACTATTATAATGAAGTCCTTAAGTTTGCATAGTTAATGCATGGCAATTTATAAGAATAACATTTGATTATTATCTTCTATTTGAAATTCTTACAGTTCCTTTTTAAATACTTTGTCAGAGTTTTCTAATTTGTGCTTTTCTTTAAACTTGGAAAATTAGAGAGAAGGGCCTCTGTTTTACAGGAATATTAGCCAGTTCATTTCAGGCCTAGCTAAATGTTCACCACTTTCCTTTCCAAACAAAAATGAGAAACATTGTGCTCCACTAGATAAGAGCATCAGTCCTCAGACTGAAGATTTTATGAAGGTCATCTCACAGAACATTTGTAAAAAAATGTTTTCTTTTAATAGTTTTCAATAACTTGCTGTTTCCCCATTGCTTTTTCTCATATTTCTGTGACTGAAATCTATCATTGAGACACACATGATGACTTTGAACTATAACATATATAGTAACAAAGTTCTGGGAGTCACCTTTGTGACTGGTAGTCAAGGTTAATAACAGGCAAAGAAGTGGGTCTTAAATGGCTTTGAGGTATATTCTCTGTGATGTGGGCATCTCAAGGCATGAGACCTGGGGCTGGGATTTTGTTTGCTGTATGAGTCACATTTGTTATCAATGAGTGCTAATCAAGGAAACTTACTTTAAAGTAGTACATCGTGATTTAATTTAGCATAATTTTAACAAATTGATAAATGCCTTCAATAGATATGAGTCACTATTATATGCTAAAGAGTATAGCAATTCTTTTAAAGGATTAGGCATAAATCTTTTGTCTTAGTTGGTGTTTCTATTGCTGTGAAGAGACACCACAGCAACTCTTATAAAGGACAATATTTATTTGGGGCTGGCTTATAGTTTCAGAAGTTTAATCCATTGTCATCATGGCAGGACATTATGGTGTACAGGCAGACATAATTCTGGAGAAGGAGGTGAGTTCTACATCTTGATCTGCAGACAGTAGAAGAAGAGTGGGTGCAACACATATGAGCATACTCAAATCCTACCCAGACAGTGACACACTTCCTCCAAGAAGGCCACACCTCCTAATAGTGTCACTACCTATGGGCCAAGCATTCAAACACATGAGTTCATGGAGGCCTTTCCTATTCAAACCACCACCCATTCTCTCTATAGAAGTTATCTCTAGAGTGACATAAGATTAACTCTAACATGTAAATTAACATCTAGACTCGAAGAATCTGGAATGAGAAAGCCAAGCATTAAGCCACCATCTAGTTAAACTTCACCTATCTCATTCTCAATTTCCTCATCTGAAAACCAAACATATTAACCCAGCAAAATTTTCCAAAAATTATTATCCTTATGGTATTTATGATAATTGTCTAATGTACAAAAGATCGTCTGAAATTAAAATGCCTGTTGTTTTGTTGCTCCTGTATCATCTGCTGTAGCTGGTAAAATTTCCCTTAATCCAAAATCTACCTATCGTAACTTATCCTGGGGCGAAACAAATAATGCAACCAATGTGCAGCTATTTATACACGCGATTAGTCCTATCTAAAGAGCATAAACGAACGTAAGTCTGCAGAAAAAATAATGTCCTATTTTATGGGTTTTTGCCTCATTCTGTTGTGTTATGCAATATGCAATGTAGGCAGCATATCTTTTAAAAAATTCTAAAACAATGACAAAAGCCAAGTGCGCAGACACTAAAAACACAAAGATTGCTGCAATTAGTGGTTGCCTATTTGTTTGGAAATACCAGTGACCCAAACATTCTCCCCTATACCATATACCATGTGAAGGCAGATATACACACACTCTGCATAATTTCTACTGCTCAGTATTGTATGCTTTAGCAAAGGAAGGTGGGTTAGTTTTAGATATTTTGTTCCTTGGTGAAGGTGTGATTATTTTTATCAACACATTCTCTAAGTTGCTTAAACTATAGGCAGCAATTATCTTTTCCAGATTCTAATTTCTTAGTAAAAGTGTGTGGTGTCTACAGGTTTCATTTACAATTTTCTGAGTTGTAGTTGCCAAATAAAAAAATTAAGAAAGGAATCTTATCAAGTCATTATCTTCTGTTAATGCTTTGTTTACTGGGACACCATTTTCCATGTTCTAAAGTGTGTAGTGGAATAAAGAGTTCCTTTCTTGCAGTCAGTACTCCAGTGATGGCAGAAGTCAGAAGCAAGCCAATAAAGGTAGTCAGAGAAAAAACTTCAAAGACCCCATGCTACTGAAACTCACATTAGGCCAAATCAGAGAAAAAAAATACTGGTTGTTCCAATTCTTCAGATTGAGGCTATCTCTTTGCCTCTGAGTTAAAAAAGATACATAGACTTGTTCACACCACCCTACTTCATCATGATGCTTTAGTGTTCTAGAAATGGCTGCAACTATCATGAGCTGTAGGTCAAGGCTATAAATAGAATATAAAAACCAGGGCTCCTGCTTCTAGGCAGTCAGAGCTATGTTTCCTTCTTTGCTATCTATGACTGGCACTCTTATTCTGTGTCAGAAGCAGCAGCAGAATCAATATGCAGATTTTGACTCCCTAAAAGAATTGGAGTGTATTCTGCTGCTTGGTATAACTTTGTGTCTAGAATCTCAAGGGAGAGATAGGATATTCATGATAAAGTATAACTATGGCTTCATATGAAGGTCCTACCATAGGCTCAGATACTGAAGCCAAGTTCTCAAGTTGGTATATGTGGGCAATCACACAAGTCAGGCAGAATTAGACAATGGCAGTCATGGAAACAGGTTCTAAGGAAGCTTGACGCTGTGTCTGGATAGGAATCCTAGAGCAAAATCCCATGCAAAAATATAAAAGACTTCATAAGTTTAGATAACATTTTACACTAAGCACTCTGTTGTCTTTGGACCTCTTCTCATGAAAATTAGCACTTGACACTAGGTCACATGGTGTGCTATGAGACATTTCCTTATTTTGTAGCATTCTCTTCACATCAAGGAGAAGACAATTAATCTTAGGAATTTAACTTTTCTCCTTCCTGAGCAACTGCACACAAGTAAACCTAGATGATTGTTCAACACCTGTAGAGGATTCATTTGTTTTTAAACAACACATTTTATTCTAATTACATCCCACATTGAAGTTTTTTAAAAACAGATGTGTGAAACTCATACATTAGTTTCAAGTGACATCTAATTAATTAAGTTTTTGCAAGCTGATTCCACATAGAACTTTACCCAAAGTATTAGCAATACAAGTTGACTTTTCCTTGAAATTTCTGCCTAAAACTCAAATGCTTCCAAAGCACTGTATATTGAGAACAGATTTTCAGGTAATTGTCAGGTAATTTTGGAAATCAATTGTATTGAAAGACCTTTCTAAATCACTCTCCTAAAATATGGCAATAGAATTATTTTCCTTTAGAAATTGATGTCTAATCTCTCTGTCTATGGGATGATACTATCCACCTGAGGCTAAACATTTTTTGGAAGAGAAAATGCTATTCTTTTAAATGTTTGTCTCTGATCTAGCCATGGGTATGTGGGGGTCAATAACTTAGCAGAAATGTTGAGTAGTGAGCCCATTGAAGACCCATTTCCCTTTCTTTATGACTGGCCCTGTGAGGTCATTCTTAAACATCTTAGAAAGGAAAATGCAATACACCAAGAGTAATGTAGCAAATAACTCCTGGTATAGCACCAGTGAGGTTCCCTCCAAACTTAGATCCACTGTAGTTACTTTAGTGACTTCCAGTCATAACAGGACTGATATACACATAAACTCATAGACACTGTAGCAGCATGCACAGGGTCAGCACAGGGATCCCAGTGCTGAGGGGGAATTGGGCACAAACCCCCATCCCTAACATAGAAGTTGTCTCCTACTGACAACTCCTTGCAAAGGAAAAGTTACTTTTGTTCACTGGGGTCTCATAGATATAGACAGGGGTGGACCCATGTCTAACAGTAGATGGCCAACACAAAATGAACTCAGTGATATTTTTGAACATATCTTGTCTCATTAATCTTTGCTTGAGCATTTTTTTAACTCTTACCTGTTTTTGACTTATTATTGTTTCTGATTTTGTGTTTCTATGGGATTTGAGTGTGTGTGTGTGTGTGTTTCTCTTGCATTTTTGTATTTTCTTGATTTGCCCATTTGTTTTGTTTTATTTTGTTTTCTTTTCCTGTTTATTTTCTATATATAGAGAAAGAAGGCCTGGATTGAATGGGTGGGGATGTAGGGAGCATCTGGGAAGAGACAAGGATGGGAAACCATGAACCGAATCTACCTTATAAAAATTTACCTACAAAAATTCCTTTCCATTCTACCAGAGAGCTATAGAGCATTCTAAAATAAGGCAAGGCAGGTTTAGAACAAAGGCAGAAAGAATGGGCATCAGTGACGAAGATGTTTTCAAATCATTTCTTCTGTGATACTATGAGCTTTGGAGTATTGTATAGTTTCTTCTTGTATTAAAAAAAACTTAGTTTGATTTTATTTGTTGTCTATCACAAAAGCAAATCAATTGTGTTACTCATTTAAAATCTTCATCATTATGATATGGGATTGTGCTGGCTATTGTCATGTCTGCTTGACACAACAATATGTCAGATTGTCCTCAGAGGGGAGGGATCTCAACAGAAAAAAAATGCTTCCATAAGAATGGTCTGTAGACAAGTCAGTAGGACATTTTATTAATTCGTAATAGATGTGGGAGGGTCCAGCCTATTATGGTTGGAGACACTCCGGGCTGGGTATAAAAAAGCAAATGGAGCAAACCATTTAGAGTAAGCCAGTAAGCAGTATCCCTCCATGGCCTCCATCAGCGCCTACCTCCAGGTTCCTGCCTTGCTTGAGTTCCTGCCCCCATTGTCTTTTTTTCTTCTTTTCAGTGAACTTGATATATGCAACTGTGAGTGAAATAAACCCTTTCCTCCCTATGTCACTTTTGGTCATGGTGTTTCATCACAATAATAGTAACTCTAACTAGGACAGAAATTAATGCCAAGATTGTGGGGATATTCGTGTGAGATACCTGACCATGTGTTTTGGGGAAGATTGTAGGGATTTTTTTCTTTGCTTTGGAAAAGGCATTGACTGCACAAACCTTAGTGAGTTGTTCTATGGAAGGGAGGAATATAACAATATTAACAGGAATGCAAAAGTTGGAGATCTGGCTTGTGAAGTTCCAGAAGGAAGTTTGAGAGTCACTTAAGGACCCTGCCAGGGCCATTGCATATTTTGAATTAAGAGCCTATGGTTCTGATCTGCTGGGCATGAACAGTCAGCTGTTATCAACAGAGACTGGCATCATTGAAGTGAAGCCTTTGCATTCATTACTAGTTATTGGGACAATTGATTCTGGTTAGCTGGGACTGAGAAATTAGTGGCGACTAAGAAGAGAATAGCCTTGCTGAGGCAAAATCTTATGGGAAGTGTTTCCTCAGAGTCACAACACACAGAGGCTGTGTTCTGGAGGTGGCCAACATTGTACCTCAAGTTGGCAGCTGAACTTGATAGTATAAGTGTCACCCAGGTGGTACTGGGTTTGGAGGCATGACAGGTTCATGGGGACTAGCTGAGCCTTGGCGCTGTGGGAGGCCAAGGGAGGCCATTGGTGAAAATTCAGTCTTAATGGAAGTTGAAGAGGTCATATACATAAGTTGAGGCTTGGCATCATGAAAAGAGCCCATGAGAGGCTATTGGCATAAGTTCAGACCAGTTGCAGCAGAAGACCCCAGAAGTTTGGAGATGCAATTGCCAAGGGATGGCCACCAAGAACTGGTGGGATCCAGCTGGAGCCGAGAAGACAAACTGTGTGTTCTGTGGAGGGAGGAGATTGAGGATCCCAGAAGATCATGAGTGAATTTCAGATATTGGACATTGAGTTATTAATACTGTTGTAATTTGTTATTGCTTTGATTTTATTGTGACTCTGCCGTGGTTCTTCACTCTTGAAGTAAGGAAGTTATTTCTTTTACTTGTTGATTTTATAGGAGCCTACAGTTGAGAGACATTAGATTTTAAAAGGCTTTGAATATTTTAAAGACTGAATTTTAGGTGTTGAATTTTTAAGGGCTGTGGGACTTTTAGGTTTGGTAAAATGTTATCTGTTGTGATGTCTTTATTAGTGGGTAATCTTGGGGGTGAACAATAAAGGAAAGGTTATGGCTTAATGGTGATGTGTTTGTGTGTCAAGATGATAAGGGATAAATTGTACTGGCTAGTTTTATGTCAATTTGACTCAAGCTAGAGTCATTGAAGAAGAGGAAGTTTCAGTTGAGAAACTGAAACACTGGACTCAAGGCAAGCCTATGAGAGGCCATTGGTATAAGTGCAGACCAGTTGCAGCAGAAGAACCCAGAATTTTGGAGATGCAATTAAGCCATTTTATGAATTAATGATTGGTAGGGGAAGCTAAGCACATTGCCCAACTCCTGAGCTGGTGGTCCTGGGTTCTAAATGAAAACAGTCTGTGCAAACCATGTACAACAAGCCAGTAAGTAGTATCTCTGTAGGGTCTCTGCATTGGATACTGCCCCCATGTTCCTGCCCTGTTTGAGTTTCTGTCCTGACTTCCTTCAGTAATGAGCAGTGATGTGAAAGTGTAAGCCAAATAAAACCTGTCCTCCCTCAGTGGTTTTTGGTCGCAATGTTTTATCACATCAGTAGTAACTCTAGGACCGGTGTTTATGCAGCATTAACAACCAAAACAAAATGAGTAACTGTTGTTATAAAATAAAATATTATTGAACATTCTGTCTTTAAAATGTAGGTTCAATCCCTCATCTGTAGCTCAGACCACTACTCCTCAGGCAATCCCATTTTGACCTAGCATTTCTGCTTTCTTATCTCCTTGGGAGAATGAATTGATTTTTGTTCCTTTTTCTGCCTTAGTAAAGTTGAAAGGGGCTCTACACAGAGAAATGAGCAGATGACATTTCCTGACAGTTGGTGACATCAAGTTCAGTCTGGCTTTTGTTAGAAAACAGTACTCTCGAGATGTGATTGAAGAATATTTGATCAAAGAATGATTTATAATGCTGTGAACAGGGCAATGGAACCAACTAGGGGTGGTAAAGCACCCAGAATCTACTCTAAGCCAAAACACTGAGGACCTAAGAAGTCTTCGCTTGTTGGAAAGGAAGAGTGAGGTCTGGTAGACACTTGCTGGGCTTTTCAGGTTCATGTGCCCTGGAACAAGATATTAGACAGAGTATATGTGGATAGCACTAGAAGTGGGGGCAGTTTATTAGGAAACAAAACATTAACTAGAACTGGGAGAAAGGTTGGAAGCTCAACCCTGCCTATGCCATGGGGACTGTGATCTTCATTATAGATCATTTGCATAGGGTTCTTTTACTGAGCATGCTCTGCCTGGTACATGATGGCCATGCTGAGCAAGCTTTCCAGTCTTTTTCTCTGTAAAACATTTTCATATGCTAATTTTGACCTCACTCTCTGTTTTACCCACCTGCTAGCTACAGCCCAGTTGGAATTGGACTTCATATGAGCTTTAAAAGTCTCAAGAAGTCCAGCAGAATGCAAAGTTGAGGAGTTACTGCTCCAGCTGACCTTTGCTTCCAGCACTCTGTGGACCTACTGATGCCTCTCACCACTTAAACCCACTGGAAGCTAGGCTAAGAACTTAGCTTCCTGATAATACAGTCTATAGAATTCAGATTCAGCAGCACACAGTGTATCTGATACATGGAGTGGGTGGAAAATGGAAAACAAAAAGCCCTATTCTGACAGTTAGTACAAAACAGGAGAATGAAGCTTCAGTTGGTGGGCTGTGCAGACAAATAAATACAGGTTTGAATTTGACAAAAGCAATAAGGTGATACTAGGCAAGGAATTTAGCTCCTAAAAATTACTATTGTTCCCCCTGTGCATTGTGAAAATGTTACCTATTATAACTACACTCAACCCCTAAATCCACCCATCCCCTATGACCTCAGTGACTCCCTGAGACACAGACATCTACAGCACTGAGAGGACTGAGAGTGACTACCTTCCCATCTGGACCAAACAGCCTCTAGACCCTATGTCCCTGGGCAAAACGTAGTCTCCTCACCCACTCATTGCAGTCTCACTAGCAGGTCAGTAGGAAAGACACTTGCAGGCAGGCTATACCAACACCACTCACTTGACCCTATAATCTACAAGTCCCAGTCCCACCCCTGAATCCACCCAACTCCCATGACCTCAGTGGCTCCCTGAGACATAGACATGTACTGCACAAAAAAACGACTAAGACCATCTGATCAATAGGCAAAACACTGCCTCCATCGACTGGAGGAAGAGATGGGTAGATGCCAATGCAAGAATATATTCAACAACCTAAAAAACAATCTGGAATATGGCAACACCAGAACCTAGTGGTCCTACAATAGGAAACCTGAATATCTCAACACAGAAGAACCAGAAGAAAACAGCCTTACAAATAACTTTATGAAGATGATAGATGCTCTTACAGAAGAAATGAAAATTTCTTTTAGAGAAATGGAGGAAAAGATAAACAAAAATTTGGAAGAAATCAATAAATCCCTTAAAGAAAGCCAACAAAACCAAGAAAAAATTAAGTTCAATACTATTATGGTGTTTCAAAATGATAGGAACTTATAATCAAGTTTCATTAACCCTAGGATGTATCATACTGGCTTGTAGAGTTGTGTTTTTCACCAAAAGTTTGTTTTCAGCTACAACATCAGATTATCTTTCTTTCTTTCTCTCTCTCTCTCTCTCTCTCTCTCTCTCTCTCTCTCTCTCTCTCTCTCTCTCTCTCTCTCTCTCGGTTTTTTCAAAGCAGGGTTTCTCTGTGGCTTTGGAGGCTGTCCTGGAACTAGCTCTTGTAGACCAGGCTGGTCTCAAACTCACAGTGATCCACCTGCCTCTGCCTCCCGAGTGCTGGGATTAAAGGCGTGTGCCACCATTGCACAGCTAAAGATCAGATTCTTTATGTGAAATTGAATTTTCAAAATATTTCTTTGTAAAGATGGGATCGTTCCTAATGAGCTTAGGCCTTCCATCTAATGACTAGTGTTTCCATAAGGAGGACATACAGAAAAAAATGATGAGACATTGGGGGTCAGAGATGGGAGCAATGTGTCCATAAGCAATGAGTGACTAAAGCTGCCAGAAGACATCAGAGCAGAGCAGAAAACAAGTCTGCATTCTTTCCCAGAGTCTTCAGGGGCACATGTCAGCCTCCAGAACCGTGTTAATCAAGTCCTTTGGTCTTGGTCTTTTATCATGGCAGAACTAGAAATTCAACATGAGTTACATCTCACACCCCACCTTTGACATATCAGAGATCAATACATGTCTGGAAATAGACAACATTTGAGATTGACTGTCAACCAGGCAAATCAACCTGACTGAGTAAATGTCAACAATTTAAGTTATTTGTGTGTTGGGGGTCACAGAGGTCCTTGTACTCACAGAGAAGCACTAAAAAAAAAAACCAGGAATGTTAATCGTGCAGGAGTAACTCCTCAATGGAGGAGATAAAAAGTAAACACCCAGATTCCATCCAGAAAGTTTATAGTGGATTTTGCTAGTGACCTGGTGACCTTTTTGCTATTTGTGGAGGCAGACTTCACCCAAATTCCCCAGAATGGTTATTCCAGACTCTTCCCTCCCTAGAACTTTACCCATCATTTCTGAACATTTCAAAAATGTAGTTCATGCCCTGTTGACATCTATGCTACCAGTCAAGGATCACACAAAATCCTAGGCCTTTTATCTAAAGAACCCACCCTCATGGTCACATGTATTCTGTAAAAGAATCTCTATGTACTCACATCTTGAACTTTATTGTGCATCTAGAATTGGACTTATTGTTGCCTGGAAACCTTTTACCAAATTGTACTGTGTTTATTTTATTTTTTATTGCATTTTATTTTTTTTAAGTTTAAATTTAGATTAGGAACAAGGTTGCTTCACAAGTCAATTCCAGGTCCCTCTCTGTTTCCCCCCCCCCCCCCTCCCATGCCCTCCCCACAACCCCCCCCCAATATCCCCTCATTTCCCCAGGGAGGGTGACGCCCTCCATGGGGGTGTCCATAGTCTGTCATTTCATCCAAGGCAGGGCCTAGACCCTCCCCCAAGAGTTCAGGGTGAGAGTGCATCTCTCATTGTTGGATGCGAGTCCAAAGTCCATGTGTATACTCGGGATAAATACTACTACTGCCCAAGGCTCAATAGATTACCTAGGCCTCCTCACTGATACCCCCATTCAGGGTGTCTTGATCAGTCCCATGCTGGATTCTCAGGCATCAGCCTAGGATTCAAGAGTTAATCTTTGTCAGGTCAGCTGTTTCTAGAGGTTAAACCAACCCCGTCTTAACTCCTTTGGTCATCAGTCCTCCCTCTCTGTCACTGGCTTTCTTGAGTTCAGCTTAGCAGGTGGGAGTCTGCCTCTTCTTCCGGGAGTCTGCCTCTTCTTCCATCAGCCACTGAATGAAGGTTCTGTTTCCCAGATTCTCTGGCCATGGGATTATAAGCTGGCACTCCCCAGATCTATGTCTAAAATCCATATATGAGAGATGAACTGTGTTTTAAATAGGCTGAAAATAGACCTCCTGGAATTACACTCCTTGGACTTCCTGGAATTAGACTCCCTGAAGGCTGATCCAGATTGACAAAGTCAGTGTGTACCAGGCTTTCATTCTTATCTTTCTACTACATTTGATTCCCTGTGTGTCCTGTGGAGACATCCTCACTTGTGCTCCTGTTTTTTTGGTTTTTATATATTGGGAAACAAACATTGGGAGACTGTATGGCTCTTGACAAGTTCATGACATGACTAAAGCTGGAGTCAAAATGAATGTAAATTCTATACAACTCCATACCGGCTTGAATTCAGCACTATGGGATTTAGATACTTCTTTTTTTTTTTTTTCTCATCCTTAGAAAGTAATAAATACCGTAATCCAACTCTATTCAATGAGGAAGAGAGATTGAAGCTGTAAAGGGGTGTGTGTATGAGTGTATGTATGTGTTTTGTAGATCGTGCTGTCTCCATGGACCCAAAAGAGTCTGTGCTGACCGAGAAGGAAAAAGGAGGGAAAATATTCTTTCTTTTACTGCTTTACAGCTATATAGGCCCAGAGTGGTGTTCTCTCATCTCTCCGATCCCCGCCCTCCATTCCCTTTTCCTCTGTGTCGCTTCTCTATCCAGCCAACCTCTCCCTTCCTGACCTCACTGTTTATTTTTAATTTTATTTTCCAGTTTAAATTTAGATAAGAATCAAGGTTGCTTCACAAGTCAGTTCCAGGTCCCTCTCCCATTCCCTCCCTTCCTCCCGTGCCCTTCCCCACCCCCCATTATCCCCTCATTTCTCCAGGGAGGGTGAGGCCTTCCATGGGGGTGTCCATAGTATGTCATTTCATATAGGGCAGGGCCTAGACCCTTTCCCAAGAGTTCAGGGTGAGAGTGCACCTCACATTGTTCTATTGGAGTCCAAAGTCCGTGTGTATACTTGGGATGGGTACTGATCTGCTGCCCAAGGCTCAGTTGATTCCCTAGGCCTCTTCACTGACACCCAGATTCAGGGGGTCTTGATCAGTCCCATGCTGGCTTCCCAGGCTAATGCCTGGGATTCAAGAGTCAACCTTTGTTTGGTCAGCTGTTTCTGGGGGTTGGACTAGCCCAGTCTTAATCCCTTTGATCATCAGTCCTCCCTCTCTGTTACTGGCTTTCTTGAGTTCAGCTCAGTACTTGGATCCTTGTAGAAAAGTATTAGCAGTGTCCCTGATGGCACTGCCAATAACTTTTTGAGTCATTTCTCTATGTCCAAGGCTGATTTGAAGATAGGGATCCTGAATGTGAGGAAATTTAGAGAAATTTGCAGAAATCTGTCTTATTTCATTTTAAGTATTCAGAGCCAAGCTGCATGATTCATTTCTCCCATTTCTAAATAAGTTTGAAATATGTATGAAACAAATATTTTAAATAATAAATATTTATGTCATAATTTAACTGAAAGTTTTTTATAGTACCGCAGAGGATTTATTTATTTTTTAATTCATAGACTCTCAGGTGAATACTTCACTATTAGTTCTTAGTATTTTAGCTCAAGTGACTCAAATAAAATTTACTTTCTATGTTCAAGTTTTTCCTTAGAAATTAACTCCTATAGCTTGACTTATAGAAAGTAGCATTTGAAAATGCTTAATAATAAAAGTTGCTTCACTATAGCAGCCACGTGAAAGTTCTTTAAAAAGATAGTTATTAAATAGGGTACAGTGGCACTTACCTGTGATCCCAGCACTCAGAAGGTTGGAGCCAGGAAGGTCAGGAGTTCAACTGAGTTTGAGCACAGCCTGGGCTATATTAGACCCTGTCTCAAACATAAGCAAATAAAGAGATGGTTCTGTTGAGGGATATCTTTAAAAGGTAAGGTGATATACATGGACAACAGAAAATCTGTTGCTAGGATGAAATTGTACTGCACTGTCATTTCCATAAAGGAAGCATCCTGTTCTCTGTATGTACCCCATTATACCCCAACACCACTTTCTATCTAGCAGCATCTAAAAATACCATTTTACAATTCCATGACATCACCTTTTCTTTAGTGTCTCCTCTCCTGGACACAAGAAAGTGATCACAAGAAACTTCCTATTTATAACTAAAATTGAGATGCACACATTAATCAAATTTATCACGTTAAAGTAAAAATAAAGTAGAAGAAAAATATTGTGCGTATTCTTTGCATTTCAGACCCATAAATTAGTCTCATGATGTTGGCTAGGCAATATAAATGCTTTATGATGTTGTAAAAGGAAGATGGTATGTATTTAAGATCACATTTTAATAATTCTTAAAAACTTAGCCCATTAAATTTCCTTTTCACATACAAAATTGTAGAATTTTAAAGCTAGAAGAACCCTTCGGTAATCAAGTCCACATTGAATTTTACTATGTAACCTATTATCTTGAATTTTAAACCATCTTTATTTCTTTCATTTTATAAAATCTTTAAAAAAGTGTAGCTCTTGTCTCTGCCACTTAATTTCCTGCCATAATGAATGATGATCTCAGAATCTGGAGTCTCCATCTCAGGCATCAAGAACCAGTATTCAGGTAAGATCATGACTAACTCTAGCTAAGAAACAAGAATGTAAACCTTCCTGAGCAGGGAGTAGCCAGGAGACAGTGAGGATGGGAACTCCATCCTGAACGCACTTCGTCCCTCAGGGAGGACAGAAATCCAAGTGCTTAGCATACAGTATTCAGATTGAAGTGTGTGTGTGTTTGTGTGTGTGTGTGTGTGTGTGTGTGTGTGTGTGTGTGTGTGTGTGTGTGTTGTTACTCTATGTGTGAATTTCTGTGGACATAGTGATGCATGTCTGTGATCTCAGGACTAAGAAAGCTAAAACAAGAGGATTACCAGTTTCAGTTCATCCAGCCTTTACTGAACAGTGAGACGCTCCTTCAAGATATGTTGTTTTAGATCATCTTTTAGAGCAGTGATGAGTTAATTGCTTGATGATGTTTATGATAAAGATGACAATGTGCATTGTTTCAAATACACTGCCATGAGCATTTTAATTATAGCTGCTAGTATTTGGCACACAAATTTGAGAGTTAGAACCTATTGCCTAATTATCATACCTCCCATTCAAATTTCACAGGTGAAGAAGCTGTGATGTAGGGGGAACAGCTACCTCTACAGAGACTCCAGTTTGTAGTAGGATTAGCTGATTCCATTTCTAATGTGATTTTTTTATCAACATGCACACTTAGGATAGGGAATGACTGCTATGTTGGCCTGGCTGTTAGAACCTTTCTTCCCTAGACTTAGCAGAGCAGGTGGATTAACCTCAGGCACCTCACATCAATACTAATGGAAACAGCTCATATGTTTTTTTGTTTTCTACCAGAAAACTGTTAAAATTTTTGTGCTTACAAAACCTTTTAAAAAACCACTTACCTAGTACTTAACAAAAATACTTTTTTGGTAATATCATAAGATGTTCAAGGAAATATGGAAATATGCTTATTTTATAGACCACAATACTGTTGTGAAAGAAATAAAATATGATTGATATTAATGAAAATTCAGAAAGTCTAGAAATTCCACATCTTAACATGACTTCTCAGTCCTTTATTTTACCAGAGTGAGAATTTGTTGTTAAAATATGGGCAAATCATCAGCTCCCTTTATTGGCATGTTTTAAAACATCATTTTATTTGCTGTTAAGGATTTTTATCATATGGATGAGTAGATGACTCATCACACTTGTGGATCCTAGTATTATAGAGGCCTATAAATCAGATGTTTAAACACTTTCTACTCCTCAGACATCCATTTTCAATGTATCAGATGATTTGCCAGTCACGTCATCTAACATATTCTCAAAGCACCCAGTTGTTTTCCATAGTATGAAGAAGGTTTTCAGTGATTTTTTTCTGTGGTGATTTTTGTTGTTTTCATATTCACTATCATGGTGTGGCTGAGCTATTTCAATGAACTCCTAAATTATGTTCTATAATCAAATGCATTCCTCATAGATCTAAAATGGTTTCCACATTATAATAAAGCATCCTCTTTAGAATGCATTTATAGAAAAATCGGGCATGGGAAATGGCTCAATGGTTAAAGTACTTACTTGCAATATGCATTAGGACTCAAATTCAGAGCTCTAGATCCTGTAGCAGGTGGATGTGGTGACCTGCTTGTAATTCCAGTGCTTGGATTCCTGAAACAGGCTGGCTGGCTACCTTAGCCATATCTGCACAACACAGGTTCAATTAAGAGACCCTGCCTCAGTGAAGAAGGTGGGGAGAGATCTAGGATTCTGACATCAACTGTGGGCTTCCACATTCACAAGAGCATACACAAAATATGCATGCACACATGCATGCATGATGCCATACACCTGCACATGCATATGACCCCTCAAATGTGCAAACACATACACACAGAAGAAAAAAGATGCAAATATAAATAATTTAAATTTTAAAGCACCCTTGGGTTGTGCTGAAAGCAACAACTTGCTCTATAATGAGTGAGTCTACAGTGTAGACACATGACATAATGCTTCAGTTTTGACCCTACTCTAGTCACAAAGTCTTTGTAAATGCTAATCTCTTCATTTTTTCCCTTTTTAAAAATTTCCCATCCTCTTTTTGCTCTCCAGGGAGGGTGAGGCCTTCCATGAGGGAACCTTCAAAGTCTGTCATATCATTTGGAATAGCGCCTAGACCCTCCCTCATGTGTCCAGGCTAAGAGAGTATCCCTCCGTGTGGAGTTGGCTCCAAAAGTTCATCCCAGTACTTGGGATAAATACTGATACACTACCAGAGGCTCCATAGATTAACCAGACCTCCAAACTGACATCCTTGTTCAGGGGGTCTGGAACAGACCTATGCTGGTTTCTCAGCTATCAGTCTGGGGTCCACGAGCTCCTGCTTGTTCAGCTTAGCTGTTTCTGTGGGTTTCTCTAGCCTGGTCTTACCCCTTTCCTCATTACTCGTCCCTCTCTGCAACTGGATTCCAGAGTTCAGCTCAGTGTTTAGCTATGGGTTTCTTCCTCTGCTTCATCAGCTACGAGAAGAAGGCTCTAGGATGGCATGCTATTTACATTAAATTATCAAATAATAATTATGAATAAATATGAGCCAATATGCATGGTGGTTTATTGGCTCCTATAATTGATGAAATATATCAGGGTAACGTGAACATAGAAGTTACTCATTGGAATCAGTTCTCATCTTTCTGAAGGTGTCTGTCTTTATACTTCATAGGTACTGTTCTGAAAAAAAGAGTCTATGTATTTAGCAGAGTTTTACCTTTAGGGCCACAAGGACAAATAGAGTTAATTATGAATCAGTTTGAGGTCAGACTAGCTGTTGCTTTTTGTGCCTGCTATTTGAGTCTGCCTAATCCTTATTAGAGAGTAGACTAGTATTGTTCCATTCAGAAAGGAGTGGGTGGAGACTTATGTATCCCTAGACAAAAGAATGTATTATTCATGTGCTCAGAAGTTCATGCAAAGCAAAGCAAACTTAATGAAGATTTATATCAGGATCCACTTCCTGGCTTTAAAATACATTATTTCTTGGGCTTATCATGCTAGGGAAGTGGTAGAAACCCCATCCTCCAAGCTATTAAGACTCCATGATCACTGGATTAGAAAACACTCCAGGGACTTGTCTTTCATGAATCTGGGCAGGTGATGGTTGTGGATTTTATGACATAATCAGTCATTTGTCCCCTCCACCATTCTTTGGAAGAAGACACTGAGGAGAACTTCAATCATCATTGAATGGTGCTATTAAGTACACAGTTTTGTGGGATGGAAGAGGGATTAGTGTTTTACTTTAATTGTGATGTTTTATGTGAACTGACATAACATTTCTGACTCGCCGAAAGCAGCTGCCACTCACCCTTGAGTTCATAAGCCTCATGCGTTCTCCCCATCTGGGACATGAGGACACATGTCTTCTATGCTCTCACCCAACGCTAAAGCATTCTTAGTTTTCCCGTATTTCCAGATATTAAGCATACTTTCTGTGACAAAGACAACACTGGTCATTTGTTGGTGTCGTGAATGAGTGGAGAGATGGACTGGATGGCGGAAGAGTCAAATTATCCATCACTATTCCTGGAATTAGAGCAAATAACTTTGAACTTTGAATAATGAACCCTAAACTTTGCTACTAGAGTCAGTTCTTTTAACTTTGTTTATAACTCTTTTTTTCACTCAGCTGTATCTTTTTTTCATGTGTTTTTTATTTCTTACTCTCCTCAAGAAGTTTCCAGTGCTGCCGAGTCAAAGACAAATATCAGTGCACCTGAACGGTGACATTGGAACCCTACTCTGGCTGACAAAATCCAGCTGGCTTTTGTATTCTACTTTTTAAAACCTTTGACATGGGTTGTGTTAGCAAGTATTGCTACACAAGTTTTCCAATTTGAAAATCGGTCTAAAAGAGATAACTTTTAATTATCTTTGAATTGGGCAGCTTAATAGTTAAACCTAGTTCTCAGAGGCTGGCATATAGAAAATCCATTCGGGGCTCATGTTTGAAAAGCCAGCCAGCCATTCTTTGAGCCAGTATAAAACCTTTTTCATCTGTATTCTCCTTTCAACTTCAGTAGTGTATAAAGAAAAGCACCTTCAGAGACAGACCACAAGCTGAAGTTTAAGACATCTAAGACATTTGTTTGAATGCTTGTGGTAATATATTGCAATAGTTACTTGAAACCTCAATATAATTTAGCCTTTTTGAACACAATAATAATGTTACATCTGCTGTATATAAAAGCAGTAATTGAAGATTATTTCCATGCTATAACATGTAAAAATATTTAAAATGTGTCCATCATAATAGCGAACACAGTTGGTCACCAGAGTTATACGCTATGAGCGTATAATGTACATGTTATTATCCCCCTCTGTAGACCTCAACATTAAGCATCTGTGAGGATATGAGATTTGCTAAAGGTCACATATCGGGACTCAGATCTTTCTAACTCCAAACCATGTTTCATACTGATCCATAAACTTCCCATGAGATGTAATTTTATAGTGTCAGTTATTCTCAGAGAAAACAATATCTGCCTAGACTCTGTCTCCAGTTTCATTTGCTCGATAGTAGCTAAAGGTACGTAATAAATAACTTTAAAATTTCTTTACATAGTTGATAATGAATTACAATTGAAGAATCAAAAGAAAGAAAGAAAAAGAGAAAGAAAGAAGGAAGGAAAGAAAAGATAGTGATGTTCATGTCTATAAGGAGTGCATGGCTCCTGTAAGATTCCTGGATGTAGGCTCCCCTAGGGTTTAGGAAGAAAAAGTGATTTTGGTGGTTTGAAAGAAAAAAGCCCCAAAGGAATTGGCACTATTAGGAGGTTTTGCTTTGTTGGAGTAAGTGTGACCTTGTTCGAGAAAGTGTGCCACTGTGGAGGTAGACTTTGATGTCTCATATATGCTCAAGTTACACCCAGTGTCTGAGACCACTTCCTGTTGCTGGTGACTCAAGATGTAAGAACTCTCAGCTCCTTCTCTAGAACCATGTTTGCCAGCACCCTGCTTTGCTTCTTGCCATGACAAGAATGGACTAAACTTCTGAACTATAAGCCACCCCAATTAAATGTTTCCTTTTATAAGAGTTGCTGTGGTCATATTGTCTAATTACAGCAATAGAAATCCTAAGACTATGATTGGTGATGCTTTAGGGTACCCTTGAAGCAAACTTGGTACTATCTTCCCTGTGGGAGAGAGGTTATGAAAAAAAATCACTGATTGTATCCACCTGTACACAAGGTACAGAATAGACCACATGAAACCTTCTCATCTTACAATGCATTTCTGTGTTAGGCCTTTTGTTGCCTTAGTTAAGTGTCATTCACTCTGCAAAGGAACTGTCTGTCAAAATCTCTTCCCCAAGCTCGATTTGAAAAGCCATTCTATTTGCTCTTAACATTTTAATAGATGTTTTAATAGATTCTACATTTTTAATAATATCATTTTATTATTGTGACTCTTATTTTCCTTTATTAGGTTATTAGGTTGAAAAGGTCTGATCAGATGGTTAGGGCCTTAATCATTCTTTTGTTTTTATTTGGTATAGTATATAATGTACTGCGCTTCATTCAACAAATTCCCAATATTTTTTTTAATGCAAGTAGATACTTATATTGAAATAAATACTTTAGCTTTTCTGGATATGGTGAAAGAATTCTAAAGAACATTATATCATTGTGTATGGATTTGTACTGGTTTTGAATTCTGACTCAACAATATGTCACAAATGTCACCTTAACTAAGTGAATGATCTTAACCTAAAATATGCTGCAAAGGTAGACTTCTTGGCCCAACAAAGAGCATTTTAGGGAAGAAATATTGGCAAAAGGAATCTGATAGATATTTTCTCATATCTCAAAGTAGTCACGTAATAGTCACATAAAATCAGTTTAAGATTTCCAGTGTTCTATCTGTAATACACTTTGTAAAATGTGAAATATATTTAACAGTGGATGTGGTTGTGGAAGTCCTTGGACTTGTATAAAGAATATACCCTGGGGAAATCTTTAAACTTTGTCAATTTTGTAATTTCCTGTAAATATCATGATAAAATGTGTGAATGCCAACAGCTGGTTTATTTAAGGGCACCAAGGCAGGCCTGTTATCTTGTTTCCTAAAGTCCTTCCTTGGCCAAGTGAACCATATACACTTCAGCTTAGAAGTTGGACTCCATCAAAATGCCACTTTGCCATATAGTCTTAGATTTTTATAAATAGTTTGTAGATAGCTTAAATAACATTTTTTGAATAGTTGGAGGCCGAAAAGTTTATTATCTTATCCTATACTAGGTACAGGGTATCATGAAATGGAGTTATAGGAGATGCAGAGATTTGTAATACACACATTTCCCAGGACTCCAATAGCATAAAATACCACGTGAGTAGGGTATTCTGAGGAAGAAAAATAGACCTGATCTGACAGTACACAAAATTCATCTTAAAAAAGAATGAGCTCTGTTGGAGCACCAAAGTTGAACAGAATTTTAAAGGGGATGACTAAAACATGATGGGAGAAACTGGTGTGGGTCCTTCAGGTTCTTATAGTAACTTGTGTGTTAACTTCTTTCATCCCATTCACTGTGACATCCTCCTCCTTTCTCTGACTACGCATCATCTCCAGAAGCCCCCTCAATGTGTCTTTGGACTGCTTTTGTAAATCCTTGCAGTTGTGAGGTGTTGGGGTTTCAAAACATTAAACCCCGAGATGGATAATCGCACTGGAAATCCCATCAATCTTCTTTAATTTTTTAATTTCATCCTTGTGTGTGTGTGTGTGTGTGTGTGTGTGTGCATGGTGTGCACTTTTTGCGTATCTACACTTGTATGTGTGTGGGTGCACCTGTCTTCTGTAACAGTTTTCTCTGTGGTTAAAACATCCTACAGGAAACTTCTCAAGCAAGAAGTGAAAGAGACAGCTGGTCACTTGGCATCTGCACAAGAGAGAAGAGCACTGCTATTCTACGTGCTTTCTCTCTTTGATTCAGTCCAAGACTTCTACTTACAGAAGGGTGCCATTTTTAGGCTGGGTCTACCTATTCTAATTAATCCAATCCCCATCTAAGACTTGCCCAGAGATTGATATCCAAGGTGATTCTAGAACCTGCCAAGTTGACAGTTATTATAAACCACACCTCCTTGATGTATTTGGACTTATTTAGGACTCCTGTATAAATTGTAGAAAACCATACCTCCACATATATTTATAGTTACTTTTAAATACTGGTCATTTATTTTGAAACTATGTAGTAAGTTATAATAAACTAATACAAATTTAAATGGCAATTGATCCATTATACTGATATATGTATATCAAATTACTTGGGACAATTTTAGCATCAAGGTTAAATTTTTTTGTTTATTTGTTTTTTGTTTTACGAGACAGGGTTTCTCTGTATTGTTTTGGAGGCTGTTGGACCAGCCCAGCCTTGAACTCACAGAGATCCGCCTATCTCTGCCTCCGAGTGCTGGGATTAAAGGTATGTGCCACCACTGCCTGGCCAAGGTTAAATTTTATAAAGTCTTAAATTATATATATATATATATATGTATATATATATATTTCTACATTTCAGTTAGGAAAATACATTTCAGTTAGCCAAATATTTCTGTCTCTCTCTCTCTCTCTTATTGCAAGGAGATAAAAACAGCAAAAAGTTAATTAAAACTTGACAATATTGTTTTATATTAAAAGGAAAATGTAATGAACTCTTTTAATAGGTAACTTTGTAATTTTAAAAAATTAGAAATGTAATTTCAATACAACATCATAATACCACATTTGCTTAAAGTATAAGATACATTTTAAATGAATATTGAAAATTGTAATTTTAGTAATAAGTGTTTTTTTCAGATCTTTTACCTCTTTTTTACTTACTTAGAGAATATTCACTTAGCAGAAAATGAGAAGGAAGAAAGAGATTGACACCATGAGAATATTCTATAGGTGACGATGAATCTCTTTCTCAAACACGAAACCAAATCTCCTTGCACTCATAAGCATGTGGCATTTACTGTGCTTGCCCAAGCAGACTCAGGGACTTCTGCACAGGCAAGGGCTTAGATAGTGAGATGATGTTAAGGGCTCTGAGGGGAAGGTTTCTTCCATAAAACACAAAAAGAGCAGAACAACAAATTCATGTTTTTAACGAGGAGGGGGGCCTTCTTCCTTTTCTATTTATTTCTTACTGATTGGCCATGCTAAGCAGGGTAGCTTCTCTTCACTGTAATTCACAAGTCTGGCCTCAGTTCAGATTGCTGTTGGCTCCAGAAGGAGGCATATTTATTGTGTCAGCAAGAATTGAGTAGTCTCTGAAGTGTGACCTGCTAGCTGAGAAGTGTAGCTTAGCCTTCCCTCACAGAGCTAGGACCAGCATGGGTCAAAGCTGTGCTCAGCATGGCCATCCATTTAGAAAGAATTATCGGGTATTTGTGGCTTGTCTATTTAAGCTCCAGCTCAAAACGTTTTCTCCTTAAGCGTTGGCTCTGTAATTCGAAAGCAAAATTCAACATGATTTTTTGTACGTTGACTTACCTGCTCCTTCTTATGTTTAAAATTTTCTAGTCTACTTGTCTTTATCAGCTGATAAATTTTATGTATATTAAATGATGCAGTGGACACATTTCTTTCTCAAACAATGAAAATTACTTGACAGCTTATAAAATGGTGCACCCACATCTTAAATGGTTGCATTTTAGGATGTAATAGCAACATGTAACATATGCCATCCCTTGAGTCTAAGGGAAATTTTCAGTAAAAATTGTCTTTGCCTAAATTACTTTCCTTGTTTATTTATGACAAAAGTAAAAGTTTCATGTAAAAACCATATTGACATTATGATGTGTCTTCGCCCATATTATTTACACTTTTCAGTTTATTGAGTTTTATTAAACCTAATCTTTTGATCTTTTGTTTAGCATCTTAAAGTTATTGGACTGAAAAACATGTAACCTTCACAATCCCAAATTAACTGTTAAACAATTTTGTTAACCAATGGAGAAGAATGTACTGTGGAAAAGAGATTTATTAAAGTTTAATAAATGATTCATGGCTGCATTTCCTATTGAGAAATGAAAGTTTCATGACCCCCAAGGTGAAGTATACCATCTTTCTCTCTGACCTAAGGTGTGATGACATTTGTAAGGAAACAGAGAAATTATAATAAAAATACTGAGCTTGGGGACATTTTCCATCTACAAATTCTGAAATCATTTATGATCCTAGTTACAATTTCTTTTGAGTCCTTGTCAATATCTTATGTTTTTAGGCATACCAACACCTGCCAACTAAAAAAATCAGATAGGATTAAGCTGCTTATTTTCTGAATTAATAGAGGGAAAAATTATATGAATAATATAAAATGCACAGTAATTTAAAATTCACTTGTAATTTGTCCTTGAATTCACTCTGCTTTTGTAGACAAAGCAATATATTTACCATGGGGAGGTAATCGCAGTGTGGGCGTACCTGAGACTAATCTGTTGCCAACTGTGCAGACAGATTTTATTATCCATGTGGCTAACAGTGTTGTAAGATTTAACACATAAAATACAGGTTACCAAGCTAAGTTGTATTTCAGAAAAAAAACCCTCCCCTTTGATGTAGTGTATATCCAATACTGCATGAGACAAAGTTCTGCTCAAAATTCAGTCTTGTTTTTCTAACATCTACACTTAGTGACCCTCCTATATTAAATATCATAACAAGAGGAAGTAACGTTGTACTTGCCTTCATTAGCAGGTCACTCAAATTCTGGTGTTTGGAGATGCAGAGTAGAGAAAATGATAAAATGGGTTCCACTGAAGAACTGGGGTAGGGTGGGCATAGTGGCACATGCCTGTTAGAAAGGAGAGTTGACACAAGTTTGAGGCCATTGTAATGTAAGCACAAGCCCTAGGGCAGCTGGAGATATCTAGCAAGATGCTGGTTCAAAACACAACAAAACAGAAAACAAATATTAATTCAAGTAAGTGTTACCATGAGATCACTTTGGGTTGGAAAGGACTCCTTTGAACTCTTCAGTACAAAGCTAACAACAGTTTTATGCAAAGGTCAGAAACGATGTCTATTCATTCATTTATATATCTGTGGTATGCATGTGTGTATGCATGGCACATACGGTACATGCACATGAGGGTTGCACTTGCAGAGTCCAGAACAAGATGTTGAGCATCTTCTATTTCTTGCTCCCTGCTATGTTTCATGAAGAACATTCTCTCACTGATTGGAAGTTTTTCATTTTAGCTATGCCTGCTGGACAGCAAGCACCTAGGCTCTCTGTTTTTGTCCTTTAATGGTGAAGTTACATGCATGCACATTTAGTTAAACCTGTCTTTTTATGTGGGTGATAGGAATTTGAACTCATGTCCTTAGGTTGCAGAATGAGCATTCTTACCCACTGAGGCATCTCCTTAGCTCCATGTTCCATGCTCACCCTGTTAGGAAATTAATCAAAAAAGGTAGAAGACAGCACAAAATAAAATGTAACAACAAAACTATGCATTGCAAATTTCTTCTCCCTCCCTTGATAGTGAAATCATCAGAGAAGTAAATGAAATTCTACTGTAAAATCACCATAAAATTTACTGTACCATTACAAATGGCTGAGTCAGTGAGGACCAGTCTGTTCAAGCAACAATTTCTTATTTGGTCCTAAGATTAAAAGTCAAGTTTTTTTTCTGTAGATGGGGGAAGTTACATTATTCGGAATCAAATGATTTCATCCTACTTTTAGTTTCAACCGCTGGTTATAGACTCTTTACAAGATTTAGGTACCACAGCTCATTGCTGAGCTGTACATCCATTCATCCACATGTATTATAAATGTTGCATTAATCAGAGAAACCAAAGAGGGAAGAATGGATTTCAGTTTTGGAAAGGAACAAGGTAATATGGGTCACTGTTAAATTTAATGACATAATTTATTGGCGACTATTTTTAGAGTACTTTCTTTAGTCTTTGAATTAATTTTTGCAATACAGACATGTTTGACACTCACATATTCTTTATTCTTCTTCACAAGTGTAGTGTGCCCTTCTCTACCCATCCTTGCTTGATAGTATCCTTTATTTAGTTGTATTAATGGGCAAGGGCTGTAATGACAATAGTTTACTTTTTTCTGCCCCTTCTGTTAAAAATTCATAAAAGGTAAAAATTATTTCAAAATTGTTTCAATTTTCTATGAAAGATATTTTATATTTCTACATTCAGGTAAGCCTTTTTCTAGTGTTATACAAGGCATTCTGGTCATAGACATTCCATGGGCTTGGTAATCTTATTTATTTCTTTGAATATGTTAGAAGATTTCCATATCTCAAATATATTGTCATCAAATCTAAAACTGATGTTATTTGCCATAATTATCTCTAGTATTAATGTATAAGTACTTATTATTAGTAAGGACAATTGTATACAATAACTGATTAGCATTTGGGTCATTGGCTTTAAGGATGCTTGTGAAAATATTATCAATAAAATGAGCCCTTTTCTTCACATGCTACACACTTCTGTTTCTCTCAGATGGATTTGCTGACGGAAAATATAGAGAACCCTTTAGAAACCTAGAACCTCATTCTAAAGTACAGTGTCCTTTATAAATACAGCTAGCGAAAATAAAATGCATTGAGGCAAAAGAGGAGAAAATGAGGGGAAAAGAGAGGGAGATTATTGGGGTCAGCCAGCCAGACCACAACCAGCCAGTCAGACATAGATTAGGACATACAGAGTGAAAGAATGGTATAAAGCCCCAAGGCAAAGCATAGATGAAGAGAAATAGGCTAAAATAAGTTATAAGAGCTAGTGGGACAATGTAAAATAAGGCAGAGCATTAAAAACTTATAATAAGTCTCTGTCTCATGATTTGAAAGTTGGTTGGTGGCCCAATAGAAAGCCTGATACACTCCATGATTGACCGCTTCTGCGTGTCACCTAGATCAAAGTCAAGATATCATTCCTTACAATTTTTTTCTTTGCATGTAATCCATTTCTCAGTAATAAAGTTTTATAATAGTAAAATGTTGTATCTAATTAACTTTTATATTTATTCCTGAGTTTAGGATTATAAATCACTCTTATTTAGAACAAATATGAATTTTTCATACCTTATATGGATATTGCTAATTAATAATTTAACTTCTGAGTTCACTCAATGGATATATTCTTCATCCAGTTATTACTACATCTCAAGACAAACTCTATTATGTCAGACAAACCTCTTCACCTCACTCTATACCATCTGATCTCAGCAACTCAGGCTAATTTGGACCCTTCCTATCTAACCCCAGGAAGTCAGGACCAGCCTGACATTTTTTTCTCTTAGAACTTAGCATAAGGCCTGGCACAAAGCATATGTCAAAACATAAAACAACCCCCCACCAAAAAAATCAAAGAAGGCATCTTTATTAAATGTGTAGTTTTCCTGTGATGTTTCAAATATAAGGATTGCTCTGTGCTGTGAGGGAGTCAACACAAGAAAAAGATGAATATCTAAACACATCAATGGGATATTGTAGCACAGGAAATGGAATGGATTCAGAAGGAGCAGAGAAAGGGAGAGCTTCTGTATGAAGGGTTTAGGACCAACCACAGAGGAGCAGTAAAGTATGTGACGGAGAAGATCATATTCCAGGCACTTGGGACAATACTGGATTTTACCAGGTCTAGAACACATTGTAAACTGCATAGTAAAGTATACACTTAGGAAAAAATGTACTAAGGAAAATATTCTATATATATGGTATTTAAAAATTTTGGAGACAATTTAGCCTGATGTAATACATCCACTTAAATCTTGGTATGGAATACTCAAGTTAGATTTATTTTGAAATCAGGCATTACTTTGAAAGGCAGTTATTATATCTTTGTGATGGGGCAGTCCTTCTGTGTATATGTTGTCCTATTGGTTGATAAATAAAGCAGTCTTGTCCAATAGGGAAACACGATAGGTGGGACTAGGAATTGAGGAGGATTCTGGGAAATGTAGTCAAGAGTAGGGGTTACCATGTGACCCCTGGAGGAGTGGGTGCATCCTCAGAAAGATAAGTCCTTATAAAAAATATATATTAGGGGCAGATCGCCTGGGAACTGCACAGAGCTCCCAATCCCGGCGGGAGCATCAGGTAAACAGGCCAGCTTCCCGGCCTGTGTTCCAGAGCCTGCAGATCGCCTGGGAACTGCACAGAGCTCCCAATCCCGGCGGGAGCCAAGCACCCCAGACTCCAGATCTTCTCTCCCACCAACGATTCCAGGAAAGGAGAGGAGGCTGGGCGCACAGGGAAGTAGCTGTCCCTCTGGCATCATCAGGTAAACAGGCCAGCTTCCAGGCCTGTGTTCCAGAGCCTGCAGATCGCCTGGGAACTGCACAGAGCTCCCAATCCCGGCGGGAGCCAAGCACCCCAGACTCCAGATCTTCTCTCCCACCAACGATTCCAGGAAAGGAGAGGAGGCTGGGCGCACAGGGAAGTAGCTGTCCCTCTGGCATCATCAGGTAAACAGGCCAGCTTCCAGGCCTGTGTTCCAGAGCCTGCAGATCGCCTGGGAACTGCACAGAGCTCCCAATCCCGGCGGGAGCATCAGGTAAACAGGCCAGCTTCCCGGCCTGTGTTCCAGAGCCTGCAGATCGCCTGGAAACTGCACAGAGCTCCCAATCCCGGCGGGAGCCAAGCACCCCAGACTCCAGATCTTCTCTCCCACCAAAGAGACCAGGAAACTACAGGAGCCAGGGAGACCAGGGGAGTAGCTATTCCGGATCAGGTACAACAGGACCCAGCATAGGGTCCAGGGGACCAGGTAGGAGGCTAAGCGCCCCAGATTCCTGTTCTTCTTCTCTACCCACGGACCAGCATTTGGACAAGGCATAGAAGAACCACCAGATTACTGGACTTACTAGCACCCACCAAAGGGAACTCTGGTCCCCAGACCAGGAAGGGGCTCTTTCTGCACCCACTAAAAGAAGAGATGGGAAAGAGACAATACAAAAACACAGTCAGCAACAGAAAAACAAATATGACACCGCCAGATTCTAGAGACTCCACACCAGCAAGACCCCAATATTCCAACGCGAAGGAAGCAGAAGAGAACGACCTTAAAAGCACTTTCATGAAAATGATAGAGGCCCTAAAAGAGGATATTGGAAAATCCCTCAAAGAAATGGAAGAAAAAACAAACCAAAAAATGCAAGAAATGGAAGAAAAAACAAACCAAAAAATGCAAGAATTGGAAGAAAAAACAAACCAAAAACGGCACGAAATGGAAGAAGAAATGAAGCAAAAAATGCAAGAAATGGAAGAAAAAGCAAAGCAAAAAATGCAAGAATTAGAAGAAGAAACATACCAAATAAGGCAGGAAATGGAAGAAGAAACAAAGCAAAAAATGCAAGAAATGGTAGAAAAAACAAAGCAAAAAATGAAAAAAATGGAGGAAGAAACAAACCAAAAAAGGCAGGAAATGGAAGAAGAAACAAAGCACAAAATCCAAGAAATGGAACAAAAAGCAAACCAAAAAATGCAAGAAATGGAAGAAAGAACAAACCAAAAAATTCATAAAAGGCAACAAACGGATGAACAGATAAACAGAAAATTGCAAGAAGCAATGCAAACGCTGCAAGGGTTGAAAACTGAAATAGAGACACTAAAAAAAACACAATCTGAAGAAAGGCAGAAAATAGAAAAGCTGGACAAACAGTCAGGCACTACCAATACAAGCATTACCAACAGAATAGAAGAGATGGAAGAGAGAATCTCAAGTGTTGAAGATACATTAGGAGAAATGGATTTATCAACCAAAGAAAACCTTAAATCCAACAAATCCTTAACACAAAACATCCAGGAATTATGGGACACCATGAAAAGACCAAACCTAAGAATAATAGGTATAGAAGAAGGAGAAGAAATCCACCTCAAAGGGGCAGAAGGCATATTCAACAAAATCATAGAAGAAAACTTTCCCAACCTTAAGAAAGACATGCCAATGAAGGTACAAGAAGCCTACAGAACACCAAATAGAGTGGACCACAAAAAAAATCCCTCGCCACATAATAATCAAGACCCCAAACATACAGAATAAAGAAAGAATATTAAGAGCAGCTAAGGAAAAAGGTCAAGTAACATATAAAGGCAGACCTATCAGAATTACACCTGATTTCTCCATGGAAACTCTGAAAGCCAGAAGGTCCTGGATAGATATTCTACCTACACTAAGAGACCATGGATGCCAGCACAGACTACTATACCCGGCAAAGCTCTCAATCACTATAGACGGAGAAATCAAGATATTCCATGACAAAACTAGATTCAACCAATATGTGTCCACTAACCCAGCCCTACAGAAAATTTTGGAAGGAAAACTCCAACCCAAGGAAGCTAACTACAACCAGAAAAACATAAGCATTAGAGAATCCCTCTCTACCAACAGCCAAAAGAACAAAGGGGCGAAATTCCACCCATAATTCCACCAACAACAACCATCGCAAATCGAAGAAGGATGAGCAATCAATGGTCATTAATATCCCTCAATATTAATGGCCTTAACTCACCCATAAAAAGACACAGACTAGCAGAATGGATTCGAAGACAGAACCCTTCCTTCTGCTGCATACAAGAAACACACCTCACCCTCAAAGACAGACATTACTTGAGAGTTAAAGGTTGGGAAAAAATTTTTCAATCAAATGGACCCAAGAAACAAGCAGGGGTAGCAATCCTAATATCTAACAAACTAGACTTTAAAATAAAATCAATCAAAAGAGATGAAGGAGGTCATTACATACTCATCACAGGTGAAACCCACCAAGACGAAGTGTCTATGCTGAACATCTATGCCCCCAATACAAAGGCATCCACATTCGTTAAAGAAACATTATTAGAACTTAAATCTCATCTAAAGCCCCACACAGTTATAGTGGGAGATTTCAACACACCACTCTCACCACTAGACAAGAATACCAGACAGGAACTCAACAAAGAAGCAAAGGGTCTAATAGAAGTAATGACCCAACTGGGATTAACAGATATCTATAGAACATTTCATCCACATAAAAAAGAATATACCTTCTTCTCAACACCACATGGAACCTTCTCAAAAATCGACCACATACTTGGCAACATATCAAACCTCAGCAGCTACAAAAAAATTGGAATAACTCCATGCATCTTATCAGACCACCATGCCTTAAAATTAGAATTCAACAACAACACAAATTGCAGAAAACCTACAAACTCATGGAAATTGAATAATGCTCAACTGCACCATCCCTGGGTCAAAGAGGAAATAAAAAAAGACATTAAAGACTTCCTCGAATTCAATGAGAATGAAGACACAACATACCCAAACCTATGGGACACTTTGAAAGCAGTGCTACGGGGGAAGTTCATAGCACTAAGTGCTCACATGAAGAAACAGGAAAACAGTTATACCAGAGAATTAACATCACAGCTAAAAGCTCTAGAACACAAAGAAGCAAACTCCCCCAGGAGGAGTAGACGCCAGGAAATAATCAAATTGAGGGCTGAAATCAACAAAGTAGAAACCAGGAAAACAATACAAAGAATCAATGCAACGAAGAGTTGGTTCTTTGAGAAAATCAACAAAATAGACAAACCTTTGTCCAAACTTACCAAACAGCAGAGAGTGAGCACGCAAATTAACAAAATCAGAAATGAAAAGGGGGACATAACAACAGACTCTGAGGAAATCCAGAGAATCATTAGGTCATACCTTGAAAACCTGTACTCCACAAAATTCGAAAATTTAAAGGAAATGGATGACTTCCTGGACAGGTATCATTTGCCAAAACTAAATCAAGAACAGATAAGCAATTTAAATAGACCTATAACCCCTATGGAAATAGAAGCTGTCATCAAAAGTCTCCCAACCAAAAAAAGTCCAGGTCCAGATGGCCTCAGTGCAGAATTCTACCACAAATTCAAAGAACAGCTTATACCAATTCTTCTCAAAGTGTTCCACACAATAGAAGCAGAAGGGTCTTTGCCAAACTCTTTCTATGAGGCTTCAATAACCTTGATCCCCAAGCCACACAAAGATACAACCAAGAAAGAGAACTTCAGACCAATATCCCTCATGAACATTGATGCAAAAATACTCAATAAAATACTGGCAAATCGGATCCAAGAACACATCAAAACAATCATTCACCACGATCAAGTAGGTTTCATCCCAGGGATGCAGGGATGGTTCAACATACGAAAATCCATCAACGTAATCCACCATATAAACAAGCTGAAAAACAAAAATCACATGATCATCTCACTGGATGCTGAAAAAGCCTTTGACAAAATCCAACACCCCTTCATGATAAAGGTCTTGGAGAGATCTGGGATAACAGGGACATACTTAAACATAATAAAAGCCATATACAGTAAACCAACAGCCAACATCAAACTAAATGGACAGAAACTCAACGCAATTCCTCTAAAATCAGGAACAAAACAAGGCTGTCCACTCTCTCCATACCTTTTCAACATGGTACTTGAAGTTCTAGCTATAGCCATACGACAACAAAGGGGGATCAAGGGGATACAAATTGGGAAGGAAGAAGTCAAACTTTCACTGTTTGCAGACGATATGATAGTTTACATCAATGACCCAAAGAACTCTACCAGGGAACTCTTACAGCTGATTAACACCTTCAGCAAAGTGGCAGGTTACAAGATCAACTCAAGAAAGTCAGTAGCCCTACTATATACAGATGATAAAAGGGCTGAAAGAGAAATCAGAGAAACATCACCCTTTACAATTGCCACAAACAACATAAAATACCTTGGGGTAACGCTAACCAAACAAGTGAAAGACCTGTATCGTAAGAACTTTGAATCTTTAAAGAAAGAAATTAAAGAAGCCCTCAGAAAATGGAAAGATCTCCCATGCTCTTGGATAGGTAGGATCAATGTAGTAAAAATGGCAATCCTGCCAAAAGCAATCTACAGATTCAATGCTATCCCCATTAAAATCCCAGCACAATTCTTCACAGACCTTGAAAGAACAATAATCAATTTTGTATGGAAAAACAAAAGACCCAGGATAGCCAAAACAACCCTGTTCAACAAGGCAACATCCGGAGGCATCACTATCCCTGACCTCAAGCTCTATTATAGAGCTATAGTCCTGAAAACAGCTTGGTATTGGCACAAAAATAGACAGGCAGACCAATGGAATCGAATTGAAAATCCGGGTATTAACCCACACACGTACGAACATCTGATCTTTGACAAAGAAGCTAAAAATATACAATGGAATAAAGAAAGCATCTTCAACAAATGGTGCTGGCATAATTGGAGACTGGCATGTAGAAGAATGTGGATCGATCCATGTTTATCGCCATGCACAAAACTTAAGTCCAAATGGATCAAAGACCTCAACATAAATCCAGCCACACTGAACCTCTTAGAAGAGAAAGTGGGTGGTACCCTTGAAAGAATTGGTACAGGAGACAGCTTCCTGAACATAACACCAGTAGCACAGACAGTGAGATCAACAATTAATAAATGGGACCTACTGAAACTGAGAAGCTTCTGTAAGGCAAAGGACACAGTCAGCAAGACAAAAAGGCAGCCCACAGAATGGGAAAAAATATTCACTAATCCCACATCTGACAGAGGGTTGATCTCCAAAATTTACAAAGAACTCAAGAAGCCAGTCTCCAAAACAGCAAAGGACCCAATTAAGAAGTGGGCTGCAGAACTAAATAGAGAGTTTTCAATAGAGGAGTCTAAAATGGCCGAGAGGCACTTGAGAAAGTGCTCAACATCCTTAGCCATCCGGGAAATGCAAATCAAAGCAACTCTGAGATACCATCTCACTCCTGTCAGAATGGCTAAAATCAAAAACACCAATGACAATTTATGCTGGAGAGGATGTGGTGAAAGGGGACACTCCTCCATTGCTGGTGGGAGTGCCAACTGGTTCAGCCACTTTGGAAAGCAGTATGGAGATTCCTCAGAAAAATGGGAATAAACCTACCACAAGACCCAGCAACTGCACTCTTAGGCATATATCCAAAAGATGCCCATTCATATAACAAAGATGTCTGCTCCACTATGTTCATAGCAGCTTTATTTGTAATAGCCAGAACTTGGAAGCAACCTAGATGTCCCTCTCCCGAAGAATGGATAGAGAAAATGTGGTACATCTACACAATGGAGTACTATTCAGCAGAAAAAAATAATGGAATCATGAGATTCGCAGGCAAATGGATGACACTAGAAGAAACCATCCTGAGTGAGGTAACCCAGTCACAAAAAGAGAAACATGGCATGTACTCTCTCATATATGGATTTTAGACATAGATCTGGGGAGTGCCAGCCTACAATCCTATTGCCAGAGAGTCTGGGAAACAGAAACTTCATTTACTGGCTGGTTAAGTACTGAGCTGAACTCAAGAAAGCCAGTATCAGAGAGGGAGGACTGATGATCAAAGGGATTAAGACTGGGCTGGTTGAACCCCCCGAAACAGCTGACCAGACAAAGGTTAACTCTTGAATCCCAGGCATCAGCCTGGGAATCCAGCATGGGACTGATCAAGACCCCCTGAATCTGGGTGTCAGTGAGGAGGCCTAGGGAATCTATTGAGCCTTGGACAGCAGATCAGTACCCATCACAAGTATACACACGGTCTCTGGACTCCCATAGAACAATGTGAGGTGCACTCTCACCCTGAACTCTTGGGGAAGGGTCTAGGCCCTGCCCTATATGAAATGACAGACTATGGACACCCCCATGGAGGGCCTCACCCTCCCTGGGGGAATGAGGGGATAACGGGGGGGGAGGGGGGAGGGCACGGGAGGAGGGGAGGGAAAGGGAGAGGGACCTCGTACTGACTTGTGAAGCAACCTTGTTTCTTATCTAAATTTAAAATGGAAAATAAAAAAAATAAATAAATAATAAATAAATTAAAAAAAAAAGAAAAAAAAGAATTAAACTAAACAAAATAAAAGAGGAATATAAAATCTAAAAAAAAAAAAAAAAAAAGATCATGAGGAGTTTGTCCAAAAGGCCTCTGCCCTTTGTCAATATTGTCTCTGCTTCCTCCCCTTCCACACCAGCTTGTCTCATTCTTTCTCTCTCTGTTACGTTCTGGACCGGCTGCTTATGCCAAATACCTCTACTTTTCCTACCACATAAACTTCCTATTGCTGAATTGAAGCTCATCCTAGGCTCAGTGGATTCAAAACACAAGATTTTATCATTTAGCAGCTGCTGTGGTTCTGGTCTTGGGGTGCCTTTTCTGGGTCATGGTTACCCAGGGTCTCTCAGGACAGCAGGAACAGCTGTCATCAGAAGAATGATTATGCCTGAGGAAATTTTTATTTTGAGATATGATCTCACATAGCCCAGGCTGGCCTCAAACTAGCTATATAGACACGGATGACCTTGAGTAATCACAACACTATGCCTGACTTCCATCCCATTGGCATGGCTGGCTCGTGTGGCTGCCTCCAGGATAGCTGTATTACTCAGTGGTTATCCTGTGCATAACATGCGTATCTATACCACACACACACATGTATATCTATACTACACACACACACACACACACACACACACACACACACACACACAGCAACTTTCTACTTTGGTCTTACAAAAAATACACTTGTTTGATACATACACTCTTATTCTGTTTTATTCTAGAAAACAACTTAACCAAGACCTTAGTCTCACTGTTAGAACTTCTCAGGACTCTACCCAGATCCATCTTTATGACACCCTAAGCTGTGTGGACCAGAGCTTTTTCCATGTGTGCATGATCAGCTGAGAGATGGAAAGTGAGAAAGGGTCAGGGTGATGGGGAACGTCCTTCTGTATATATGCTTCTCTCATTGGTTGATGAATAAAACACTGTTGGCCAGTAAGGCAGGAAGATAGATGGGACTAGGAAATGAGGAGAATTCTGGGAAATGTAGGCAGATGGAGTGCCATGAGGGGCCAGGGAAGATAAGGCCATGTAGAAATACTTAGATTAATAGAAATGCGTTAATAATTAAGACAGAACTAGCCAATAAGAAGCCCTAGTCATATATATTAGGAATTATGGGCTAGCCATTAAGAGCTAGCCATTAAGAAACCATAATAAACGGCCAACAACTTTATAATTAATATAGCATCCTGCATGTTCATTTGGGACTGACATGGCTCAGGGACCAGGCTAGTGGGGATAATGCACATTACACTTTTGTTTAACATTTATTATTTTGTGTGTATATGAGTGTGGTTGTCTATGCAATGGCAAGTGTGTCCCTGTCAAGGGGTAGAGGTCAAAGGACAACTTACAGAAGTTTGTTCTCTGCTTTCACCCCTACATCTTACAGAAATCAAACCCACGTCATTAGACCTCTTGACAAGTCACCTTACCAGCTTGGTTGTCTTTCAGGCTATCTTCATGTGTCTTAGAGCAGTATTACAGATTAATTTTGTGCTTCTCTGTCTTTCTAAATATCAAACAGTACCTTAGTTGTACTATTGGTAAATTAAAGTAATATACATAATAAAAGCTACTAATTGAACCAATAAAATAGTAACAGCAAAATAATAACTAAGTATTTAATTCTAGAGATTATTTTATTTGATATTTCTATATTGTCCAGTTCTTAAAGTTTTTTTTCAGATGTGTATGTGTGTTTGCCTGCATGTATGTAGTTTCCTTTATTTAATCATTTAACAATTCTAGCATAAATGCTCTATTATTATTGATATTTTAGAAGTGAAAAAGCTAGACTATAGAATGTTTACCTAAGATATAAAGATTACAAAACCACAATGGAATTCAAGTTGAAGTGGCCTAGCATGCCAATATAAGGGTCCAGTTAGATCTCTCGGGAATATGAACAGATTTCCAGGCTAATTTTTTAATGAAATCTTGGAGATAATAGAGTATCCCTATAGTCCAACCTTCTTTCTGTTTATACTTGCTACTATATACTGCACTGTGTTGCTGGGCATGGTGGGACACACTTGTAATCCTCCCACTTGTGAGGTGGAAGCAGGGGTATCTGTGTGTCAGTTTAAGATTAACATAGTTTACAGAGTGAGACTCTGCCTCAAAACAAGGACAAAAATATCACATTGCACGGACCAGTCAATACCCCTATTGGGTGTTAATTTTCTTTATTAGCAAATGGGACTAGTGTCACATTTGGAATTGTTATAAGTGATAAACTTAAAGACTATACTAGAAATGATGTAGGAATACAATCTAGAGTTGTGAGTTACCTTCATTGTAAATTTTAAACCTAAGCTACTTTTTCAGCTTAGAGCTCAATACACAAAGGAGAAGCCAGAGACCACAAGAAAGGGTTCTCCCACAAAATAGCAGGTCTACATGTAGATAATATCCCAGGTTCTCATCAGGGACAACTGTGACCGCTTATATCAGTATACTAGGGCAAAGGAAGAAACAAGTCATTTTGAAACTGTTATTATTTATCTTTTAATTTTTATTTACCAATAAGTGGTTTTATATATCTTTTTATACTTTCAGTTACAAGCTACACTGTAGTAGTAAAATATCTTTTTAAATCTCTTATATATTTTCTGTTTGAATCATTTTCTCTTTTTGTTTGTTTGTTTTTCTGTGTAACTTTGGAGCCTATCCTGGCACTCACTCTGGAGACCAGGCTGGCCTCGAACTCATAGGGATTCACCTGCCTCAGTCTCCCAAGTGCTGGGATTAAAGGCGTGTGACACCAATGCCCGGCCATTTTCTAAATATATTGTGGAGGCACGTTCTTTTTTTTTTTTTTTTTTTTTTTTTTTTGGTTTTTACAAGACAGGGTTTCTCTGTATTGTTTTGGAGGCTGTCGGTCCAGCCCAGCCTCGAACTCACAGCGATCCGCCTGCCTCTGCCTCCCAAGTGCTGGGATTAAAGGCATGCACCACCACCGCCCAGCTTTTTTGGGGGGGCAAGTTATTTTTTGGCTATATACTTTATAGTTTTCATTTTGTTGTATTTTTGAGAGGGGATCTTTCTTTATAGCCCTAGCTGTCCTGGAGCTCACTATATATGCCAGCCTAGCTTTGAAATTTGGGGTTCAGGGATATTCACCTGCCTGTGTGTCCAATCTGTTGAGACTAAGGGTGTGTGCCACGTCTGTTCTAATTTTCAATTTTTAAATCTTACTTAGTAAGTTTGTTTTCACCCCAGTAACAGAATTCCACAAAAGTTTTCATGGCTAAGTATTTGTTCTCACTTTTTGTGTCATAATGTTAGTTAAAATGTCCAGAATTCAGAATATCAATAGATCACAATAATTGTATCTACTTTATCCTTGATGAGCTTTATTTTCAGAACACTTTTGTTTGCCATATAGCAGTTTTATTGAGATGCAGTTCATTTGCTGTCAACACTATGATGTAGCTACTGTTGCAGAAGACCAAGGTTTGATTCCTAGAACTTACATGGAGACTCACAGTGTGTTGCCCTTGACAGAGATAGCCAGAGACCCTAAGCATATTTAAGACATCATGTGAGAGTCAAGATGTGTATGACTACAGTGAAGAATGTTGTTCTGTTACAGTACTGACTCACAGCAAGCCCATGCACTATAAATGGTAGAGGCTAGCCCATTGATTGTTGAGAAGACCCAAGGAACATTGTTGAAAGTCCTGATGAAAAGATCATAGTTGTGCTAAACCATCTATATTTCATTGAGAAGAGTCTATAGAAAAAAAGTAACCAGAAATGTGGGTAGAAAGTTAAAAGCACAACTAACATCTGAAAGCCTTATGCTTTATGTGTTGGGGCAGGTAGCTGGTGTCATGGATGGATTTCTACAGAGAGAATGAGACTGAGCACATCACAGATACGAATAACCACGTTGGCAGGGTTAGGAGGGAAAGACCGTGAGAGCCACTGCTGGTGACTAATATGCTAGAAAGTGCACAAAATAAGGAGCCTGTGAAGTCAGGCTTCTAGACAGAACTAAGGATATTGAGGAGATAATATTAAAGGAGATGCAGTGACTAGACATACAAGAGAGGAAGAAGTGATAGATAATTCTTGGATTTCTGGTTTGAGAAACTTCTCTGTCCTCCCATATATTGATATAGAGTGTGGGTGGGTGCCTGACTGACTTAGAAACTGGAGATGCCATCAATTAAAGCTGAAGTAGAAAACCTAGCAAAGAGTGACAGAACACAGGTTTGGACATAGGGTCTGAACAGCTTGGCAGCAAAGGCTGCAGCGGCTGGCGGGGTATCAGGGCTTATGGGGAAGGGAAAACAGCTCCGCGCGGAGAGTACGTGCAGCGGCCGACTGGGGCAGGATCCCCGGTCTCGGGCCCTAACAGCACACGTGGGGAGAGTAGCTGAGCTCCGAACTCAGCCTGGACGGGGCAAAGTAGCCTCCGACTCACCTTGGAGGATGGATTTCAGGTGTTTTCCAAGGCGTGGGCTGTAATTCCAAGCCACTTCTGTGACACCAGATATAACGATACTCGAGGCTATATAGGGAAAAACAATATATTTATTTATCAGGGAGAGAGAGAGTCGCACATACCAGGAGTTAGAAGCTTGGCTGGCTTCCAGGAGAAAAGAGGAGGGCCCCTTTTTCTTTCACTACCTTTTATCTCTACCTTGACCCCGCCCTGTTGGGCGGGTAGCTTTGTGGGGTTCACTCCTACAGAGGTACAGTCATTAAACAGACGCTCCAATGGCCCTATTTTCTGGGGAACTTATATTTAATGCAGAAATCAAGCTGCCTGTGCACATGTGGGTGTTACCAGGAAGATATAGTGAAGATAAAAGAGTTATAGAATCCTTTTTTATAATATACAGACGGGGAAGTGAGATTCAGAAGGGGGAAGCCAACTCATCCATGATAGGGAGCATGTGGGGTTAGAAGCCAACCAGGCACCTGGAAAGAGCACTAGCAAGATTGGTAAGGACACATGTGAGTTGTCCATAGCACTATGTATTGCAAAACAGTGAGAAGATATTCAGGGTGACCCACACAGAAAGACAGGTCTTTGGACCATAGGGTCCCATGTGAAGTTTTTCTCACATTACCTCCACCTAAAGTTTTGTTTAATATGAACTGACTGAGGAGCGCAAAGGTTCTTCCAAAGACCTTCCAGGGTGCAAGTCTTCTTTCTGCCTCCGGACCTTTGGACATATGTCCTTTAATACAGAATGGTTTCACCCTATCTTTTTCTTTAATATCCCGGGGTTCTTGGATTAGTTCTGAGGCTTGTGATCTCATGCTTGCTCAAATGAGGTCGCCATGTGAAATACTGTCAAGATGCATTGCCTTGCTTCACATGACCTGATTCACAAGAGTTGGGGAGTAGCATGTGAAGTATTGCTTTAAGAAACTGTTTGCTTCAACTGTAGCTCTAAGGTTTTGTCTTCAGCCTTTGTCTCTTTTGCTCAGTTTTGCATTTCCAATACCTTACAAAGTGTCTACAATGAAATCAGTGTCCAATATACACAAAACCGTTTTTATTGATATAATTTAGATGCCTTGTAACTTCTCTAAGGAATGTTTGAGGAAATAAAGAGATGGTTGGAAAATTGTAGGCCAGTTTCCAAGAATTTCTCTAATGGAGACTTTATCAGAGAGGTGAAGACAAATAGGACTTAGGAGAGACCTGATCTCAAGTAATGGTGACAGAATACATGTGGTCAAATACAGCCTCTGTCTTGGCCCTGATATGTGTTTAGAGTGATCACACAACTGTACTGATCACCTAGCCATGTCTGCAATTCATTTATGTCACAGGGATGTCACCAGATTTGTCAATGTGGATGTTCTGTGTTTTGATACACACACACACACACACACACACACACACACACACACCAAAAACAAAAACAGAATAACAAAAAAAAAACCTCAGGAGAGAGTCTGGTACGGTATTGACCTGTCCATATTTAACTTGTACTTTTTATAATCTGTCACTTCTCTTTCCTCCCTCTCATCAAGGTTTCCTTCTATGACATATATGGCTAACTTAGAAATAGGCCTTTTCTTAGCCTTGACACATAGTCATGCTTTACATCCTAATTCCAGGTCTCAGTTAATCTTCCAATAACGTGGGTGGGTTTCAGACTCCTAGGTTTTCAAATCAGTTCATTTTGTGATGTTCTGGGTGAAACCACCAAGGTACTGTCTATATGTAGGATGAAATTATTTCAGCTGGCATTTGCACATGACTATACAATTCCCTAGTTAAAATTACATGACCCTTCTAATAGTTATATGAACTTTTCTTTTTTAAAGAATAACTATAAAGAGCATATTGGACTTGGAGCACAATTGTAAATGGTGGTGTCTCTGTGACCCCTTACATAGCATGGAATCTACTATTTATGTCAATAGGATGTGTTCCAGGATCTTGAAGCAAATTCTACATCATCACATGGAAGCCTAGAAAAGTGGCTTTTTAATGGAAGTAAATTAATTGCTTATTTTAATAGAACATCCATAGCTATAGAAGAACTTATAAGTATTTATGTAGAGAGGACTTTTATAGGCTTAACACAAACGTAAAGTACTGAGTGGAATATATATGTATATATGTCAAATACTTCATTAAGAAATGGGCATAAAGATGAATGATAAATCATATGAATTAAAATTTGCAAAGTTATGCTAAATATAGATAAAACTTATTAAAATAAAAGATACAGCTAATAACTAATTAAAAAAATAGTTACATATGGTGGCCCATCCCTGCTACATCTGAACTAAAAAAGTTGACTGGGAGGATCAGTTGTTTGAAGCCAGTCTGGGATACATAACAAGAAAAAATATGTATGCACCAATAACAAGGATCTACACAACAGAAGTCATATGACTAACACCCTTGAGCAGGGTTTATTGCTAACTTACTTATTGCCTTTTGAATACAATTATAGAGTGGGTTTAAAGATTTATTTTCTATGTTTTATGTGTGTATGTGTCTTATTTGCTCAAATGGATGTGTGTTGTGTGTGTGGCTGGTATCTTCCAAGAAGAGTGTGCAGGAGTCCTTGGAGCTTGAGTCACAAGTTGTTGTGAGCTGTCACGTGTGTCCTGGGAACAGGTCCTCTGCAAGGGTAGCCAGTGCTTTTAACTGCTGAGGAACGTCTTGAGTCCCTATTATTATTTTTAAAAATAATTTAAAAATAATCTACCACACACTTCAAATTCTCATGATAAAGAAACCTCTAAGTTATGAATGCACATATAAATCATTTTTAAAAACCCCTTAAGAAGAATGAGATATCATTTGCTGATGTAGAAGAATAACATATTATTGAGAACAGATCAGATAAGAAGATAATTCTTCCTTTATTATAGCAAGAACACAGACACACAACATACACATTGTTTATTATTATGTATGCTTTTATTAATATACAGATACATTTCCATAGGAAATTATCGGAAAAATAAATCCTTAAGAAATTTTTTACAGTGAGTGGAATTTGAATATTAAATGAGTTGGAGGTTCACCAATTTATGTTTTCTATTAGATAGAATTAACATGTTACTTATTTATACAATAATTTTAAGGAAATAATTTTTTTACATAGAAACAAACATTCATAGTCTCCTGCTATACACTAAGTCAGTGGTTCTTAATCTGTGGGGTGTGACCCTTTCACAGGAGTTGCATATCAGATATCTTGCATATCAGATATCCACAATTCATAATATGAGAAAGATTACAGGTAAGATATAGCAACAGGTGTAATTTTATGGTTGGGGGTCACCACAATATGGGGAACCGTATTAAAGTGTTGCAGCATTAGGAAGGTTGAGAACCACTTAATGACTAAGTAATTACATTGGGTGATTTGACTCTATATACCAAAACCTTGAAGTAGTAAGTCAATACAACATCTTCAGGATATTTGTTTTGATAAAGTATCAGAAAATATAACAAAAGAACTCAGGTTTGTACTCTGAGGAACTGCGGTAGGAGGGTCACAGGTCAAGGTCAGCCTGAGCAACTCAGCAAGACCTTGCATCAAAAAGTAAAATGTAATAGTATTTGGAGATAGAGCTCAGTGGCAGAGTTCTTCTCTAGCATTCAGGAGGACCTATCTAACCCTTACACTCCAAAAAGGCAAGGTTTCCTTTGCTATTCCTAGATTATTACATTGAAAAGCTGGAGCGGTAAAGCTGTACATGATGACTCATCCTGTAAACTCAGTGGTTGGAAAATTAAGGCAGAAAGATTGCTGTGGGTTTGAGGTAAGTTTGGACTATGTTGTGAGGTCAGTGTAGGTTACCATGAGATCCTGTATCAAAATAACCAACCTTCTAAACAAACAATAAAACAAGAAGCAAAATGTTACAAAAACATGTATTCTAACAGAAGTTTACACTTTTACCATATCTTTTAACTAGGTTAGGAAGCATTGATCTTTTGTTTTTTTAAGATAGGGTTTTTCTGTGTATCCCTCACAGTCCTGAAACTCATTCTGTAGATCAGGCTGGCCTTGTATGCAGAGATCCATCTACCTCTGCCTATGGAGTACTGGGATTAAAGGAGTGTACCACCACTGCTGGAAGCATTACATTTTCAACAGTTTGTTCAAGTCAGATATTAACAAAGTAAATATTATGCTCAGTATGTTACAATTTTAATTATGTTAACATGTATCTGATTTAAAAAACAAATATAGATAGTCTAATCTTTAAGAACGGGCTACATTTTATCATTAAAATAATATTTTGTTGTACAACAAAACATAATTTTAAAAATGCCTCAAAGTACAGAAGGAGAAAATTCAATGGCTTTTAGGTGCTAAGTATTAAAATACTACTCTGCCAAAATATCTATAGCTGAGTCTCTCTCAAAAACTATTACTTATAAATTGATGTTTTAAAGAATGTGTGGAAACAGACTTTTGCTTCATAATGACATAAAATTCCTAAAGTTTTATAGAAATTTACAAATGCACACATTGGTTTTTGTCTTTATCAAGCATATTATTTGTAATACAAAGAACAAGAAAGCATTGTGTTTTCTTAATGTTTATCCAGAGATCAATTCTAAGACAGTTCCTCTTCCATGCCAATGCTAGCTATTTCATTAATACTTACATGTGAAATACACACAATGTATGGAGTTTCACTGGTGAATACAATACCACTATCTCTTCTCAAAAAGACCGTGCTTTTCTGTGGATACAGATAAGCAAAAACACTCCATTAAATGGCATACAATGTCATGGTATTATATAACCCCCTAGAATCTGAATGATTGCTGTTTAGGTAAATAAAATTTTCATCTCAAACCCTTGTTTAGCAAAAGGACCATAGAATAAACCAGGAGATACATGGCCTGCAGCTTCACACACTACAATGTTATTATATTAATGCACTCTAATACATGCTTATGCAGTAAGAGCCTCACAGAAAAGTAAGAGAGAGGCAGAGAAGACACTTTAGTGGGTTAAGTGCTTGCCGTGCTAGCATGAGACTGAGTTTGATCCCCAGAATAAATGTAAACAAAGTTGGGTAAAACGAAATTACTTACAATCTCAGCACAGGGCTGGGAGGGAAACACAGAACCTGGGGCTGGTTGTCCAGCCTACCTGGACATTTCTATGCTAGTGAGAGGCACAAAATAAACAAATTAGAAAAAAAACTATTTGGAGTCTGGGCTAAAGGCCTGTGATTCCCTACCCAGCCTGCTTGCATTATTTGTATACTGTGGTCTTGAAAATTATTACACATTTAGCAAGTAGGTGTTGTGTAGTTCCCACTACCAAAGAATGGAGTTTACAAAGATAATTGGAATAGGGCTCTGCCCCACTAGAACCACCTTATGGCCCAGTGGATGAGGCACAGGTAGAAAACTCCCATGATCTCAATATAGTTAATGCTGTGATCTATAAACTATCAACACATGCTAATGTATTTTTTATTGATTTAGTCATTATCCATGCAACATATGTTTACTGAGTTTTTGCTAAATACTGGGATCAATGTTAATGTAATGCTGAATGAAAATATCCATAGAGCCCACTATCACGGATAAAGTGATGATATCAAAAGATAATACCATTTTGAAAGTATTCTTGCAATTTTTTAAATTTTAATTTTTAAATTTAAATTAGAAACAAGGTTGCTTCACATGTCAATCCCAGGTCCCTTTCCCTTTCCCTCCCCTCCTCCCTGCCCTCCAACCAACCCCTCCAATATCCCATCATTTCCCCACGGAGGGTGAGGCCCTCCTTGGGGATTTCCATAGTCTGTCATTTCATTCAGGGCAGGGCCTAGATCCTTCTCCCAAGAGTCCAGGGTGAGAGTACATCTCTTATTGTTGGATGGGTACCCAAAGTCGATTTGCATGCCCGGGATAAATACTGATTTACTACCCAAGGCCCAATAGATTGCCTAGGCCTCCTCATTGAGTATTCTTGCAAATTTAACAAATACACTATATCTATAGTGGTTTGAGAAAAAAATGGCCCCCAAAAGGAGTGGCACTACTAGGAGGTGTGGCCTTGTTGGATGAAGTGTGTCACTGATGGGGGAAGTCCTGTGTATATGTCAATAAAGCACTGTTGGCCAATAGGGAAGCAGGATAGGTGGGACTAGGAGTCCAGGAGGACTCTGGGTAGGAGAAACACAGGGAGTCGAGATGTCACCACCATGGGGTAGGAAGCCTGGAAACTTCTCCGGTAAGAGAAATATTTAGATTAACAATTATGGGACAAATACTTAAGTCAGAACTAGCCAGTAAGAAACAAGCAAGGCCAACAGCTTCATAATTAATACAGCATCTTATGTGTTATTTGGGGACTACAACGCAGCAGAGCCCAGGCGACTGGCAGGGGAAAAACCAAATCAGCTCACAAGGAAAAGCTTCTCTTCACATAATGGTGATCAGGATTGGAATGATGAATTTCCACGTAGAATGACAAAAGCTTTAAAGGAATTTTAGAAGAATGGAGAGAAGCACAGATTTTTGGTAGCAGCATTTTCTCAGGTGGGCTCTGTTTTGCTAGCAACAAGCAGAGACTCATACGATTCGCTTAAGGGAGTCTTCCTGACTCAGCATTAAAAAAAAAACAAGGTTCTTTTAAGAGGCTCTGCTAACGATTGAAAGGTGTGTAAGCACAGCTGGAAGTGGCAATGACCACATCTCCAAGCCGGCACCTGGAGTCACGCTTATGCACGCCATCTTGGAAAAACGGCAGTTTAAACAGCCGCGGTTTTAACATATAAGACACATGGCCAGAAAAACATAAAGATTTACAGTAAAGTCAGACTTGGATGAATAAAAACCTCTAAAGGTTTACAGTGTGTTTAAAAATATATGTAAGATTGAGAGAGAAAAGGAAACGGCACAGTGGTAAATAAGTAGAGAATCCGGCTGTGGTGGCACAAGCTGGTAGGATTTGCTGCAGGGGCAGAGGCAGAGGCAGGCTGATTTCCAAGGAGAAACCCTGTCTCAGAGAAAAATAAATAAAAGTAAAAAATAGAATAATAATAGATAAATAAATAAGCAACATAAAGATGGAAAATACACAGACAGTCTGGATACTGTATGCTATTGTGTTTTTCAGTTATTTGACTGCTCAGAAAGGAACAACTGCTAAAGTACACTTGATTATAAATGCTGCTGAATTAATTCAACTTATATCTTTTGAAACTGCCTTGACCTCAAAATTTAAGTATAAGGATATGTTACTTGGGAAAGTAGTTTTTGTTTATGTTTCTAAGAAAATGAAAATCTGAGGATTCCTTCCAGGCTTCTGTGGTTTGATGAACCAAGACCCCCGGAAGCAGTGGACCAAGTGTTCCAACAACTGAAACATCTAAGATGATACAGTCTTATAGACCCTGAAACTAAGGACTTATACAGGTTTCTGAGTTTTGTCATGATCCCCATGGTATGAACAGCGCCCCCTTCCTGCATGAAGCAGTTTGGAATGAGCGACGTCCTAATTCCCATCTTGTTTATAAATCTTTGTTTTCATTTAAATGGGGTTGCTTATAATTGGCTAATGATCACAGCCAATCTCTTTTTATTGGTATAAAGGGAAATTATGGTATGGGTATGATTTTTCCTTTATTGATACAAATTCAAGGTCAATTTTGTGATATGTATATTTTTCCTCTTGATTAAGTATTGTGCTTATACTGATCTTTTAAAACATAATGAATAATGAAATATAGATTATAGATAGTTACTTATAATAGTCAGAACTTATAGTTAGGTAAGTTAGGTTTTCTAGATACACAGAAATATATTTGAGATAGATAGACAGTCTTCAAACCTTTCAAAGACCTTCAGAAAATGGTTTAGGGTTTTTCTTGACAAAGAGAAATATCTGCTCCTGGCAGCACCAATTACGTCTGAGATGGGCATCGAAGAAACTCATTATGGAGTTTGCTTTCGACATGGCAAGATTACCATTTGGGCAAGAAACTGCTCTTGTCTGGACTCTTTGACTGTTGCACTATAAACTGGACATGCAGTACCCACAGGAAAGTAACTACTGAACTCAAACAGTCCTTCAGGGTTCCTGATTCATGGAAGAGTCTATGAGACTTTCTGAGGACACAGAAAAATGACTGACAGACTGCCAATGCAGATGGACAGTTTGAAATTTCCTGCTTTGCTGAGAAATCTTCTGGACACTGGACACACTGTGGCCTATGGGCTGAAGATAGATGCCCCAACATTAAAGAGGAACATCTGGTGACTGTTCAGGTAGCAAGATGTCTCTGTCAGTCCTAGTGTTTATATAATATCCTTCTGTGGTCTTTGATAGAGTTGAAGACAGACAGTTATAGTTATAGTTTTCCTTAGTTATGATAAAAGATAAACTACATATAGAACTTTGGACTCACAAGGATGGGATAGATGGTATTTTCTTTAAATCTTGCTAAAATATTGTAACTGTGTTCTTACTTGATAACTGTTCTGTTATATATAATTTGACTATGTTAAAGCTAAGACCTTTCTTTTTGTTTAGACAGAAAAAAGGAGATGATGGGGGAAGTCCTGTTTATATGTCAATAAAGCACTGTTGGCCAATAGGGAAGCAAGATAGGTGGGACTAGGAGTCCAGGAGGACTCTGGGTAGGAGAAACACAGGGAGTCGAGATGTAACCACCATGGGGTAGGAAGCCCGGAAACTTCTCTGGTAAGAGAAATACTTAGATTAACAATTATGGGACAAATACTTAAGTCAGAGCTAGCCAGTAGGAAACAAGCAAGGCCAACAGCTTCATAATTAATATAGCCTCCTGTGTGTTCATTTGGGACTGATGTGGTTCTGGAACAGGCTGGCGGGAAGGCTTCCCTTTACATGTCACTGTGGGGGTGGACTTTGAGGTCAGTTTTGCTCCAGCTTCCTTCAGTGTGACAGTCAGTTGATTCTCTGCTGCCTTCTGGTCAAGATGTAACCAGCACCACATCTGCCTGCATGCTGCCATGCTCCCCATCATGATGATAATGGACTGAACCTCTGAAACTGTAAGGTGCCACCTCAATTAAATGTTTTCTTTGTAAGAGTTGCTGTGGTCATGGTGTCTCTTCCCAGTGATAAAACAAAACAAAATAAAACATATAAGACAGTATCTTAATATACTTAACTGTAAGTAAAGGCGCTAGATACCTGCTTTGCTGAGATGCCATTTCAAATAGTAACACGCAAGATACCTATCAATAAATGAATCTGTAAATGGTATATTAAGTGAAGTGACAGAAATGGAATCAACAGGATAATTTTTACTTTTGCTTAGTCTGGTGATGCAAAACAAAGCTTTATAACAGACCTCACCCAGGTGTAAGATTGTAAAGGAATGCTAGTATCTTTAAAATTACACAGGTGTGTGTGTGTGTGTGTGTGTGTGTGTGTGTGTGTGTGTGTGCATGGATGTTTTGTCTGCAGGTATGTTTGGGTACTATGTGAGTACAGTCCCCATGAGGCCAAAATGGGAGATCAGATTCCCTGAAACTGGAGTTACAGGTGGTTGTGAGCTGTCATGTGTGTGGGTTGCCTGGAAAAACAGTGCTCTTAACGCATCTGCCATTTTTCAGCACTGCGTTTATGTATTCTTAAAAACTTCCTGCATAACTTACCTATGTTACTTTTTAATTGCAAAAATTTGGGGCTTTCATCATTATAAGAAAATATCTGAAGCTGGGTTACATTATAAGGAAGAGAGACTTATTCAGTCCACAATGTTAGAAGCTAAAAGGGTCATATTGATTCTGACACTAGGGAGGGGAGGGGCTCATAGGCATGGCCTTGTGATGGGAATTCCCAGTTGCAGAGAGGAAGGAGTGATGAGCAAAGGGGTAAAGACTGGGCTGGTGAAACCCATAGAAACAGCTGACCAGACCAGGGGGAACTCATGGACCCTAGACTGATGGCTGAGAGGCCAGCATGGGACTGATCCAGACCCCTGTAAATCTGGTTATCAATGAGGAGGCCTTCGCAATCTATGGGGCCTCAGGTAGTAGATTCGACATGGAGTGGATCCTCTCTCAGCAGGGCACATGGGGGAGGGTCTACGACCTGCCTGGGATGATAAGACAGACTTTAGAGACCACCTTCCCTTGGGAACAGAGTGGGGATTGGATGGAGGGTTGGGGGGTTTAGTGGGGACAGAGAAGGAGGGGAAGGAAAGGGAGCTGGGATTGACATGTGAAGCAGCTTGTTTTCTAATTTAAATAAAAATAAAAAGAAAGAAAGAAAGGAAGAAAGAAAGAAAAAGAAGGGCCTAGGGCAAGTTACAAAGCCAAAAAGCAGTGCAAAGTTTGGGATTAATCTTATATCAGGCCTTCTCACAAGAACTCATGATCCCAGAATAGCCACAACAATCCCTTCAGAGGGCCAAGATCCAAATGACCCAATGACCTCCCTCTAGGCCCACCTCTTAAAGGTCTAGGACACTTCTGTTTTTCATCACACTGGCTACCAAATTTCCATTACATGAATGCTGGGGGAACAAGCGATATCCTAATTATAACACCAGGAGAGAGAGACAGGGAGGCAGACAAGCAGAGTAGAGATGAGGGAGGAGGTTGGAGGACCTTAAAAGAATGTGCCATTTTCTCATTAAAAGGATAATTATTCTTCATATCTCTTTAGCATGTACTTAAATGAGCACTGAGCAAGCCTGAAGGTGTTGTCTCTTGGCCAGGTGATTGACTGGCACTACTGAATTACCATGCTCATTTATGTTTTGGGTACTTCGGAATGTTAGGTCTGCAGTTAAGACCCACTGTAAATGATTGTGCCCTTAAAAACAGCTAAGCCTAAACTATTTTCAACAGAAGCTACTGTTGTTTGTCACATGTTATAAAGACATCTATTATGGAAACAGCCAATGGGATAAGACAAAGCGGATTCTGTGAATAGAAAATCTCTGACTGGTAACTTCAGCGTCATATTTTTAGTGGATCCCCATTAGTTGATTTCTAATGGATGTTGTAAACATCAGTTTTCTGATGTATTACCATATAAAGTAATTTAAAGATATATAATATTGAGAAAAATCTTCATATTAACGGAAGTCTTTTTGTAGCTTATTGAATTTTAATTAATTAAAAATTCTGTATAGCACATATACTCCTTATATAGTATACCTATATTTTATTAATATAGAAACTAAGTAGATTTACGATGTTTCTGCTTGTAAAAAGCTAACTAGAACTAATGGATTTCTTGTGTGTTTCTAAGCAACATGAACTAATTGGTGTTAGTAATGAAACCAGAGAAATTTGACAAATACTTAAATCAAAGGGAAAGATACCTCTGACAATCAACTGATCAAAAGCATTAATAAAATTTTCCATAAACATATCTGAAATCCTAAAAAGCGTTTCCTTTGGATTTTTAGTTTGCTATTCTCAATGCATTGCATTTTAGTAATGGTACTGCATAATAATACTCTAAACATAATTTAGTTTATGTTTCATTTGTGGGAGAGTTAATGATGTTGGGAAGTAAGTAGTGTTAAGAAATTATAAAAGATAGATTTCCTTCTTTAATGGAGTCATTAAAGATAATTTTGCCTTCGATGCTTATCTTAGAAAAATTAGTTTCTGGGATCAAGGAATTTGAGCATTGTTTATAAGCCATTATATCCCATCTATAATAATTATAACCTCATAAGAAGAAATGAAAGAGGTGGAGGGAAGGAGGAAAAAATATGATTTGTGTTGATGAGCTGACTGGAAACTTTTTTAAATGTTTTAGGAGTGTTATGAATAGTGTCAGTCTTCCAATGTACCTCAGCCATCCATATCACTAGCTGTAAACTTGGGCAAAAGGTATCAAACCAGCACATTAGGACCGTGTTACCCAGCTCTGTTGGAGAAAGACAGGCCATTCTTCTTGGGAGATGCAGGCAGGAGCTGAACTGAGAAGGTCAAAGGTTTTGAAAGTGTTACTTCTCTACTTAGGAAACCCAACACTGATTATAATCAAAGAGAAGTATTGTGCAGAACCCAGGACAAATGGGTCAGAGGGCAGGACAGATGAAGTGCACACAGTGCTTCACTCCTGGGTTTCCAACAACAAAACCATCTCCAGGTCTAGCTCAGCAGGGTTGGCAACCTTCTTGGGATGACGTGATGATTCTGCTATGGAGTATACGAAGAAATAAAGAAGGAAAATGAAACATTTCAAATATATGATTTTGAGTGATTATCTTAATGTGATGTGTGTCTTTCTGTGTGTAAGTGTATATGCATGTATTTGTGTGTGCATGTGTAAATTTATAACTTGAAATGAACACAGAAAATGAAGTTTTGTTCAGATATGCTATTGTAATAAATACTTTCTAATGCTTAGTGTCATCCCCTGATAAAGTTTTAATTCTTTCATATATGTTGAGGGTCTGTGAGTTGGTTATCACTTCCTTCCACATGTACCATTCATTCTTAGATTACAGTTGAGTACTATCTATCAGAATGTTGACATTCTCATGATGAAGGGCAAAAGCCCACTGAAGTGGCGACATGGTATCATAGATTTGGTAGCTCCGCACAAGTTCTGAGGGTCACAAGTATAGGCTTGACTTCAGTTTTGAGTTGCAGGAGACTAAAACCAGAGCGTTTGCTGTCAACCCTACCTGAAAGAGGGTTCTTGCACTCAAGTTCACAGCAGAGTGCAGGATTTGGGTCTTCTTTTCTTTCCTGTCTCTTTGTGGAGGGATATTCTACTCCCTTGGGTATCTCTGAAGTCTGGGCACAAATACTCCCTAGACCTTAAGACAATGAATGGGTGATGCTGCTCTTTCTCATGTTTGGCAAATCTCTAATGTTCTTTATGCTACTGAATGCTCCCTGCTTTCTCTTCAACCACTTCTTAGTTGAATCTTTATTGTTCATTTTATGCTCTTCAGAACTGATGTGAACACATTGAACCTAAGGTTGGCTGGGTAAGGAGTTATATATGGGGTATCCAAGGAAACAGCAGTTGACCCTCATGTAAGTTATAATTGCTCCCTTTGTGGTTAAACATTCTTGAAGATTCTGATAGGTTCTTCCTGCTTAAGCAGTGGGCATGGTGTGTGGGGTCTCCTTATCCATGACACGTACATATGAGGTACAAGCTTCATTATAATATCTTTTGCATTGCTCTTTTGAACCTCCTTGTGGACTTTTTGATAAGATCTCGGGAAAGAAAAATATAAAAGGAAGATCTGGTCTATCATGCTATGGGAGATAGAAACTCACTTTAACACAAGAAATATGTAACCAATCTCAGAAATATTCATTAAGCTAATGTAGGAATAACAGACCCAGAATCTGTAAGCATCTGTCTGCTTCTCTGGTTAACTCGCACCTGTCTTTGAAGTATGTGTTTGTTTTCTGTCACTGCAATAAATCTTCTCTAGTGTGAGTTTGCTATCTCTCATTGCAATAAATCTGATTCTCTGTTGTCCACTCTTGAATTCCATCCTCAGCAGGCCAAGTTCTTCCCAGACTCCCAGTTCTGGTGGCAGATTCACCAGATAATACAGGACAATCTCCTATTTTTAAAGTTAGTGATTAATGACCTTAATTATATCCACAAATTCCCTTCACTGCAGCACTTAGAATAGTGTTTGGCTGAATAAGTGGGAGACAAGAGTCTTTGGAGACATCTTTAAAGTTTGGTCTTTAGAATTTTAAGACTGTGATAAATTTCCTAATATCTACATGTATTGAAGGGACTGTTGAAAAGCAAGATCAATAGAAATAAAAAAAATACCTCGAGTTGGTAAGAGGTACACTGGTGTCCTGAGCTTAGAGGAATTGTATATCCATCTTATAAAACTGCTTCATAAAAGAAACAAAGGCATTTAAAATTTGTGGCTTGGGCACAGAGTCCCCTGTCCAGGTACTTGGACTCATAGTAAAGGCATTTGAACCTGGACACAAAAGGGGATTCAGTTCCAGGCTACTATATTGGAGTCAGAAAGGATCAAGTTAGGCAAGCTTACAACTTTAGGAGTAGTCAGGTGGAAGATGGAGAGGGCAGAGTGAAAGGTATAGTTTCTGAATAGGAGCTGGAAAGAAGGAAAGCCCAGCAGACAGAGTCTGCAGATGTTAAGGGGCAGACTTCTGAGGTACACAGGCACTGGACAGTGTCCCTCCCATGCCTTGCCCTTGATAGTGTCATTTTTCTTTACACTAGTTGGTTTAGGTTGATTCTTTTTCAGACTCCAAAACACTATTTCATCTGGAGCATGAAGGGTCACATCTCAAAGGTCTCCTCACCTAGTCCACACATTGGAGATACTTCCTGTGTACCTCAAAGTGTATGTTGCTATGATGATTAATATTGAGTGTAAATTTAATGTGAGTTGGAATCAACTAAGAGACATGCTTCTAGAAAGGTCTCAGAGAATATTTCTCTGAAGAAAAAGCTTAAGGAAATAGATCTACTTCCTTAGTCACCACTATTCTCCTAGATATAAAGAAGTCCAAATGAAACAAAAAAACAAGCAAACAATAAACCACTTAACCATGTGGAATATCAAATTTATCTTTAGTTCTCATTGTGGAATTTCAAAGCAAATATTTTCTTTTGCAGCTTAGTTCTACAGTTTTCCTCTACTTCTATACTTTGAAATTTTTACTTTTTTCATATATATATATATATATTTCTGTGTGTGTATGTCTGTGAGTGTATGTCACATGTGTGTGGGTGCCCAAGGAGGCCAGAAGATGGTGTCAGATTCTCTGGAACTGGAGTTAGATGTTAAAACATCTCTCTAGGCTCTCTGTACTTTTAAAAATAGGCAACTAAAATGGTCAGACAAAAATGGTCCTTCAAAACTTCAAGGGGGCAAAGAGAATGAATCCAAAGTCACACAGATTTGCTGGTTTGCCTCTGCCAGAAGGAAATGGGTGCCATCTGGGAGGAGATTTCATTTGCTGCCTAATTAATTCTCCATGTTCCCTGATATGCTAGTGCATAGCTCTTAGATACAACTGGAAAAGGGAACAGATGGTGTTGTGCAGTTACCTATTGCCTACTGTGATCTTCTCTCTAATTAATCTAAATACAGCGCCCATTATTTTATCTTAATCAAAACTTCAACTAGCTAAGTTTTTCCTAGGTATCATTATGAAGTTATTTGCCTTTGTTCCCATTTGCTTAATGCCTCCTGATGTTTGCCTTGAGTTGCAAGGCCTTAAAAAGGTTGCAGAAGCATGCACATCCGGCATGGTGCTTCCTTCTATAACTGCAGGTCCTCCAGTTGTTAATGTCAGAACTCTAATCCAGGGACAATGGGCATGGACTATCCGAATTATTTTAAGTTAATGAGTCACATAAGCACAATAAAGCTCATATTCTTTTTTTTGAAGATTTCATTTTGTTTTAATCTATGTGTCTCCCTGTGTCTATGCCATGTGGATGCAGCTGCTTGCACAGGCCAGAAGAGGGGTTAGATCTTGGAAGCTGGCTTTACAGAAGGTAGTGAGACACCTGACAGGGAGGGACACTGGGAACCAAATTAAGCTCTTGTGAAATAGCAACATATGCTCTTAACATCTGAGCCATCCCTCCATCCCTTCATAGTCTTTATTAAAATAATAATAATAATTATTATTCTCAAGCTATGCCTAAGATAATATGTATAGGACTTAGGACTCTGAAACATGAAATGTCCAATTTTCCGTGTTAACATAAATATTAGATTTCTACTTTAATATTACTGAATCTGTGGCTTTTTTACATGTAATTCTTTTTTAATTATTATTATTTTTCATTTAGGTTAGAAGAAATCTTGTTTCACATGTCAATCCCAGCTCCCTCTCCCTTCTCTTCTCCCCTGTTCTCCCCACCAGGTCCCCCCCACAGCCATCAATCTGGGATCCAAGAGCTTCCCCTAGTTCAGGTCAATTGTTTCCATGAGTAAAACCATCCCAGTCTTAACTCCTTTGCCCATCAGTTCTCTCTTTCTAAGACTGGATTCCAGGAGGTCAGTTCAGTGTTTGTGGGTATTTGCCTCTGCTTTCATCAGTCGCTGGATGAAGGTTCTGTTTCTTAAACTCTCTGGTAGTGGGATTGTATGCTGGCATTCCCCTGATTAATGTCTAAAATCTATAAATGAGTGAGTACATACCATATTTCTCTTTTTTTGTGACTGGATTACCTCACTCAGGATGGATTCTTCTAGTGCCATCCATTTGCCTGCAAATTTCAAGATTCCATTGTTTTATTCCGCTGAATAGTACTCCATTGCATAAATGTACCACATTTTCTCTATCCACTCTTCTGTTGAGGGTCTTCTAGGTTGCTTCCAGGTTGTGGCTATTACAAATAATTCTGCTATGAACACAGTGGAACAGACATCCTTGTTGTATGAATGGGCATCTTTTGGGTATATGCCTAAGAGTGGAATTGCTGGGTCTTGTGGTAGACTGAGTCCCATTATCCTGAAGAATCTCCATACTGATTTCCAAAGTGACTACAAGTCGGCACTCCCACCAGCAGTATAGGAATGTTCCCCTTTCTCCACATCCTCTCCAGCGTAAAATGTCCTTGGAGTTATTGATTTTAGACATTCTAACAGTAGTGAGATGGAATCTCAGAGTTGTTTTGATTTACATTTCCTGGATGGCTAGGGATGTTGAGCACTTTTTCAAGTGTCTCTGGGCCATTTTAGACCCCTCTACTGAGAATTCTCTATTTAATTCTGTACCCCACTTTTTGATTGGATCCTTTGATGTTTTGGAGACTTGCTTCTTGAGTTCTTCGTAAATTTTGGAGATCAGCCCTCTGTCAGATATGAAGTTAGTGAGTTGTCTTTTTGTCTTGCTGACTGTGTCCTTTGCCTTACAGAAGCTTCTTAGTTTCAGGATGTCCCACTTATTAATTGTTGATCTCTGTGTCTGTGCTACTGGAGTTATGTTCAGGAAGCAGTCTCCTGTATCAATTCGTACAAGGGTACCACCCAATTTCTCTTCTAAGAGGTTCAGTGTAGCTGGATTTATGTTGAGGTCTTTGATCAATTTTGACTTAAGTTTTGAGCATGGCGATAGACATGGATCTATGCGCATTCTTCTACATGCCAGCATCCAGTTATGCCAGCACAATTTGTTGAAGATGTTTCTTTTTTCCATTGTATATTTTTAGCTTCTTTGTCGAAATTCAGATGTTCATACATGCATGGGTTAATATCAGGGTGTTCAATTCGATTCCATTGGTCTACCTGTCTATTTTTGTGACAATACCAAGCTGTTTTCAGGACTATAGCTCTATAACCAAGCTTGAAGTCAGGGATGGTGATGCCTCCAGATGTTTCTTTGTTGAATAAGGTTGTTTTGGCTATCCTGGGTCTTTTGTTTTTCCATATAAAGTTGATTATTGTTCTTTCAAGGTCTGTGAAGAATTGTGCTGGGATTTTAATGAATCTGTGGCTTTCAAAAGTATCTGTAAGCAAATTCAGCATTACATTTATTTTTTTCTCATAGTGATTGATAATATCATCCAGTCATCTTCTTCCCTGTTCCTCCTTATAAGTTTCCAGAGGAAACTGAAAATTAGAGAACCTGTGATTTTCCATTGAAAATGATTTTATAGTATTTTTAGCAAACTAATGGAAGAAATATATCCAAGGTAGGCTAGCTATGAATCACATGACAGGTAAATTTACTTCATTTTATTTTTTCTTTAAAATGTTTCCTTTTATTGAAATCATATTAGTGTCTCATACAATATATCCTGGCTCTACTTCCCCTCCCTCCACTTCACATAGTTCCTCCCACCTTCTCTCCCTTCTGGGTCTACTCCATTTTTCTCTGTCTCATTGGAAAAGAACAGGCTTCCAAGAGACAACAACCAAACATGGCAAAGTAAAATATAATGGGAGAAAGCAAAAACCATCATATTGATGTTGGACATAGCAACCTAACAGGAGGAAATGAGTCCCAAGAGCAGGTACAAGAGTCAGACAGAGACCCACTTGTTCTCACAGTTAGGAGTCCCATAAGAATACTAAGCTAATAGCTTTAATTTATGAAAAGGGTTTGTTGCAGACTCATGTAGGCCCTCAGTCTCTGTGAGCTCATGCTCTTAGCATAGTTGATTCCAGGGTACTTATTCTCTTGGTTTCCTCCATCCCCTCTGACTGTTACAATCTTTTTGCCTCCTTTTCCATTGGTCCCCTGAGCTCTTAGGGGTGAGATTTTATGGAGGCCTCCCATTTAGACTCTTTCCACATAATGTCTGGCTGTGGGTCTCTGCATCTATTCCTATAGACTGCCAGGGCAAGCCTCTTTAATGATGGCTGGATCTATGATTACAGAAGAATATCACTAGGAGTATCATTTTATTGATACATTTTTGTGTGTTTAGACTAATAGTGTTTGGTTTTACCCTAGGTCTCTGGGATATCTAGTCTCTGATTCTGGGTAAGCCAAGCAGTGTCATGTACATGTTCCTTCTTGGGGGAGTGGGCTTTATGATAACTCAGACATTATTTGGCTACTCCCACCTGGTGGCACCATTGTTGTAGCAGGCTTTTTTGGGGGAGCACCAACCAGCTCCTAAATCATGACATGGAGACTTATTATAAATGCTCAACCTTATCTCTTATTTTAATCTGTTTCTCTTTATCTATATTTTGCCTCAGAGCTTCTTACCTTTCTGTACATCTTACTTTCCTGCTGTCTCTGTCTGACTAGCTGGCAACTGCCTGTCTTGGCTTCTGGCCCCAGGCATGTTCTCCTTTTTGTCCTTGTCCTTTTCTCCTTCCCTACTTTTCTCTTCTCTTCTTCCTTTCTTGAGCCTAGATTTCTCCTTCTATTTATTCTCTCAGCCCTCCAGCTGTGCCTATTCCTCCCTCTGCCTAGCTATTGGCTCTTAAGATTTTTATTAGACCAATTAGGTGCCTTAAGAAGGCAAGGTGGGATAGCAACAAATCTTTTCATAATTAAACAAATGTAGCAGAAACAAATGCAACACACCTTTACACAGTTAAAGTAATATTCTGCAGCATAAACAAATGTAACTCATCTTTGCCCAGTTAAAATAGCACACCAAACACATTACTCTAGCATATTTTTCGGGCAGGACTTATTGTAGGTCAAAGGTTTTGCAGCTGGCTTGGATTCCATGTCTCTCTTTTGGTAGCCTGCAGAATATTTTCTCTCAGCAAAGAGACTGAATGTAATGTTGAAGGCTCCATGTAGGCATCAGCTCGACTTCTCCATATTCAATGAGCTGTGTGGGTATCGTCCTCAGACAGTCTAGCTATCAGTTTGTTAAGCGCAACTGTTTGTCTTAACAACAGACTGGATTATTTGGGATTTCCATGTGGCCCTCTTGGTCAGCAACTCAATTGAATGCAACCCAGTACTACCACTGAAGGCTTTACCTGCTGTAAAAAGATGGCCTGTTGAGACTCCATGTCCTCCATTACTGGAGTCCTCATTGGGATCACCTTTGTATATTTTAGAAAGTTTCCACTGAGAAGGTCTATGTGCTCTGTTGGGGATAGGGTCAGAGAAGGAAGGGAGACCACGGGAATGTTTCCTAACAAAGCGCTAGGGATTAGACTTGAGGCAATGTGTTGGATCTCAATAGTTACAGGAGAGGTAGAGTGGTCCTTGGGTTATCAGGAGGCGTTTGCTTGGAATGTGCGAGGACAGTTAGAAAGAGAATATCTGTGGGATCTACAGGAGATAAGGGTGCAGGAAGGTTGCCAATCTTGTCCTTCTGCAAAGCTGGGCATGAGACTGGGAAATTGGATCTGGGGGAACAAAGAGCTACTTACATTTACTAGAGCTAGAAAAATAATAACTAGTTATTAATTAGTACAGAAAACAACCTCAATTAAGTAAACATACATTTAATTTAATAAGGTAATTTTCCTAATTGTACAGTTGTAATATATAGCATATTTTATTTATATATTACAAATATATATATATATATATACGTGAATTTTCACAGTAAATAGATTGTGTTACATCAGTCAAGGTAGGATAATTTGTATTTCCTGACCCTAGGACTTCTTTACCAAGTGAGGCAATTTAAGTATCTGTTCAGAGTAACATTTTTCTTTGGAAAGTAGCTAGCTGGAGAATTGATTCATTATGCATTCCATTTTTTGCTACAGTTCACATATACACTTATCATTCTGCATTGCTATTCAATTTTTGCTTTTTACATGACTCTTTCACAAATCTGAGAGGTTGATTCCAGGAATCAGAGCTCATATCTAATTTACTTTTTATCCCCAGAATCTAGAAATGTGCTTGGCACATTGTTTGGAATCAATGGGTGTTACAAAATGAATGAGTGCCCAGATCTACCTGAAAAGGTGATGATAGAATATAAGACAAACTCAACATGCATTTCACTCAGGTGAAGAATAATGAACCTGATTATTGAGTGGATGTGAAGGAACTCACAATAATCCTCCCTGAAAAAATCTATCTATTCATGCCATGCCCAAATGTTTCACTCCTTTTGTTTCATCCTCTTTTATGCTTCAGGGAAGCAAAGGCAATCCTAAGCCCAGCTCTCTGTAAATGCCTCAGCCTGGCCTGTCTAGTAGTTGCTAACTGCTGTTCAGGTACAGTAGAATGAGTTTACTGCTTCTCTATCTTGAGACATTCTGACTGTGCCCTGGAGTTTCCACTGCCTTCATCTGTAATTTTCAGCACTGCTCAATCAATAAACAATGTCAGTCTACCTAAGGTATTTTCTTCTCCTCCCTGCCCATAAATCATGTCTAAAGAATATATTCAGTTCTTATGTGTGGCCTTTCCATAACTTACATGAGAGAAATAGACAAAACATCTGATTAAGGAGGTACTTTAGCTAAAATGTAACTGATCTCAGTTCTCTTGATGGATAATATTCCAGATTCTACTGAAATCTACTCATCAGAAGGGAATTTAGCACCTCAAAAAACCCATTGCAGTGCAATTTAGCATTTTATGACATTTTTTCCAGTACGTGCCAACATACATTACCTTTTGTTTGGTAGATTTTCTCAGAAATCATATTATAAATCCAAAGAAAAGTCATCTACATTTGAATGGGACTTCTTAATAACTTAGTTTACTGGTGTCTAGAGTTCTTCAGAAGCATCTTTTGTATGCTTGTTACATAGTTAACATTTAGGGCCTTGCCACTTCTTGGGATTCACTTGTTTCTACAGCTGTTTCTCCATTGATTAATGTGGTACTCAGTTTTAAACTATAATTTAGTAAACCAATACTTATGTTTCTCCATTAATTACTTTACTATATTACTCAGTTTTAAACTATAATTTAATGAACCAATACTTGGTTGTAATTCTTTGGGTGTAATATATTTGAGTTTGCTTCGGTGTGGGTGTGCCTGCACATGTATGGGTGTGGTGGCCAGATGTCAATGTCCAGTGTCATCCTCAACTACTCTCTATCTTGTTTTTTGAGGTAGAGTTTGTCATCGAAGCCTGAGTTCACTGATTTGGATAAATTGGTTGCATCACAATCCTCAGGGATCCTCTTGTCTTTGCCTCATCAGTACTTGGATTACAGGCACAGGTCGCCATGCTCTGGGTTTTTACATGGTTGCTGGGAATCTGAACTAAGATCTTAATGTCCAAGTAAAAGCATTTTACCAACTGAGCCCATCTTCCCAGCCTCTTTCATACAGTTTAGGGAATTGTGTTAAGTTAAAAATTGAATGTTTTTTGTTTGTTTGTTTGCTTGCTTGCTTGCGTTCTTCTCTAACAGGGTCTTATTCCTCTGTCACCCAGGCATCATAGAAATCATTATGCATTCCAGGTTGGCCTTGAACTTGTGACTTAAACCTTCCAAGTACTTAGATTATATGAATTAAGTCACCATATTCAACTCCAAATAGAATTTTTAATTAGGTTATATCTCCCAATCTATTTAGCCATTTTTATGACAGCTTAATCCTTATACTCATTCAAAGGAAATGAATTATTTTCCTTTTGATTGAATCATTTGTTAATATTAGAACAAAGATACAGAAGGGTTTAATGGTTTGTAAGATCCTATCAAGTTGTGTAAGTGGGAACCCATTCACAGTATCCTAATTCTGGAGTAGTAAGTGAGAAATAAATGGCATGATAGATTTACACATTAAATATGGAATCAAGTCAATTCATCTGATTGCCTCATGACCCTTGGATACCAGTCTAATAAGGCAAACACAATAGAGACAACTAAAAAACAAGGGGGATAAATGCTCCCCATTTTCCATAGATATCATTGGTATTTAATATTGACTAATGTAAATGTCATAAAGCTACTAGCTTATATCTGATGAAGCATAGCTTACAAGCCTGCACCCACATGGGTGAGAAGTCCTGCTGGTCAATAAGGCAGAAGCTCATTCCTTCTCTTGTACAGCTTTGGGATGCATTGATCTTGTTTAGTGTTCTAAATCTCACTCAGACCATAGCAGTCTCAGTTACTCTCTTCTCTTGATGAGCTCTAAGAAAGTCAGACACACAGCCAAATATTTAGCAGAGCTCCAAGAATCCTAACAAAGAGGGGGAGGATTGTAGGAACCAGAGGCAGGTCAAAGATACTACAAGAACATGGCCCACAGAATCAAATAACCAGGAGTTTTAGGGCCTCACATAAACTAATCAGGGAGCCTGTATGGGACTGACCTAAGCCCTCTGTATATATGTTATGTTTCTGTAGCTCAGTGTTCTTATGGGACTCCTAACAGTGGGAGTGGGGACTGTCTCTGACTCTTTTGCCTACTTTAGGACCCTGCTCCTCCTACTGGGTTGTCCCATCCAGCCTTGATATGAGGGTATGTGCCTAATCCTTCTATATCTTGAATTTTTTAATTTTAGAAATAATATTATTTTACACATCAGTCCCCACCATTCCCTCACCCTCCCATCTTCCCTTTCCCCCCACAGATCCCCAGCTGCAATAGTATCCCTCCATAGGGAATGGGCTCCCAGTTTGTGCACTAGGAATAAACAGTGAATCTACCTTTAGAGGTCCCATAGACTTCCCAGGCCTCCTACCTGGCACCCATATGCAGAGGGCTTGGTTCAGTTCAATGTTGGTTCCCCAGCTTTACAAGTAGGGTCTCTTGTGGTCTTACTAGGTCAGGTAAACCGTTTCTGTGGGTTTCTCCAGCACGGTCTTGTCTCCTTTGCTCATCCCTTGTCCTCTACAAATTATTGTAACTTTTTTATGCCATGGTTGGCTGATATATTTGGGAGGCATGTACTTTTCTAAAGGGAAGCAGAGGAGGAGAGGATCTGGGGGAGAGGGGAGGTTGGGGGAGGAACTGGGAGGAGAGGAGGGAAGGGAAGAAACTGCAGTTGGGATGTAATGTATATGAGAAGAATAAAATAAAATGCTAAGTCGGAATGCACTGGGAAAAAAAGAAAGTAAGAAAGAAAGTCAGGTCATGCAGTGTTGGTACATGCCTTTAATCCCAGTGCTTGGAGGCAGAGGCAGGAGGATCTTTTAGAGTTCCAAGCCAGCCTACTCTACAGAGGGAATTCCAGGGCATGCTCCAAAGCTACCCAGAGAAACCCTGTCCCTGTCTGGAATAACAAGCAAGCAAGCAAACAAACAACAACCAAGTCAAACCAAACAAACAAAGAAAGTCAAACCTTGTGTTGTGTCCTGGGTCCTGCTCAGGTTATTGCAGGCACAATGAAGGCATTCTGTTACAGATTTGTGCAAGTTTTCAAAGTTCTTCAAAACTGGGTGATCAAATCATTCACACAGACAGTCTCATAAGTCAATATTCAAGACAGATTCACAGTGAATGGCTTGGTAAGTGCTAATTCTATGCAATACTCTTTCAGAGAAAATAAATAAATAACATAAAAATGAGAAGTGATTTTCACTTTACTTACACCAAAGTTAAGCTAATGAACAAAAATAAAACCCTAAGAATTCTAACTAAACTTCTAAATATTTCACTCAACAATGAATTTGGCACAGTGTCCACTGGGTAAAAAGGACTTGGTAAGTACCACTCACATGGAAATGCAAATAAAGATTCAAGTGCTATCTCACTTCTTGAAATTGTACAGTAAAAACTGGAAGGATCTTTTATACTTCCAGGTTTTTCTAAACTTTAAGTTACTCTCAATCAAAGAAATAAATGATTAATTAATGAATCTTGGGAGAAAATGTACTAATTAAGTATAAGTCATTTAGTTTTTAAAGTTTTAAAATCTATTTTTAAATGTAGTAAGTGTACTTCGTGTTTTTTAAGAATCCAATTACATTTCCAAAACTTAAGATAGGGTGTCATAGTTGGGCAAGTGAAGGGTGAAAAAATAAATAAGAAATGCTTCAGGCCCTTCATATTCTGAATGCTTGAGTAAATGAAAAGCATCCATGCAAGTAGGGTGATAGTTTCACCTGGTTCATAAAAAAATTGATTTATACAGAGAGAATTTGTGTCCATCTCCATCCCAATTACAATGACAGGTCTGTAGTTTCAGTTGCAAAGAAAGTATAAAGGGGATATATAAACATATCATTATTCCAAAATTGTAAAATCTTGTCTCCCATTTAAGCACACAGCTTATTAAACTTTTGGATGATTAAGCCAAGAAAGAATTAGAAGCAGCAGTTTTCTTTTGTTTCTACAGCAAATTCCTAATAACATTTTTACAGCCTGTCTAAAGCAATGGCTTAAATCCTAGTTTATCTCCACATTTAAGCTTCTCCATCTTTCCATTTATATGCTGTAGTAAATATCCATCTTCAACACTGTGGAAGATAAACTATTTGTATTCTCAACTTATTCTTCATAAGCAATCCCAAATATTGCCACAAATAAAAGGGAAAATAAGCTAGGAGTTAAATAAGATAATGGTGAGTTAGATACTGTACAGTATATTTCTAAACCATTAACAAGCAAATGGGATATAAACAAATCAATATCAGAACCTATAAAAGCATGAAAAGGCAAGACATCAGCATTTAAAGAATGTTCTTGTCAGTATATTACTGGAATCTGCTACAGACATGTGCCCTGGGGAGTAGTCAATTTACTTTTATTGCTCTGGTTATGAGTTGACTATTCTGGGTGAAATAGTCAGAAGATGGTGAGAGAAAAAACATTTGTTGTCTCTAGTCGTTTGGGGTGGATTCTTACAAGGTGAAATGCAAAAACTTACAGCAAGATGCCATGAAATTCCAGGAAACCCAGGGTACTAGTCAGAGGAGTATGACTGCATGTTCAAGTTTTTGCACGCCTGAAGCCTCCTGAGCACCTTGTGAAGACTTATGACAAACATCTTCACTCCCAAGACACTGGAAGTTGAATTATACTTTAAACACATAACCAATAAGAAACTCTAAGACAGGGTGAGTTTTAAGAAAACTTACTTCATCTGCTGCAGATAGAAAAAAGAGACTACTCCAGGTAGTACCCCATATTCTTTAGCTGATTATGGCATCCTTTTATCACCAATTATTATTTTTACCCTTTTTGTGATGAGTAATGAGGCTGGGTGGGAATCTTACTTAATAAAAAAAAAAACTAGGTTTACTTTTAAATGTTTCAGAATGGACATTTTCATTAGTCTTTAAGTGTTTACTTTAACTGAGCTCTCCCTGGGTTCCATTATTACTGATGCCTCTATATTTCACAGTGGTTTTGTTATCTGCACTGGATACTTCAGGGCCACTAATCTGCTCAGTTTGCCACTCCATAATACATAACAGAATGAGTGGCTTAAGCAACAGATATTTATGTTTGGGAAATTAGAAGTCCAGGAACAATGTGACCTCTTGGCCTGGATTCTGATGAGGCTCTTTCCATGGCTTATAGAAAGCATTCTTCCTATACACAAATATGCATATATATGCCTATGTATGCATATATATATAGTCTTTTATTTATTTATTTATTTATTTATTTATTTATTTATTTATTTATTTATTTGTGGGTCAGGGTCTCATGTAGCCCAGGCTGGTCTTAAATGCCTGATGCTTCTATCTCAATCTTTCAAGTGCTAGGATTACTGGTAGGCATGACTACACACTGTTCAGTTTTTCTTAGATTTGGTTTTGAGGATTTGAGTTAAAATGTTATTAGGGAATTCTAATAAAGCACTATGTAAATTGTTCGATTTTTTTGGAAAGTTCTTGCAAGTAAAATAGTTCAGCCATGTGATCTTACAGTTCTCTTATTAGGTCATGGTTTGCATCTCATGAGTCATTTCACTTGAAAGTGTGAAGCTGGAATATTGTGAATTTTAGTACTGTGTACATTATTGTTTATGAGGATAAGAATGAGGTTGTCAAAAACCTTAACTGTGTCTACAAGTTAAAAACAATTAAGACATGATTTCTGCCTATATTTTACCAATTCTCTTTGAGTTGTCTTGAAGCTGAAGTCTCAGGTCCTATGAGATGGTTTGGCAGTTAAATCTTGATGTCAATCCCTGGGATCCACATGATAAAAGAAAAGAAACAATTCTGGCTTACAGTGGCATGTGTGCACTCCAATACACGCCGTATTCACATGCTTATGCATGTGTGAGTATGTACATATGCACATGCAGACTCAAACAAATAAGTAAATGAAGTGTAGTAACAATTTTAAAATCTTTTGAGTTCAACCACCCAGCGGTATATTCATATTTTCCTTGAGTTTTTCCTTCTATGTCTCCATAGAATTTAGATTATCATAGACGATCAGTCTAGCTCATCCTGATGGTGTTTGACATTGCTCCTGAAAGTTTAATCTTTGGTGTTTATTGGAGTTGCCCCTCAACATTTCCCAGTTGCTAATGGAACATCCAGGATAGCCAGCTTCCAGTTTAAGTTGAAATCTCCAGGCTGGGCATTGGTGGCGCACACCTTTAATCCCAGTACTCAGGAGGCAGAGGCAGGTGGATCTCTGTGAGTTTGAGGCCAGCCTGGTCTACAGAGTGAGTTCCAGGACAGCCTCCAAAACAATACAGAGAAACCCTGTCTCGAAAAACCAAAAAAAAAAAAAAAAAAAAAAAAAAAGACAGAAATCTCCATCACATGGCTTAGGTCAAAGTCTTTCTCCCATGTATACTCATACTTTCAAGTGAGCAGAAGTAATACCAACACAGAAAGTAAACTTTTGAAGGCCATGTGTCAGAGATAACTAGGAAGGTTCTTTTGCTTTCATGCCTTGATTACTACAGGTTCAACAGCATATTGTAACTATAAGCAAAACAACTGACTGGCTCTTTACTGTGTCTAACAAGAACAATGACTGTATCAACTTATTCTACCCTCATTTGAGAAATAGAGGAAATAGTAGAAAATAGAAGACAACTTGCAAGAGTCAGTTTTTTTCTCCCACCACATGAGTCAAGCTCAGGTCCTTAAACCTGACAGTGAGTATCTATAGCCACTGAGCAATCCTGCTGATCCCAAGGTATATTCTGACACAGAGAATTCAGATGTGTCTGAAGCAAATACCAAATATCAGGATGCAGCTTTAGAAAAAGCCAGTGTATATGGGTTGGGCAATACAGGTTCATGCTGGAAATATGTTAGCGAGTTCTAGTAGCTACCAATATAAAAGACAAACAAACAAAAAAGCAAACTACTGGAGGGTAAATAGAGAAAAATTTCTACTTAATAATATGCAAATAGCCGGGCATTAGTGGTGCATGCCTTTAATCCCAGCACTCGGGAGACAGAGGCAGGTGGATTTTTGTGAGTTCAAGACCAGCCTGGCCTACTGAACAAGTTCCATAACAAGCTCCATAACAATACAGAGCAACCCTGTCTAGAAAAACCAATAATAATAATAATGATAATAATAATAATAATAATAATATGCAAATAATCTTGAGCAGAACATTGGTAGAAATGGTTGTCAGAGGCCATTTGGGTAATACTTCATAAAAAATTTAGAACAGTTATTGGATACTATAGGAAGCACAATTCTTGCCAGAAAATCCAAATAACTTGGCTAAGTTATATGCTGGTGCTTTAGTGATTTGTGGAAAGTAGAATACAAATATTTAACTTACAAAATTTATAAAGGAACTGGAGAAGGAACATCTCACTTTCTCTTCCTGTTTGCATTTAACAGAACATGAAAAGAGCAACTGAGTTGAAGAAAGAATTTTGTAGTAACATTTAATGTGAACCTTCCCAGATTCCATTCTCAGTTCCAATTTTAACAGTACATAAGTTCGTTAAGTTACATGAGCTTTGGGTATGGTGACTTTTCTGTGAAATTTATATTCATTTCTAAGAGTTTTTGTCTTTTTATTTGTTTTTGTTGTTGTTGTTGTTTTGGTGTTTCAAGACAGGGTTTCTCTGTGTAGACCTAGCTGTCCTGGTAGACCAGGCATCAAAAAGAAAGAACTAAATATAAAGGAACCATACTTTTCATAGACTTTGAAGAGTCTCATCATTGCAGCATCACAAAAATAAAATGCTACAAATAATCACTTTATAGGTAAAAGAATTTGTGTGTGAATCATGGCCCCAGCCATCATGCCAGTCAAAGTAATTCCAGTTTAAATCGGAGGTCACAGCAAACAGGTCAAATGAAGGAAGGTTGTTGGAATTTTCAGATTCTATAGGACTCAATCATGGGTCTGTAGAACTGTTTGGCTGTTGTGGGAATTTGGCCATTTGGTTTAATACCAATGGCATAGAGTGGGTTGGTCTGATGGGTGTGGCTTTGTCTTAGGATACTTCCCTCAAGAAGTGAAGGAGGAGAGTCATGTGCCCCTCTTGAATATGGAAGGCTTCCTGACTCTTGGCTTAGTGACCTGGTCTAGACATTTCACCACCCTTCCCTGGTGGACAGCGAGGCAGCATTGCTTCATTCTGTATTTGTGTGTTATTTTTATTTCACTCCTTTATATATAAGTCCTGATCCCACACTTCTGCAGGTTTTCCCATTATTATCTAAGATAGGAAAAAAGTCTATATTAAAAGCAATTCAAATATGCTCATCATCATGCTGAACCCTGGAGCTATAGACTTTACCTAGACTAGCCTAGGATATGTGCGACCCCCAGAGGGGACCCCCGACCCGTGGGGATGAAGTGATGAGGGTTGCTACTAATTTGGTGGTTCTTCATGAGCAGATCTGATCTTAAAAAACAAACTTCAAGAGGTTAAGGGAAACAGGCTCAAGACAACTTTTGCTGATCAAGAGCATTTATTCTTGAGGGTGAAAAAGTTTTTATAGGTAGAGCATCTCAGGGGGTGGTACAAGCATGTCAATCAAGTCTCAACTCAAATATACACCAAATAAGCTAAAGATGAAGCTGTAATTTTCCATCAGTTGTATTCCGCAAATGCTTGTCAGCACAAGCCAGGTGCAGGAAATAGGGAGAGGCAAAAAGCATTCAAAGGAACACATTAACCTTTTGTTAACAAAGACAATTGTTCTATAAGGGTTACTTCCGCCTATCATTATGGTAAAAGCATCCAAAGGAACACATTAACCTTTTGCCAACAAAGGCAATTGTTCTATAAGGGTTACTTCCCCCCTGGCTAGGTGGGTGGGCTGCAAGGTGTAAATTTAACTTTTGTGGTTAGCTATTTCCTTTGTCTCAAAGGCATGTGTGCCTGCACTCACATAGGTAGAAGGCTAAGAAATGGCTGACAGACTCCATTTTGTTCAAGGTTCTTAGCAGTCCCCAACAGATATGGGTGGGACCTGAATCTCAATGGGTCCTGAGAATGTGACTTCTCACCAAACAGGTAGAGAAGGCATCAAACTAAAGATCGCAAGGAACTCTTCACTAGATCTTAAAGGTACTTTTAACCTGTCAATTCTTTTTTCTTTCCTGTTTCTCTCTTTGTTGAATGGGGGGGGGGGGGGGTGCATATCCTAAATATACCCCAAGACTGTATTTATTGTCATCCAACTTGCCTGGATTTCCTAGTTCATAACAGAAGAGGAATTTTGTTGTAAGTTAAACTGGACCTCATGTCTCAGCCAGAAATAATACTTAACCAACTATATATGCACCCTCTGGCTCAGCCAAATTGATGCATAAAAACAGCTCTCACAATAGGACAAATAGCGTATGCACCATGGGGAACAAATATTTCTATATATCTGTGTTTGTAGAGCATTAAAGTTGTAACAGTGTGTCCATACCAAGATATAATTTATTTTCCTCCACTATTTTTTCTTGTTTCCCACCTAAGGTGAGAAGTACCCACAACTGCTGATGCCAACTTATTTCCATGGAAAATTTCAAATAAGTCAGTCTTTGAAGTCATGATAATGACAATTACTCCTATTATTTGTACCCTGGTTATTTTAATCCAGTGCTGTAACAATGTCACAGCTGAGACAATATGACCAGCAGATGAATGTCTATCAGCATTGCCACTGTATGTCAACAGCTCCCCGAATCAAAATGTGGTCCTCCTTTTCACTTCCCATGAGGAGGCAAGTAATCTGGCAAATCTGGAAGAAAGTGCAGAGAGCTATGGGAGGAATTTGGATAGAAGCTGCCTCTTTCTCAGAGCTGCAGAGTCGGAGGCTCTGGATTCCTCAGACTTGTCTTTTCTGTCTACCCCCACACCCTTTAAATTTGACAGCCTTCTGTTGGCATGGCACAATATTTATCTTGCAAGATTGTGTCTGCTTATGTCAAAATAAATAAACAACATGAGAAAAAATCCAGCAGAAACGGAAATGACAGGCAGGGAGCCTGTTCAGAATAAGCACATGACATTGTATATCTGATTATATTTTTGGAGCTGGTTTGCAGACATTTTGAGAAATAGACAATATTTATGCAGTGGAGTGTGCCCTCCTTTGATTCTGATCTCCTTTTTTGCATACTGTGTGTGTGTATGTGATTTGTTTAAATACATCTGTGTGAACATGCATGCATGCATACGGAAGCCAGAGAACAAGCTCAGCTATCTTTTTTCAAGTGCCATTACTTTTTTATTTAATGAGACAAGGCCTCTCATTGGTCAGTTCCAGTCATCTTCTAGAAATTGATACAATTTGTGGCTGTTTGCTGATGTATGTCAAATAAGAAGGAAGCATGTTGGAAGTCTGTGAAGAACAGAATCATCTCTCGAAACAGGTAGAGTAGGAAAGAAAGAGGTAAATGGAATTAAGAGATTCTTGGAATAATATTAGATAAAAAAAAAACAAGTGGCCAATTCATGGTATCCAGACTTTTGGCATCTTGGCATAACATTGCATTGTCAATATGCAAATGTTGGGAAACATTCATAGCTGTGTTGGGATCCCTGGGATACAGATTGTACATGTCTGCAACCTTTGTTATTGTCCAATAACTATTGCTCCTGAATTATATGGCTGAAAAAAGTCAGGATGTTAGTGATCAAGACTTATAGGTCACTTATCAGTATCTTCTGTCAAGATTGTTTTCATGCTGTGCCAACAAACTCATAGTAATCAGGTTAACAGTTGTGGTCAATTCCATGAGTGTAAAAAAATTCCTATCTCAGATGTCCCATAATTACATTCCTCCATCCTAAGATATAACTGAGACTCTTACAGGATGGTATTGCTAATTGAAGTAAATTCTACAGAGTTAACTTAGTTTTTGGTTGTGAGCCTAGCCTTTAACGGCTGAGAGTTAACTTAGTTTTATCAACATATGTCATTTTAGTTTGGTGGCAGTCCATGACTATGATAGCAAACTTCTATAATACGGCCTACAGCTAGAATATCTGGAGGCATTTTCTGAATTACCTCCACCCACATTACTTTAGCTTGTGTAGAGTTGACATTAAGCTAACCAGAACAACACTCATACACACAATTTCACATAATTTTTTATTGTTTACCACTTGATGTTTTTACTATTATCATCATCATCATTATTATTGATGGCAAAGCATTAAGGGAGCTCTCTCAGCAATCTAGGTACTTAGAATCTGCTGATTGTGATTTAGTTTTTACTTTCATTATTTTATCTCTGAAGAAATTTAAGATGCTATGTGTAAAGGAGGATCAAAGGTTGAATAACAAACTGGGGAATCTCCAAAAAAAGAAAAGAAAAGAAAAGTAGCATAAAGATGGGTCTAACCACAAAGCTTTGTTATTTTAAAATTGCTTCTGAATCTTTAACAACACAAATCATATCATTATGATCATTTTCCATCCAGGTTCTTTACTTGAGTTTCAAAGAACTATTTGTTCTTATCCTGCTCATGAGAAAGTAAAAAAAAAAAAAAAGGCGAAAGATTTATACGATCTGAAGAGAAACCACAAAGAAAAGAAACTCTCACCATCTTCATTGCCTATTCACTGTGGCAACTCAGTCATAGCCCATGTTGTCATGTGTAAAGTGGGGCTCATACACATATATTATTTAATATATAAGTATGCCATACTCAGTCTACATAATGTTACTTATATGTATGTTTTCAGGGTTGAAAAATATGTTATTTGATAGCCTGTTGGCATGCTTTTTCCTGGGGAAGACACTTTCTCCTTGTTCTCAGTATTTCTTAGTTACCTGTAGTTCTTTGTCTACATTTGAGGTCTCCTGGTCTTTCCACCATCCATTTTTGCAGGTCTATTGTTGTCCTGCTTCAGCTAATGTTAAGGTAGTCACAATGGTGAGACTTTATGGGTGTAGCTTCTGACATTCTTAGGAGACACAGTCTCATAGCAAACTCCCTGCTCATGTGGCTCTTAGTATCTTACCTCCACTTCTGCTATGATCCCTGAGCCTTAAGTACAATTGCTGTTTCATATTTGTGTACATATAGCAACAATTAATAAAAAGGGGACATTAATTTGAAAGAGAGAAAGGAGGGGTATATGGGAAGTTTTGGAGGGAGGAAAGGGAAGGTTTAAATGATGTTATTATATCATAATCTCAAAATATAAAAGAAATGATTGAAAAATAAAGGGTAAATCATTTTATGAGTCAATTTTGAGAATTAAACAATAATCGACATTTAGGCTCTATAAACCTAAAAACGTTAGACAAATGGTGGTACAGTTTGAGTATATTCCCCTAAAACACAGAGATGGAAACATGATGCTTCATACATCAGTGCTGGGAGATGATGTCTAGTGCAAGATCATTAGTTCCTTAGGACCCCAGTCTCATAGGATTAATGCTAATGGTAGCAGGACTTCAGGCTGTGAGTTGTGTCTTTCTCTCCCTTACCAATGTTCTCTTCTGGCATCTAAGGGAAGCAAGAATATTGGTGTAGAAATATCTGTGTTGAGTATCAGCACCTTCATTTTGGTCTTATCAGTCTCTGTAGCTCAAGTAATACATTTTTGATTTTGATAATATCATTCAGTCTCAGATGTTCTGATATAGTAGCACAAAATACATGAAGACAGAAAATGCAATAAAACTATTTTTTTTCTGTTTCCCAAGAAAAAATGCACATAGAAGAACAAGCAAATGGAGTCTTTCTCATGCTATAGTCTCCATCAGTGGTTCTTTTTTTTTAATTGTTTGTTTTTATGTGACAGGGTTTCTCTGTATTGTTTTGGAGGCTGTTGGTCCAGCCTAGCCTCAAACTCACAGAGATCCGCCTGCCTCTCCCTCCCAAGTGCTGGGATTAAAGGCGTGTGCCACCACCGCCCGGCTCCCATCATTGGTTCTTACCAAGGCCTTTTTTCTTAGAGACCAAGATGTCCAAGAGTAGTACCTACAGTTTTTTTAATTTGCTGAGTAAATGTTTACTAATAAATGATATAGTAGTTTTCCATTGGTCATTTATCACAAAACAGGCATTGGAACTTCACTGTGCAGTGTATCATGAAGCCTTATAGACAGAGAATACAGTTCTTCTCGGAAGTGAAGAGGGTATTAAATATGAGAAGGTGTCAACCACCTGAAATTGTGAGGGTGATATTTCCTTGGTGTACCAGAGGTAACAGCAATTCTGAACAGCCTTTGGAAAACAGATTGGGGAAGATGAGAATCCAATACTCAGATTGAAGACAGGAGTGACAGAATAATGCAGGGATAATGCAGAAGGCAAAGCTGAGGATGTGGACAGGAGCTTGGTCATGCAGGCCTCTGCACAGTTTGTGTTACCAGTTTTATTTACTATTGCCACCTGCAATTTAGCACGTTAACAAGACATCCCTTCACTATGTCATATTTTAAGTGAGTCACTGTTGAATGCAGTTGCCTCCAAATGGAAATATTCCCTCCAGGAGAGATGGGGACTCTTGTGACATTAGGTAAAGAGTCTTATGTCTTGGTCATGAGAAACTAGCAGAATTCTCAAAGGTTTCCCTAGTTATCAGTATAAGTAACTATTTGGGAAGAGGAAATTCTGAACAGTGGAGCTTGAAGAGAAATTTCTTGGACCACTGAGCTGCCTGCAAACTGCACTGAGAGCTCCAGAGTAGCAGCTTTCATGATCATACCTGCATTGGGGGATGCTTTGGGGTAATGCTGGAGCTTATCTTTGAGACATCCCTGCTCCTATACATAATTGCTCACCCATACTCCTGTTATTAACCCCACTCAACACTCATTGTTTTTCCAAGTTGGACTTTAGTCTAATCATTGATTTTTATCATAGTGGGTTCCTTTATTGGTAGCCTCTACACAAAGGTTTATAAGTTTTTTACTTACATGAGTGTATGCATAGTCCACGTTTTTGGGGTACTCAAGCCAAGTATAGATGACTTTGAACATCTGTTCTGGGTCTTACAGAACCAACGTCAAAGACAGATCAGCTGGGTTTTCAGAAGAGTCTTTTGAGAATGACCTAGGTCAAAGTCATCCAGCTTGCGGACAGAACTTTGTTCCTTTTACCTGTAGTGCAGAGCTTACCCATTTCTTGTTGAATGTGATTCCATTGAAGTCCTTTGTGTTCAGCAGCCTCTCTCTAGTCTTTGAATTTAGTCATTGTTGTCTCAGAACCATAAATGACTTACCAAGTCCTTTTCAAACTTAGATAAGCTCTCTGGTGTCTTCAGTTGCATATCTCTGCTTCCAACGGCAAAAAAGGTTTCTGCTTTTAACTCTTGTGATTAGGTGGGATCAACTCAGATAATGCAGAATAACCTTTCTATTTTAAAATCTATAATTTTAATTTCACTTGTGAAATCCCTTGTAATGCAACTGTGGGTCCCTGGGATTTGGTTACAGATGCACTGGAGAGCTATTATTTTACTTCCTGTCAGCTTCGTTCAAGGTGAAACAGATCAACACTTGAAAGGGGATGTGATTCATATCTAAACATACTAGATCATTTCTCCTATACTGTCAATTAAATTAACTTGATGCATGATTTTGCCTAGGTCTGTAACTACTATACTGGAACTCTCCTAGTAATGATTCTACAAAAGGAGGTTGGAGTAGGGGACACTGGGTGGTCATCCCATCTTTTTGGCCATTGAGGATTGTTCCTGACCTACAGGAACAGATGTCATGGAGTCCATTGTCTAAGGAATATCTAATGAGACCTGATGATAAATAATAATGAATCTACCCTTTAGTGACATTCTAATACCTCTTTCTAAAAAATTAAAAATTCTTGTGCATCCTCTTATATAGACAAATTGGCCTTCACAATTTATCATTTTTAGCTGAATGTCTGGGACTATGAATCAGTGGAAGAGTATTAACCTTTCAAGATCCTTGATTGGATCCCATAACACTGCAAACATATAAACATATAAATCATTTATGTATTAAGAGAATGTAGGTTTCTGTCAAAGTATTAATATTTTCAAATATTTATTTTTATGTGAATGAGCGTAAACATGTGTTCCATGTGGCATCTTTAGAAGTGAGAAAGAGTGCTAAGTGCCCTGAAGATGGAGGGATAAGAAGTTGTGGAATGAGGCAAGATCCCCTGAGCAGATTGGAACATCAGGGGAGGGGAGAGGGAACCAGGAAAAAGAGAGGGGGATAAGAGGAGGGGAGAAGAAGGCATGGGGGAGTAGGAAGGTTGAGTCGAGGTAAGAACAGAGGAGAGCAGGATGAGAGATACCATAATAGAGGGAGTCATTATAGGTTTGAGGAGAGAGCTGACACTAGTGAGATTTCCAGAGATCTTCAAGGATAACACCAACTGGCAAACTAAGCAATAGTGGAGAGACTACATTAACAGCCCCTCCCTGATGATAAGGTTGATGACTACCTTATATGCTATCCTAGAACCTTCATCCAGTGACTGATGGAAGCAGAAACAGATACTCACAGCTAAACACTGAACTAAACTCCTGGAACCCAGTGACAGACATGGAGGAGTGATGTGAAAAGGGGTAAAGAATAGGCTGGTGAAACCCAGAAAGACAGCTGATCAGACAAGGGGGGGCTCTTGAACCCCAGACTGATGGCTGAGAGGCCAACAGCAGACTGATCTAGACTCCATGAATGTAGTGTCAGAAATCTCTGGGGCCTTGAGTAGTATATCAGCGTTTACCATGGTGCACGAATGAACTTTGTTAGCCCATTCCACATGGAGGGGTGCTCTCTCAGCCTAGACACATGGGGAAGGGCCTAGGTCCTGCCCTGGATGATATGACAGACTCTGGAGATCCCCCCAAGGAGGGCCTCACCCTTCCTGAGGAATGCTGTGGGGATACCATTCTATACCAGCTTGCCACTCAATTTGGTTTCCTATCATTGAAAGCAAGAAGTGAAAATGGAAGTCATTTCACTTATGAAAGCATTTGTTACTTTACTTCAAAAAGACTTCCTGAGGTCTTGTCGGTTGACAATTTATCTGCGACTCTTTCCCTAGTAGAATGTGCTTAATCCAGTAGGCATGTTATAAACTGGGAACATGAAATTTCATTTTTCATATTTTTGAGAACTTATTTGCCAACGTATTTCCCTCCTCATTTGATAAAAGCCTTTTAATGGATATTGCTCTGGGAGACACAGAGATCTGCAACCCCTTGAAGGCAATTCAGTTAGCACACCACTTCTAGCTGCAGCCTTTCTGGGCTCTACTTGAATTATAGAGGTCTGTTTTATTTCTTTTTCTTTTCTTTTTTATGGTATTTTTAAATTTAAATTAGAAACAAGCTTGCTTCACATGTCAATCCCAGCTCCCTCTCCTGACCTGTCCTTCCCAAGGTAGGAGGTACCTACCACATCTGGTCACATAGTTGTTAGTATTTCTATATATAGGACCAGCTACTTGTCACATAACAGGCCAGTTTATCAACAACAACAAAAAAAAAAACCAAACATGATGCTGAAGCAAAAAAAAGGTGACTTTAATTTAAAATCCAGCTAGACAAGAGAATGGAAGACACTTGAATCAAGCCCATCCTTCTAGTAAGTTGGTTCAGGAGTAGAATATACTCTGTGTATGTGTATTTGTGTTTTGTGTGTGTGTGTGAGTGAGTATGTGTAGTATAATCCACTTTGTACAGTATTTATATACAATGAATATATGCATAGTTATTCATATTTTATATAGGCTATTAATGGCTTCTCACAGATTGATAGATGGCTTCTAGTGGGCAAGCTGAATCATGCACATCTGATTCTAATTGCCTGGCTAGAAAATGCTTACTAATTCTTCAAATCTCAGGAATAAAGATTGCTATCTCCTGGAACTATTCTTTTTATTTTTAAACAATCTTATTTTACATACCAATCCAAATTATGTCTCCCTCCTGTCCTCCTGCTCCCTCCTTCTTCTCTACACCCCACTCCCCATCTACTCTTCAGAGAGGGTGGGACCTCCCATGGAGAATCAACAAAGTCTGTCACATCATTTGAGGTAGGGCCAAGGCCCTCCATCCTCTGTTTAGGCTGAGCAAGGTATCTCTCCATAGGGAATGGGCTCCACAAAGCCACTCCTGGAACTATTCTTTACACTGATTAATTCATACATAGAGTAGTTGCTAACACATTACATAATGGGCAGGCAAGAATGGGTACCTACTGTAATGACTTCTTGTTGATTCACAAGCTTAAGATAATGAAAGAAAACACCCTTAGTGTTTATCATTAATAGTAATTGTTGCTAGGTTTCCCAATACAGAAAGGTTCAGGTCATTGTATTTGTTGGGATACTCCAGAGAGTAAATCCATACACTAGACATAGATATAGATGACAGAGTTATAGATACACAGATTAATGTAGTAGATGTTTTTCTCATTTGGTTGTGAAGATGAGAGATGCCATAACAGACCATGTACACGATGGAAACAATGATATTGCCAGTGTGGTGCAATTCAACTGCAGCCCCCACAGTGAAAGTCAACTGTGTAAGTCTTAATCTGAACCCCAATCTAAGATCTTAGTGTAATTCCCTGAGTACAAAAGCATGGAGCCTGGAATTCTGGAGGTCAGGAATGGAGTTTGCGCCCATGCTCCAGATGAGAGCAGTTGGTTAGTCTTGCTTGTGCACTTGTTCTGCCCAGGCGCACTCATGGAGGCCAAAATAACTTACCTAGCTCACATTGCAGGGTCTCAACTGTGGTGGCTTTGAACATAACTTAAATCTAAACTTTGGGTCTTCAAGTTTAGTTCTGTTCATGAAAATTATCTACCATCTGGTCAAACTGGCTAGATGGAGCATTTGAAATTCATTTACTTTCTGTTTAAAATTAAGAACTTTTTCATTGTATATTAAAAAGTAAGGCTACTTTGAAGACCATCTATAAAAGCAAACAATTAATTTTAAAACTAATACAATAACATGTACTATTAAATATAGTTAAGACAGGTGCCAGGTGGATAGAATTTGTCCATTTATAACCTAAAAAGAGATAAACTAGTATGTCACTTACAAAAATAAATAATAATGTTACATATGTATAACAGAAAATTATTTAAGAAATGACAAATTTCAAAAGATCACCATAATTTCTGTTCATGTGAATGTTTATTTGTTTGGCATGTGTGTTAACTTCTGGAAGTGAACAAATATAATGGGAGTATAAAGCTAAAACTGAAAATATTTTAAGCATAATTTGAGCAAACTTTTATTATAAATTTAGGGATCATTATTTGTTGTTGGGGATTATCTGACCTGGAAGTTTCTATATAATTTTGCTTTTGATAATAATTGATAAAATTTATATTGGGTATTTTATAAGATAAACTAAATTGCTTTATTTAAAATAGTTATGATATATTTTCATCCAATATGTTTTATTTATATAATGCAATTGATATGCAGCAAATATGAATACAATTATAGTAATGTTTTATCAGTTTCACTTATATATAGGATATATGGAGTGTTTTGAGATATTTTGCAGTCATCTAAAACATCTTAATTTTCATGAAAAGATTCAGCCTTGTTAACACCCACTGTTCTGACTTTTGGAAGGCACATTTTTCTTTTCAGTTAATGATAAGTGCTTTGATAAGTATTGAGGGGGCTGAAAAGAATCACTCTGTTTATGGTAGATCTAGTTTTTATGGGTCCTGAAGATCCTACAAACTTTGACAGGTAGCTTTTCAAAGAGAAACAGTATAAGAATTATTTTTAAAATAGGTGTGAAAGTCAGTGTTTAAAATGAGAAAAAATACTCTTAACAAATTGTAAATTTTGAAAAGTTGACAAAAGCACAAACACCCCAAAATTGCTGATAATACACGATATTCTTCTCAATTAAATGACTGCATTTCACACTTTTGTACTGTTTTCTTAATTGTTGTTCATCAACTTCTTAATGTCTTTTTCAAACAGTAAACATTTGAAGTATATTTTTTTGGTATAGAGAAAACAGATGTGGTTTTTACAGATTGGTGTTCAGGTAGTGCTCTTCTGTAGTTTTACAAAAGCATGTAAGTGGTCTTGGTAGATGGGTCACAAGTTGAAGAGTTTTCTATGCAAGTATAAGGACCTGATTCAGATCTGATACTACATGTATCATAATTAGCTTTAACTGTCACCTTATCAGAATCCTAGAGTCACCTAGGAAATGGGAACATCAAATGAATATTTGACCAGTACATGTTGGTATATAGCCATGTCTGTGAAGCATTTTTTAATTGCTAACTGATGGAGAAGGGTCTAGCTTACTGTGTGTGCTGTCAAACCCAAGTTGGTAGGAATGAGCTGTATAAGAAGGGTAACTGAGCAAACCAGAGGGAACAAGGCAGTATGCAGTGCCCCTCTGTGATTTCTGCTTTAATCTCTTTCCTTTAGCTCCTGGATTTGCCTTCGTTAAAGATGAAATGCAACCTGTAGTCCAAATGAACTGTTTCCTCCCCAAGTTGCTTTTGATCATGTGACTTGAACCAACAGGAATAAGGTTCCAGAATGGTAAAGTGCCATGTGGGAGAACTGGGGGTGAACAGTAAAGAAGATAAGAGATAAAAAGACAAAAGAAATGTGTGGGACTCAGAGATCTTGCATAAGCTAATGACTTTATGCCAAGCAAATTTATTAAGAAGTACAGCAACTTATACACCATTTGCAAGGGTGAGGCAAGACAACCAAGGTCAGTAGAGGTCTAAGTCAGACAATGTTGGCAAAGAGTACATAGGATACTTTAAACAAGGTTAGGACTGATAACCTCAGCACAGCAGGAAACCATCAAAACCCAGCATACTGCAACTATGACTCTGTGGAGGCATGGGCTCCAGTCCTAGACTGACTCTGCCAAGTCAGTTCCTGAACACGCACACAGAAGTAAAATTCTCTTTGTCCTTTCTCAGTGTCTCTGAGAAAGTCTTGGGTTGGTCTGGATCCTCACAATCATGGTATTTTATCACAGCAGCAACAACAACAAAAACAAACAAGAGCAAGATGTTTGTAATCCCAGGGTTCCTGTGGTGAAAGGGGAGATGGAGAGGTTAATCATGTGAAGGTCAAAGCTTGTGTGACACATATGGCACCAAACAGCAAAGGTACCCTGTCTTAAAAAAGATGGGAGGCAAGACTGACACCCAAATTTGTTCACTGATATCCACATGTGTACCATGACATGCATTCAACCTACTTTAACACACATCAATACATACACGTGAACACCCACACACATAAACACAAAATCACACAACTTTGTGAATTCATTGCTAGTGCCCTTTCCATTGCTTGAGAGGATTCCATGCCAGCGGAGAATTCTCAATGTTTAAGTGAAAACCAGACATAACAGAAAGTACACAGATGGATCCAGAAGAAAACAGAAACACCTGAAACACATAACTGTAAGTTTGGTCACAGAATGTTGTCCCTCATTCCTTTCCATTTCTCTCTTTCCTTTCATGCTTTCTTCCTTTCGTCCTCTCTTCCTTCCTTCCATCATTTCTCTTTTTCTCTTTCTCTCTGTCTCTGTCTCTCTCTCTCTCCCTTTCTTTCTTTCTTTCTTTCTTTCTTCCTTTGCTCCCCTTCTTCCTGTTTCTCTTTCTGCCTGCCTTGCAGCCTTCTTGACTTGCTTCTTCTCCTCTTTCCCTCCTATCTCCTGTTGTCTTAGACCTAATTTTGATGGAAGATTTCTCAATATGACCATCAGAAACCACTATGAAAATATACAGGCTGAACACATTGGAGAATCACAGTCAAAGATTAATAATTAGTTATGTAATAGTTCTCTTTAGAGAAAAGTTCCCTGAAAGCATTTTCCCAGGTCATGAATAGGAGAAGTTGGGAGGAACACTATAAATTAGAGTGAGCGGAATGGAAATTACATAAGCACAGTCCTTATATATGTTACTTATATATTCTCGAAATAATAAAGCAGCATAAAATTATTGTTCTTGTTGTTTTACTCTTCTGGGAACCTGCCACCCAGCTCCTAAATAAATACACTGAGGTTTATTATTTTCTTGGCTTGTTTCTTGCCAGCTTTTCTTAATTTAAATTATCCCTTCTATCTTTTGCCTCTGTGCTTTCATCTTTCTATATTCTATATACCTTTCTCTACTTCTTACTCTGTGGCTGGCTGGGTAGCTGGGTGGCTGACCCCTAGCATCCTCTCTCCTTTTCTCACTCTTTGATCTTCTCTTCCCAGATTTCTCCTTCTACTTATTCTTTCTGCCTGCCAACCCCGCCTATTCTTTCTCCTGCCTTGCTATTGGCCATTCAGCTCTTTATTAGATCAATCAAGTGTTTTAGACAGGCAAAAATAACACAGTTACACAGAGTAAAACAAATGACACATCTTTGAATCATTAAACAAATATTCCACAGAATAAGCAGATGTACCACATTTTAAAATAATATTCTACAACAAAAAATAGTATGGGCACAATATATAATACTATTTAATCTTAAAAATAAAAAGTTTCATCATATGAGATAACCTAAGAATGAATTATTCATGTAACAGATTATGTAGTAAATGGTTTCAAATATGTTACAATTCTCCAAAGCAACTACTCAACCAGACAATCCTGTGAAAGTGGCTACAGAAAATGAGTAACTGAATAGGGATGGTTGTAATCATAAAATTTCTTTAAAAGAAAGTTGGTCAGGAGATTTTGTCCCTTTCCCCTCTCTGGGGGACCATGTATGTCTCTCTTAGGGTCCTCTTTGTTTCCTAGCTTCTCTCTAGGTGTGGATTGTAGACTGGTAATCTTTTGCTCTATGTCTAATATCCATATATGAGTGAGTACATACCTTGTTGTCTTTTTGTGACTGGGTTACGTCACCCAGGATAGTTTTTCTAGTTCCATGTACTTGCCTGTGAATGTCAAGTTTCCATTGCTTCTTTGTGCTGAGTAATACTCCATTGTGTAAATGTACCTCATTTTCTTTATTTACTCTTCAGTTGAGAGGCATCTGGGTTGCTTCCAGGTTCTGGCTACTACAATAATGCTGCTATGAACATAGTTAAAGAGATGTCCTTGTTGTATGAATGTACATTCTTTGGGGTTTTGCCTAGGAGTGGAATTGCTGGATTTTGTGGTAGACTGATTCTGATTTTCCTGATTAACCACCATACTGATTTCCAAAGTGGCTGTACAAGTTTGCACTCCCACCAGATACCTTAAAAGATACCTTAACATTATAGGTTTAAAGAGAAATCTGGCACTAGGGAAATGTCCAGAGATCTACAAGGGTGACCCCAACTAAGAATCTAAGCAATACGAGAAAGTCTATCTTAAATGCCCTTCCACTATAATGAGATCGATGGCTACCTTACTTACCATTATAGAGCTTTCATCTAGTAGCTGATGGAAACAGAAGCAGAGACCCATAGCTAAGAACTGAGCCAAATTCATATAATCAGATGTAGAGAGGAATGAGTGATGAGCAAAGCGGTCAAGACTGTTCTAGGGAAACCTACAGAAACAACTAACCTGAATAAGAGGGAGCACATGAACTGATAGCTTGGAAACCAGCATAGGATGGAACCAGGCTCCCTGAATATGGATGTCAGTTAGGAGGCCTGGGCAGTCTATAAGACCCCTGGTAATGAAACAGCATTTATACCTATTGTACAAATGGACATTCGGAGCCCATTCCCCATAGGGGTTAGTCTTTCATCCTAGACACACAGGGGAGGGCCTAGGCCTTTGCCCCAAATGATGTGATAGATTTTGATGATTCCCCATAGAATGCCTCACCCTTTCTATGGAGCAGAAAAGGGATGGGATGGGGGTTGGTGGGGGGCATGGGAGAATGGAAGGGAGAGGGAACTGGGAATGATTTATAAAATAAGATTGTTTCTAATTTAAACTAAAAAAGGAGAAAAAAGAAAGTTGGATTTGACCCCTGACACCAGCAGCATAGATTTCTAAGTTTAATGACAAGTGGTGTCACAGACCATCATTTCTGGAGGTCTCCTGGGAGAGTAACAGAAGAGCATATTAGATGGAAATCACTATGTACTCTTGTCACTTTCAACAGGCTTTACACTAGGATCTACATTGAATTACTGGAAATTAGTTTAGGCAGAACATGACAAAGTTCATAAATGTTGCATAAAGTTTCATGTCAGACAGAATGTACTACTACAAGTGGGTAACATTCAGTCAGCACTTGTGTTGAAATCAAACCCAGAGATTGTTATGCACATCAGCTTTTGCATGGTTCCCACTGCTGCCACCCTGGACTACAACTTGATATCAAGTAACTGGCCTAGGTCATTTGTGAGGAAGTCTTTGAGGACTCCTTATCTACCCATTGGAGTTATGTTTGTTGCAACAACAACAAAAACATACTGAGGAGAATAGGATAATAACTCCGTAAAAAAGCCTGCTGTGTGTTGGAAGCTGACACGGCATAGCTGCAGGAAGAGTAAGAGAGGGGAGACTCTGGTAGAAATAACTAGCAGAACCATGATGAAAAGGACTGGAATCCAACAGGATTTTTCAACCCTGATTGAAATTGTGCCAGATGTCCCAGCATGACTGAGTTTAGAAAAAGCCATCTGTGTTCCAAGGACCAGCTGGCAGACTATTCAAATCAGAGTTTAATCCAACTTCAAACCAAGGAATACATGGAAAATAGCCTTGGATACTTGAGATGGTGGCCAGGAGTGCTCGCTGTCCTTTGCACAGGGCAGATGTCAATCCAGCCTCGGTGTTGTCCTTAGCCACAAATGTGAATTCGTCAGTCATAGTTACACATTAAAATATTTCCTGACCTGTTTTGAGGACTTTTAGACCTCAAAGAGGTGTGACTTACTTTCCCCAAGATGCTTGCCTTCATGAGTATTTTGATGAAGTTTTGTGACCTGAAAAGAGATATACATTTGTTTGGATTAACAAAAAAGAAAATGAAAAGAAAGATATGGTTTATATTCTCACCAAATAAAATATAATTGGTTCTCAGAAACCAAATAAGCATTATTAAATTCTTCTCTTTACAATAAGGAATGTACACAAATATGCCTGTGTTGCACTCTTTCCCCATGGGGGTCTGTTGGCAGCTTGTTACTAGGAGCTTTTAGCAAAATACTTCTCATCCCCTCCTCCTAGTAAGGCCTGCATACAAGTTCCTGTTTATTGTCTAAATGCTAATTCCAGTTTTTGGCCCACCCTTTGCTGGAGGGCCCTGGGAATGTAGGCTTCTGACCTTGGTGTTTTCCACCATATCTGACTTTGGTATATAAGGCTCCACCCTCGAAATAATAAACGCCATTCTCCTTGTAAGAATGAGCCGCTGTCTTTGTCTTTATTTACATCCTTAGCCCTTCTCCTCGGATCATTGTGAAGCATGGTAGCGCTGTAGCTGTGAACTTCACAGGTGGCTTGCTATATGCCTGTCTTTATTTTTACTTTTTTTTTTCTTATTCCATTTTCACCCATGTGTGGATACCTGTGCTTGTGTGCATAAAAACAAGTATGGCATAGGCATATATTTTGGTGCCTGTTAGTGCCTGTGCATATGAAGACCGAAGATTGAGATAAAAAATAATTCTCTGTTGTTCTATTGCTATTCCACATTGTTCATTGTGTCAGGGTCTCTCATTCCAACCCAATGCTCACTGATATGGCTAGTTCAGCTGGCAGCTTGCTTTGGTGAGCCTATTTCTTTGTCTTCCAAGGCTGGCTACCACAGGAAGGCTACCACACACACTTTCTGTTTACATGGATTTTATGTGGGTATTATGTGGGGACATATACTATGATCCTCAGACTTACACATCAAACACTTGGACCACTGAGGTATCTCAATAGCCCCTCTGCCTGGGTCTTAGGGATTAAAAGCCTTGGGCTGGTGATAATGTTCAGTGGTCAGAGCTCTAATTAGTCTTCCAGATGAACTGGGCATAGTTCTCCGAAAACACATGTTGTATCACAACAGTCTATAATTCCAGTACCTGGGGAATCCAACACCCTCTTCTGGCCTCCATGGGCACTCCAAGCATATGGGATACAGACATGATTGCTGGCACCCACCAATAAAATAAAATAAATAATAAAATTCATTTATGGAAAAACTGTGTCTGTTAGTCAGACAGCATTTATGTTCTCTACTTCCAAAATATTCATCACTGTAGAAGCAAATCTTGAGGCTCTGTTCATATCTGGCCATGTGCCAACATTTATTGAACAACTGCTTCAAGTTTGTTATTACTTGTCTCGGTCAGCTTCCCATTACTAACAAATATCTGAGAAAACCAACATTTAAGGAGAGAAGCCTTGTTTTACACTGTGGTTTTTAGCCTGGTTAGTCTTCATTGTAAACTTGACACAGTCTAAATTCATCTGAGAGGAAAATCATCTCAATGGAGTTGCCCAGAATAGGTTGGCATACTGGTGGGTAACAGAGAATTTGTATAGGAGGGCCTAGTCCACTGTGGGTAGCACTATTGCCATGGAAGAGCCAAAGAGCAAGCTAGCAAACAGTGGTTCTGCCTCAGATTCCTGCCTTGAATTCCCTCAGTGGTGGTTTGGGTACTGGAGGTACATGTCAAACAAATCTTGGTGCATGTCTTTAATCTCAGCACTCGGGAGGCAGAGGCAGGCAGATCTCTGTGAGTTCGAGGCCGGGCTGGACCAACAGCCTCCAAAACAATACAGAGAAACCCTGTCTCGTAAAACCAAAAAAATAAAAATAAAAAAAAACTTATTCATCCCCAAATTGCTTCTGGTCATTGATTTTTCACAGTTATAGGAAACTAGAACAATCTGGAAGTCCTGTTGCATAAGGCCAGGTGCTTACCTTATGACCAGAGACCAAAACAGAAGCAAAAACTAGGCTCTGGTCTACTGTGCAGTCTGGAGCCTGCCTCTAAAGACCTGAAGACCTCCCTATGGATTCCACTACTTCCCAATAACACTGGGAAGCAACTTTACTATAGGAACTTTGGGGGACACTGACTGTCCCAAGTATAGCACAGTGGTAACTATTTTAATGCTTGTATCATCTTTATACATGGCTACTTTACCAAAATCATATTAAAGAAAAAGTGAAGGGTTAAATAATAAATCAATGTTCACAGAGATGGACACTGAAGAACAAAGATTTAAATCCAGGAAGTTTATCTACATGATCTTCTGTTTTAAATAACAGTTCACACCTTGTTGAACATGTATTTAGAACAGATGCCATCTTGTTTCAACATCTCTGGCCAGTACCTTGCTAAAAACTCCTGCTGGGTCCACAGAACTTTTCTATTTCTAGTAAAATTCATCAAAGAGACAGCCTCAAGTTGGCTTCTTTAATAGCATTAGAAAGGACAACATATAGAACCTTTCTGTTGGGGAAGTAATCACAAGCAAGATGAAGGAAGGAGAAAGGACAAGACAGCTGAAGGCAATAGGGAGCCATAAATGAATAGCAAGAAAGGGCAGAGAGTTTAGAGGGAGTAAGTAAGAGGAAGGGGTATAGAAATAAAAGGCTTGGAGAGAGGAGAGGGAAAAGAGGAGAAGGCAGGGGAAGGGGTGGACTTGAAATTAATCTGTGTATATATGTTAAGTATGAATCTTTCCAGTCTGGTGCTTGTCTATTTCTAATTAGAAGTAGATTCCAGGCCTCAGGATCAACCCTGTTCATCCCAGCTTAAAGGATATTTTTGTTATTTTTTTGATATTATAGAGTTATTCAGGTCTAATTACACATTTGGGACCAATTTCAGGACTGCTTCCTAAAACAGTTGCTTCCTCTTTAAAAGCCTCAAATTGCATAACGTAAGTTGCATCCACCATGTGCTACAAATGTGTTTTACTTGATAACATTCTGAAGCAGAGTCATGAACCTATTCACAATAGATATCCAGAAAGACCATCCCTGGGGAGCAATGAAAAGCCCTAGGCACCTCCCACCATAAATTGCTTGATGCCTGCAGCAGCATCAGGCCCCTCCCTGTACTTCACAAGATAAGGTTTTTGTACGTGAATTGTTATCTGCATATAGGAGCTTTCAAATGACCTGTGCTGGTTAATGCTTTGTTAGCTTGACACAAGTTACAGTCATCTGGGCAAAAGGAACCAAACTGAGAAAAATGCTTCCATCAGATTGACCTGTAGGCAAGCATATAGAAACATTTACTTGATTAATGATTCTGTGGGTGGGCCCAGCCCACTCTATGTGATGTCACATCTGGGCAGGTGGCCCTGGGTTGTTTAAAAGGTCAATCTCAGTTAAGGTATGGTGAGCACACCAGTAAGCATTTATTCCGGCTGGATTTGCATATCAACTTGACACAAGCTAGACTCATCAGAGAGGAAGGAGCCTCAGTTGAAATGCTTCTATGAGATCCAGATGTAAGGCATTTTCTTACTTAGTGTTGATCAGGGAAGGGCCCAGACCATGGGTGGTGCCATCCTGGCTGGTAGTCCTAGGTTCTATAAGGAAGCAGACTGAGCAAGCCAGGAGAAGCAAGACAGTAAGCAGTGCTCCTCCACGGCCTCTGCATCGGCTCCTAACTCCAGGATCCTGCCCTGTTTGAGTTCCTGTCCTGACTTCCTTTAGTGGTGAACAGCAATATGGAAATGTAAGTTGAATAAACCCTTTTCCCCTCCAACTTGCTTTATAGTCATGGCATTTCATTGCAGAAATAGGAATCGGAAGATAGCACTTACTGTTACATGGCCTTTGCTTGAGTTCCTGCCTTGAGGTTTCTGCCTTGAGTTTCCTTTATGATGTAAACTGTAGCCGGAGTTCCTTCTTGAATTACCTTGGTCATGGTCTTTATCATAGCAATATAAAGCTTAGACATATCCACACACATTTTTTATGAACTGGTTGCTTTCCTTCCTCCTTTACTGAAATGTGGAATAGAGACTGTCACAGTTTGCAATAAACAAAACTGAATGCAACCTTCAAAGCAAGTTAGAGTGGATGAATTTGGTAGAGTTATACAAAGGAAGAGTAAGACAATAGCTGTATGTGGCTGTGTACATTTGTGTGAGTGCATGCATGAGAGAGAGAGGGGGGGGATTTGAATGTTTTACCAATAAGAAATTAGCTTCCCCAGACTACTGAAAGAAATTAATTGAAAATGTATGTTTTCAAACAGATCATCCATCATTTACTTCCTCAAGTATTAGATGAAGCGAGTTTTGAAAATCCTAAACAAAAGGGTCATAATCATGCCACTACTCCCCACCCAAAGGAAAAAAATCTGCCCATTCCAGCTTCTGGTGGTTCCATGCAGACATTTTTGGCTTGTAGCAGAATCACTAAAATCCTGCTTTGTCTTCATACTATCTTTCTTGTGTGTTTCCTTTTATAATTCATTTTTATAAAGATACTACTGTAGAATTTATACCTCATGTTAGTCAAGCATAATCTCATCCCAAGTTTCCCCTGCACAAGCTCTTATACTTAGCATTTGAAACCTTCTTGATACATAACTGAACCCACTGCAAAGAAAAAATGTTCTCATTCCTTTTTTACATTTACCTCAAAGTGCCCTCATTCCTTAAAGTTATAGGTAAAAGTGCAGCTTCTTTAGTGAGATGATGTTAGACATGTTTGTGTATACATGTGTGCCTGCATGGGTTCTGTGTTTATCTTTAGAGTTAGGATCTGAAATCATCTCTAAAAGTTCACAGGCTAAGGACTTTTTCCAAAGTCCATGGCACTATTGACAAGTGATAGAATCTTTTTAAAAGGGGCGGGAGCTATTGGTAGGAGGCTACTGGAGGTATATTCTAGAAGGGCGTATTGTGACCTCAGCACCTTCCTTTCTGCCTTTGCTATCTAGATACTGTAAGCTGTGCAGCTTTGATCTCCCCACACTACCTATCATCAAGGTCCTATGGGCCTCAAAACTGAATGAAGACTGAAGCCCCCAAAACTGTGAGTTTAAATAAACTTTTTTTTCCTTCTGTGACTCATATAGGATACTTTTTCGGTGATTGAGACTTGACTGTACAGTGTCATTGCACTTTTGTAGTAACATTAAAAGTTGATAATCTAGACATGGAGGTTTGTACTGTAGTTTCATCTCTCAAGAGACTAATGCAGAATGATTGCCATGAGTTCAAGGTCATCCTGGGCTCTGAGACTAAATAAAGAATTCCAGACTAAGCATAGTGTGAGATGCTTTCTGGAGAAAAAAAGAAAGAAAGAAAGAAAGAATGAATGAATGAATGAAATGAAGGAAGGAAGGAGAAAGAAAGCCATCCAATATTAGTTCTCACATTATTTTTATTTTGTGTGTATATGTGAATATCTACACACATATACCTATATCACCAGGCCAGAGCTGGAGGTGCAGGTGGTTATGAGACACTATGTTGATTCTGGGAACTGGACTCTGATCCTCAGCTAGAGTAGCAAGTCAAGTGTCCTTAACCAATGAGCAAAATTTACCAGGGCCCTCACATTACTTTTTTAAGGTGTCAAGAAATCTCAACCTGGAAATTATTAGGGAACTGATCCAACCGTTATATGATGTCATCTTTGGCTTACAGATATTTGGCACTCAAGAAATTTCCACTTTGGGACATAATACACAGGAACTCCTTAAGACATTTTCTAAGGCTCAAGTTAAAATTTATTATAGCAGAAGTCCAATATTTAGAGTCAGTCCACAGTGACACTGTCTGCTATACAAGCTTTTAACTGTAACATTTTGCCATTTTTGCTTCAGTAAGGGCTGTGGACTGAATGTGTCTTGTAATCCCAATTTCTGTGCTGAAGCCTTAATTAGAAACTTGATGGTATTTGGGTGTCAGTTCTTGGGAAGATGATCAAGTGGGTTCCTTGTAATGGAATTAGGACCTGATAGAGACAACCTCGGGTGAGCCAGGCATGTAACTCCATCGGGAGGGATGCAGAGGCAAGAAGTTTACCATAAGCTAAAGAGCAACTCCAGTTACACAGTGAGTTGCAAGACAACTTGGGATACAGGATGAGGCACTATCTCAAAAACCAAAAAACAAATAACCCTCAAATAAAACAAACAAATGTAATATAAAATGGGAGGTTTACTTGGGTTTTGTCTATGTCTCTCTTTCTCCCTCTCTCTCTTTATCCCCCCCAACACAAACACCATGTTTGTAGTAACAGTAAAAAGTAAAAAAACAAGCAAAAAAAAGTCATGATAGGCTGAGTCAGGGGGAATTCCATGACTCTGAAGCTGTCTTGGGATACATGGTGAGTTTCACTTTAGCCAGGGCTAAAGTGTGATGGTTTTAAAGAACCAATAAAATTCTGCAACTACTTGGATTTTCAAAGATCATGGCAACATGAGGATAAGAAATCTTCTCAAATATAAAACAACCTAGAAACAAGGAAAACTACTGAGTGGGCTGAGATAAGGTTCTTTTATCCTCAATTGAACATTTACTTGACTTAAGGTATGAAGATTTAAGAACAATTTGAGGAAAATGGCAAATTTTAAGACTCAGTATAAGTGGTAGATAAACAGCATCAGTGATTATATAGAGTGTACACCAGGACTGCAAACTCCTATGTGGTCTGTATAAACTCATTTCCTTCTTACAAATGCCATTTCCATTTTCTGGCCTGTGTCAGCAGTCTAACACAGTATGAAAAGAGGGGCATTTCTGCAGTCATAATCACGATCACTTTAATAAAATTAGTAACAGTATTGACAGTCCTAGAGTTAGGAAGAGTACAAAGCAATACAATGGCAGAAAAAGCAATCCCATCATTTAATATTAAATGTAATCATACACAAGGTGTTCTGTAATCTGTTTACATCTTAGACAATGGTAATTATTTCCTGTGTTAAGTACAGTCTTCATTTTATGAGAAGTTTTCAATCTTGTATTGTGTAAAGGAAGAGGTCTTATTGATTCTGCTTAGTAAGTCCAGAAAGCTAATCATTGTTTCATGTTTGAAATCCTTGATGTGCAGCCGCTTTTATTGCCAGCATCATGTATGTGTCTTATTACTTGGTGCCAATGGCACATGGTCCTTGAAGTGATCTGTGTTTGAAGCTCTGGGTGATTGGTTAGGAAAAGCTAAATGACATGAATGAGTGGTAGTGAGTTGTAGCCCTTTAATTCAAGAGTTGCCTCCTGGAGATGGATAGTAACGTCTCTATATTCAAGATTGTACAGTGATGAGATACATAACAGGCAGCTCACAGAGGTAACTTTGCTGAATCAGGAAAGGCTGGCGTTTGCCTGTGGGTGTTCTTTCCTTCTAAACATGCCTGCTCTGCATCCCTGAAACCCTCTTCCCAGTTGGTTGGTTACATACTTTTCAAATGTACAAAGTTTTCTTATGGGAATTAGGTGGACCTGAAAAGATGAATGTGATTCATACACATTACTGATCTATTAATGAAACTACAGGAAGTATAACACCCAGCATAAGTCAAACGTTTCTTTTAATTATGTTTACATGTGTATGTATAAAAGATCATATATGCTGTAGTCAGGCCAGTTTGCCATGTGGATGCCTCCTGCTTTTGCTGAGTGGTAGTGGGATGGAATAAATGTGTGCATGTTTTCTTTATTTGCCTCTTAGAATATGCTTTATTTAAAATCCCACAAAATCTCCACATCCTCCTCGTATATTTCAACCTGAATTCCTTAATGGAAATGTAGAAATACATTGAGGGCAGGGTACCTATATGTTGGCAATGTTATAAAAATATAACCTAAAGAAAAAAATTTGGACATTTAAACTATCATTGTCTCTTCTAAGGTTAGGGGACTTGAAATTTCAAATAAAGTAATAAGCTTTATTGATAAAATTCCAAGCTGATTAATATCTTACAAAGCAGCCTCCTTTATATTGATGTGATGTCTGAAATAATGTTCTGTCTCTCCATTTTTAGTTTCCTATTCCATTATTGCAGAGAGCAAACAAGCATATATACAGTTTAGTGTATTGAAGGGTGTAGGTCTTAACGATATATTTCTATTTTGGTTTGAAAGTATCTCTCCAATTGTTAATTGTTTTGAGATACAGATCTCGTACTTTCTTTATATCTCAGGATGTTATTGAACTTGTTGGTTACCAGCTTCAGCTTCCTGAGTTCTGAGCCTACAAGTGTGTATATCACCAAACTTGGATAAAAATTACCTTAAAGGAGTAGTTTGGAGGGGTGATTCTTTTTAAAACACAACAGGAACCAAAAGCTTTCTGAATAACTCCAGGAAATCAGAAATCCTGTTGGCTTTCTCCAAGAAATGTTGATTGCCTGGGTTCTTTCAATTGCTTTTGTAATAAAGAAAGGTAAATTGGAGGGCATAACTTCCAGAAAGTGAGAGAGCATGGCTCACGTGTGCACAGAGTAGGTTTTGTATAGACGTGTCATCATAAATTACATATATAATGAATGTATATGAAATTGTTAACTATTAATGAGGGAACCAGCAGTCTGAAAAGCCTTTAGGGAACACTCGGGTTTGGAATGCTTATGGCTTCTCATGCAAATGACACAGAGCCTAGGCTACAGAGTAAGAACCTATGTCAAAGGTACATAGTTTACCTCTATCTATTCTAAAGTCTCTTAGGGGACATAGTAAATATCAAGGAAAGAGAATGCAATTATGACAAGGAAATTCTTTAAAAAAAATTTAAAGTGATACCTTCAGTGAGCATTAGATGATTTTTAAAAGTCTACTGTATTATCTAGTCCAACACTAACAACCCAAGGCCAAGCCTGAGACACTCATATCTACAGATTGCTTGGCGTTGTGTGAGAATTGCTTCCTCCTGCTAGACTAATAGATCTTGGGAGATTCAGCAGGCCTGTTCAGGCTGAGACACTATATGACAGAGTGTGCTCTGATTGCCTCATGATTCAAATTCCTTAATGATGTGTTTGTTATATCTAATTATATTGATACTTATTTTTCAATCTGTTAGTGCAGGTATAGTCTTGATTGCAATTTATTCAATTATATCATAGTAAAGGAAGAGAAAATAATAGCAAGAAGAGAGTACGTTTCCAATGTAAGGAATGCACACACACATACACACATGCATATGCACACATAAACACATCATATACTTCCACATACTGTGTTTTTAGTTTATGCACAAATCCAAACATGATTCATTAGTAGCATGATTTTCTATTATGTAAAGTTTGAAGGTTCAAATTTACTAAATATATTGGATATAATACTTAGTAAGATGTAGTTTTATGTGTGTATTGTGTGGGAGGTGTGTTTGTACATGTTTATGTGTGTGCGTGTGAGTGTGTCTGTGGAGCCCATAGGTAGACATTAAGTGTCTTTTTCAGTTGATCTCCACCTGAGCCTTTGGGACAAAGTCTGTTGCTGAAACTAAAGTTTACTGATTCCACTAGACTGGCTGGCCGTCCAGCTCCAGAGATCTGTCTGCCTTATCTCTGAACTATGAACACTAAGGTTTCAGATACACAGTACTACATCTGACTTTATACACAAATGTTGGGGCTCTTAACACAAGGCTTGCTGCTTTGTATATGCATGACAGGCATCTTACCAAATAAGCTCTCATTCCAATCCTCAGTTGTTTGCTTTTGTTTGGGTTTGTTGCTGCTCTGTTATTCCCACATCTTTTTTATTCCTTTTTATTGAAAATAAATCTTTTTCTCGAATAATATATACTGATTATGGTTCCCCTTCCTTTACTACTCCTGGCTCCTCCTCACCTCTTCACTCCTTTTCTGTCTGTCACTGGAAAACAACAGGCTTCTACAAGATAAAAATAGAATATAACAAAATAAAACATAACAAAGCCAAAGCTGTAACATTAAGGTTGGACAAACTAGCGGAAAGAAAAGAGCTCAATAAAAGGCAAAAGAATTGGGGACACACTCATTCACTCAGGAATCCCATAAAAAACTCTAAACAGGAAGCCATAGTATATATGCAGAAGATCTAGGTGCTGACACACATGCTCTATGTATATTCCTCCAGCCTCTGAATCTCAGAGAGCTTAAAATCATGGTACAGATTATAATATAAATATTATGACTTTAAAGTGCTCATCAGAAGTGTATCTTAGTTAAACATATAATTCACTGTTTCATTAGTCAAAATAGTTTATGAAGATGCTAACAGGTTGTGTGAGCACTGAGAAAATATAAAAAGTTTAGTTTTCAAGTTTATAATCTCTTCATAGAAAAATGAATGGAATCTTACAGTGCTCTAAAACTCTCCAAAACCAAATAAAAGATGAAATGTATGCTTGCATTATATACCAAATTTCTAGCTATTTTTAACCAATATTACAAAACTAACCCAAAGATACATCTTGATTATGCAGACTTAAGATTCTTATGAAAAAATATTTCTGAGCTTTTATTTTTGGCAAAAAATAGATCTTTTTTCTTAAATACCTGGCATAATTAAGGTATTATAAATTCAGATTTTATATTTTTCTGAGACTCTGGGAGTATTACATTCACAGAAACACTTAATCAGAATAGTCCCCTGTAATGTGGAGCCTTCCCAGCAGCCAGGTTTCAGAGCCTTGTCAGTCCCAAATGAACACACAGGAAGCTATATTTTATGAAGCTGTTAGCCATTTGTTTCTCATTGGCTAGCTCTAACTTAATTATTGACCCATAATTACTAAAATATTTTTATAAGGTCTTATCTTACCAAGAATGCAGATGTGTGTCCCCTCTTCTCAGAATCACATGGTGATGACTCCCTTCACTATATTTTCCAGAATCCTCCTAGACTTCTAGTCTCACCTATCTTGCTTCCCTATTGGCTAACAGTACTTTATTTACATATACATAGACCTTCCCCATCATCTCCTCTTTTCTGTCTAAATAAAAAGAAAGGTTTTAACTTTAATAAAGTCAAATTATATAACAGAACAGTTATCAAACAAGAACTATAGTTACACTATTTTGTCCATTAACATTTAGTAAGATTTAAAGAAAATATTTTATCATCTATCCTATCTGTGTGAGCCTAAAGTCTTTTATGTAGCCTATCTTTTATAATAACTAAGGAAAGCTATGATTATAACTATCTGTCTTCAACTCCATCAAAGACCACAGAAGGATAATACATAAATACTAGAATTAACAGAGACATCTTGCTGCCAGGACAGTCATCCAAAGTTCATCTGTAATGTTGGACATCCACCTTCAGCCCATAGGCTACAGTGCATCTGGCAGACTTCTCAGCAAAGCAAGAAATTTCAAATTGTCCATCTGTATTGGCAGTGTCAGTCATTTTTCTGTGTCCTGAAGAAAGTATGGCAGACTCTTCTATGAAGCAGGAACCCTGAAGGACTGTTTAAATTGAGTAGTCACTTTTCTGTGGGTTCTGCATGTCCAGATTATACAGCAACATTCAAACAGTCCAGGCAAGAACAGTTTCTTGCCCAAATAGCTAATCTTGCCATGTTGAAAGCAAATTCCAATGAGTTTCTTCAATGCCCATCTTCCTCTTGGACATAATCGGTATTCCAGGAGCAGACATTTCTCATTGTCAAGAAAAACCTTAAACCATTTTAAATGCCATTTTTGAAGGTCTTTGAAAGGTTTGAAGACTAACTATCTCAAATATATCTCTGTATATCCAGAAAACCTAACTAACCTAACTATGAGTTTTGACTATTATAGCTAGCTATCTATAATCTGTACTTACTTATATGTCACATCTTTAAAAGATCAGTATAAACACAATATCTAAACAAGAGGAGAAATATACATATCACAAAATTGACCTTGAATTTGTATCAATAAATGAAAATCCATTCCAATACAAAGTATTCATTTCTATACCATCATTTCCCTTTTACCTTTAAAAAGGGATTGGTTGTAATTGTTAACCATTTATAATCAACCCTATTTAAATGAAAACAAAAATCTTTAAGATTATTTGGGAAATTGGGCATTGTTTATTTTGAACTGCTTCCTGCTGATATGGGGTGCTGTCCATACCATGGGGATCATGACAAAACACAGACACCTGGCCAAGTCCTTGTTTTGTAGTCTGTAAGGCTGCATCACCTCAGCTGTTTTAGATGCTGGATCACCTGGGCCACTGCTTTTGGGGATCTTGGTTTATGAGACTATAGAAGTCTGGAAGGAAACCACAGCTTTTCATTTTCTGTGGAAACAGAAACAAAACCAAAAAAAACAAAAAACAAAAAACAAAACCTTTTCCCAAGTAACCTGTCCTTATATTTAAATTTAGAAGTCAAAGCATTTTTAAAATATATAAGTTGGGTTAATTTAGCATCATTTTAATCAAGTATACTTTAGCAGTTGTTTCTTCTTTAGCAATCAAAAACACAATAGCATGCAATATTCAGACTCTCTGTGTATTTTCCATCTTTATGTGGCTTTTTAAAATTTATCTATTATTATTACTCTATTTCTTTTACTTTTATTTATTTATTTTTTCTCTGAGACTGCATTTCTCTGTGGAAATCTTTCTGTCTCTTTTAGCAAATCCTACCAGCATGCATCACCAAAACTGGCTCTCTGCCTCCCAAGTGCTAGGATGAAAGGTGTGCATCCCCACTGTCTAACTTCTGTATTTCTTTTACCAGTATCCTGTTTCTTTTTCTCTCTCAAGCCTACACATATTTTTAAACACACTGTAAACCTTTAGAGGTTTTGTTTGTTTGTTTGTTTGTTTTTATCTGAATCTGACTTTACTGTAAATCTTTATGTTTTTCTGGCCACGTGTCTTATCTGCTATAAACCGCGGCTGTTTAAACTGAGGTCTTTTCAAGATGGCGTGTGTAAGTTTACCGCCAGCACTGACTGTGGCAATCTCTGCTTATCTCTAGCAAAACAGAGTCCACATGAGAAAAATGTTGCTACTAAGAAGTGGTGCTTCTCTCTGTTCTTTTGTTTTTAAAATTGCTTTTAAGCTTTTGTCATTCTACATGTAAATTCATATCTCATTTCTGACACCATATGTACCATGTAGTCTTCCTGCCAGCCTGGTTTCAGAGCCTTGTCAGTCCCAAATGAAGATACAGGAGGCTATATTAATTATGAAGCTATTGGCCATTTTCTATTATTTCTAATTGACTAGCTCTGACTTACTTATTGACCCATAATTACTAATATATATTTTTATAAGGTCTTATCTTACTGAGAATGCAGACTTGTGTCCCCTCTTCCTGGGAATCACATGGTGATAACTCCCTTTACTTCATTTTTCCAGAATCCTCCTAGACTCCTAGTCCTACCTATCTTGCTTCCCTATTGGCCAACAGTGCTTTATTTACATATACACAGGACTTCCCCATCAGTCCTGCTTTGTTTTGAGACAGAGTTTGTAATTTATCAATGTTCTTTATAGTTAAGGAAATAATTTCATCTCTACACAGGAGAGGTAGGGAGTTTTCTCCACTATAGATATAAAAATATTGTGTACTTGCAACACTAATGCTGTTATGAATCCCCAAGTCAAGTCCTGTTCTACACAGGTTGTGGAATGCTTTATAAATTTCTGTCATTTCATTTTTAGATATACAAGAAGATAAACAATGAGAATGAGAAATTCACCTTAGATGCAGTCATATTAATAGACCTAACTAAGACCTACTACAGAACAAATATCAAAATGAGGAAAAGAGGAGGCAACAGAAAATGCAATCAACAGATGTATGGTTTTAATGCCACTTGAGGTTAATTCTTGGATCACACATTGGTACAGACCACCTATGTTAACTGAATTCTCCTTTGGACAATGTTAAGGGAACCTAACTCCAAAAATTATCTGTGATTTAAACATTAATCTTATATGTTTCAAATATATATCCCAGCATTAATAACTTTTTGCTGAGAAGCGGCAGAATGGGAATCCAGAGATACCAAAGTCTGTGAACAAACCAGGGTCTAGATACTATACCAGGAACACATACTAAAAATGCTGACAAAATTGAAGGCAAAACTGATTAGTGTCCATCCCCTTTACTATTTCTAAGTTTGGGACAGACAGAACATTTAGGAAGAGACAAAATTCCCTAAAGAATAGTGATAACTTTTGATTGTTCAAAAATATGAACTTGGAGCTCCTAAGAATTTAACATTCTGCTCATTCTAGGCAATCTACATCCCAAAGAAACAGACAGTTATGCACATGCTACTAAAATTGGATGAAGGCACTGGATTGGGAACGATTATGTCTTTAAAATATCTTATCTTTTTATAGTGAAAACCTTGGAGAGTGACTGGATGGTGTCCAGGGCAAATAGCCTTGGCTTCAAGTTCCCTTTGCCATTGTAGCTGTTTCTAATTAACCCCCCTGGAAATTTTTTGCCAACTTAAATTCCACACTAAAATGCGTATTAAATCTGTACAATAAATCAGCTTTTAGTACATATAATTGCAGAAAAATGAAGTTATTGCTATAAACACAGATTATTTTTAATACAGATCATAATGGGATGTCTTTGCTTCAAAACAACAGTCCCAGTGGGTCTGATTAGAAACATTGAACAACCCCACACATCTCTCAAACATGAACATATTCACACAGATAAAACAACCCCACATTTTTCATACTTCTGCTTCTTATTTTTGTTTCATTTTGTGTTATCCAATGCGATGGCTTCTGATGAACATCTGGTACTTGTTTAATTGGATATAGCATTAGCCAAGTGCTAGGAGTACACTCTATGTTTTATTCTGATCTTCAACTCCTGACCTTGTTTGACACACTGTATAGAAATGTCAAAAATTCTTCACTCGAGTCCTGCAAACACCTGCAAATGCTCTGAGCTTGATTGCAGGCAGCTGATGCTGATTGCAATGAATGTTGACTGCTTTTTTTCTTTCCTCAGACATCTTAACTGGTAGAAATTAGAACTGAGGAGGATCACTTGGGTCACTTCTCTTCTTTCATTATACTTTCAGTGAATACAAGTTTATTCCAGCATTCCGGAGTGGGGGGTTGTAGGGGAAGCTGCTTTTTTATTTAAAGGCAACTATAAGCATGATCTTTCTGTTACTATCCTTATTTCAATCTCTCCTCTTTAGATTCCTCCTCCTGTCAAGTAGTTTTGCCCTGAATGGTGTTCTTGGTCCTTTTGCTCTTTGTAAGCATGAGCTAAGACTTCCTTATGCTAAAGGCCCAAAATCTGAAATGTTTCCAATTCTGAAACTTTTCATGTGTTGACAAGGTAGTTCAAATGGAAAAGTCCACAGCATGAAAATTCATTTCATTCACAAAATGATTTAAAATATAGCATAAAATTACCTTCTGGCTATGAATAAAAGGTATATAGAAAACACGAATGTCATGGTACTTAGACCTGAATCTCATCCCAAGGAAACCTCTTTGTATATCTGAAAATATTTTAACATTTTGAACAAACTCAAATCCAAACAATTGTGATCCTAATAATTTCAGTTAAAAGATGCTCAAGCTGTATCATTTTCCCTTCAGCATACTCAGGGAAAGACTCCGAGTTCATCTATAGTGACATGGGCAGATGGGTTTTACAAACACAGGTAGTTCTCTTTCGATTACTTTTTGCCTCAGGAAAAAAATAAATGTGCTCCAGGTTATGGGGTGAATTTGTAACACACCAGAATTCATAGTAAGTGTTAAATGGCATAATCAGAGCCATTCTGAACCCCTTAAAGTTTAGAGTCTTCTGGGTAGATAGTTGTAGGCCCCAGTGACTTTAATTTTGCATGACTTTTCCTAGTAAAGTCACTACTTCCTGTGGTTTGGTGGCATGGCCAATGTAGGATTCTACAGCTTTCCTGAGGTGCCTGTCTCCCACAGTATTAGTCATTTCTCTGTTTGACTGTGTCATCATCCATTTTACCCTGATATCTTTCTCATTAATGAACCTTCTGTTCTGTACTGTGAAGTTTTCTAAGAACAACGTCATGTGTGTATGAATCACACCAATGACTTAGTTCTTATCTTCTCTGTATTGGTCAGGGACATTTTGGCTTCTCCAAATCCTCTCAGCATGGAAACCTTTCAGGCAGCTCTGGGTAAACTGTTTAGCTGTTCTGAAATAGACTTCTTAAAAGAAAGAAACAGAACAGAATGTTCACATAAAAGTGCTAGGGTGGATCATCATCACATTTAGCACTAAGATAGTAGATGTCATTCCCCACATACTTTACAAACAATATCTAAATAAACCTTTCATCATTTCATTAAATAGATAAATAAGCACGACTATCTCAGCATTCTGTTCCATGGAGAGAGAAAAAAAAAACTTTACTGGTTTATTACTTCAGTAAGTAGGAGATTATTTCAGAATAATGACCCGCACTCCTGTGCCTGTCTGTAAGCCTGACTCTTTTCTTTTCAAGGGAACAGATTAATTGGTACCACTGTTGGCCATTGTGAATGTGCAGTCAGAACCATTCAAAGAGTTACTGAGAGAGATGGGAGCCTGGGAAGTTTCCTTCATAGGAATGTCAAGATAAAGAAAAATAAATACATATGTGATCTCTTATGAAGAAGGGAATGAAAGAGCTTGTCTCAGAGAACTAGGTCTCCCTCAGTTATCATTCCTATGTTTTGCCAGGCAGGCAATCAAACTGCCTCCAAGGCCTGGTGGAAGGTAGCTTACTGTTTACATTTGGTAAGTTTAGAGATTGCAACCTTTTCAACATTGAGAAGCATAGGTATTTCACCTCATAATTTTCTTGGGGTGTTCACTAGCCTTGGGAAAGGTTATTAGCACGAGTCTGTTATTTGATTCCTTTTCTATTGTATTTCTTCTCTTTGTGAGTAAGCATTTTATCTCGTTCAATTCAAAAAAGACATGGAGACCTACTTCTTTGCTATCAAGTACAGTTTGTTTCTAAGTGATGGTGTGATACAAATTAGATGTTCTATTTTTTATTGTACAGTGACCTTATTTGTTAAAATGTCAGAGTTCAAAAGAGAAATCAGTTCTCATATACTTGCATATAAACTTGAAGTCTGTAGATGAACAGAAGCAGTGTGGGTGGTGTGGTTACAATTGCTTCACTAGCCCATAAAACTTGTTGTCTTGAGTACTGGGGAGTAAGGTGTTAGTCTTGATAACACCTACCTGAATGGCTCTTGACAGGATTACCAAAATAATGTGTTTCAAGTTGGAGTATAGAGGGGGGACCCTGGAAGATATTGGGAATCATTTGCACCACCACGGATATCTGCTATTTTCATCAGCACTTGCATTTTCCCCATAGGCTGGCAGTTACAATAACATGATAATAACATGGTGGGGTGTATTGCTCATCCTTGAAGGGGAGGCTTGGTACTGCCTCAACTGAATGTGCTAGGCTTTGTTGACTCCCCCATGGGAGGCCTTATCCTTTCTGAGTAGTGAATGGGCTTAGGTTTGGGTAAGTGAGAAGAGTATGAGGGGGAGGGTAGGAGGAACTGTAGTTGGTATGTAAAATGAATAAAAAATAAAATATAAAAAAATTAATAAAATTGTTAAAAAGTTCATTCATAAACTTAGGATGAAATGAGATCTTCAGTATTCAGTTTACTTTTGTTTGATCTCTAAAGAATTAGTCCAACTCTAGTTATAGTAGAATAATGGGTTCTAGAGTTTGGAAAAATATGATGCTAAGTAAGCATTTAATGTGAAAACTTGAAAGTCAGGATGATTTGTGAAAAAAGTCTAAAAATGCTTGTGATTTCAGAAGTAGAAAGAAGCTTCAAGTAGAGACTCTTGAGAAAATGGAGGCTTCCTAACCTCATGAACGTCAAGTACAATGCATGTGAGAAACATAGAGGAGGGTGGCAGAGTTGAGGACCAGGGCAGTCTGTGGATAAGATTGAGGTTGTCTGTCTTCATTAGGTTGTCATCCCAGGAGTAGCAAAACTACTGTAGAGTCAAGATGTGTTTGCTCTTCAGAGCATAGTGAGTACCACAGCTTGCTGTACTCACTGAAATGAGGGATTCCTATAGCCACTGCATCTCCCACAGTACCACAGATATGGAAGTAAAATACTCAATTGCTGAAAACTTCCAAAGATGCAGAATATCCTTCTTTAATGAGAGTACAAGAAATTTGGAGATCTGAGAAGGTGTGTTAACTTTGTCAGATATATTGAAGTTTTTGGGTTTCTTTTTTTGTTTTTTTTGTTTTTTTGAGGCAGGGTTTCTCTGTATTGTTTTGGAGGCTGTCCTGGAACTCACTCTGTAGATCAGGCTGGCCTCAAACTCATAGAGATCCACCTGCCTCTGCCTCCCGAGTTCTGGGATTAAGGGCATGTGCCACCAGCGCCCAGCTATGTTTAAGTTTTGAGTAAGCTGGTGGGATAGGTATTTGTGAGTCATTCATTCATCATTTTGTCATTTTTTGAATGTTCTTTATTCAAACATTTTTAAAAATTTGTGTCAGAGAGAAAGTGATGGAGGAGGTGAGAGTTTATGTGTACCACATTCATACAGGTACCTACAGAGGGTAGTTGTAATGTCATTTATTTCCGTCAGCCTGGTCCATGAGCCGCATTAGTCCCAAATGAACATGCAGAATGTTGTATTAATTATGAAGCTGTTGGCCTTTTGCTATGGTTTCTCATTGACTAGCTCTGACTTAATTATTAACCCTTAACTGCTAATCTGAGTATTTCCACATGTTCTCTTAGCAGAGAAAGGGTCCTGACCTCTTACTTCTCTTGTGTCCTACATGGTGACTGACTGTGCCTCCGTTTCCCAGAATCCTCCACTTTTCCTAGTCCCACCTATCTTGCTTACATGTTGGCCAACATTCTTTATTCATCAACCAATAGGACAAACATATACACAGAAGGACTTCCCCTATCAGGTACCAGTACTCCTGGAACTGACTGGCATTACAGTCAATTTGAACTGCCTGAAGTGGGTGCTAGAAACTGAACCTGGGTCCTCTGTAAGAGCAGTGAGTACTTGCAAGTGCTGAATCATCTCTCCAGCCCTATACTTGTCCAATAAATCTTATAATGTTTAAGAGAAGAAATACAGTAGGTCAAGTTTACTTTTAACATCTTTTCAAATTTTTCAGAGCTAGTTTACGATTTTCATCACATTGATAAAAACATTCCTTGAGGATCAATGTTTTGATATCTCAAATAGCAATTCCTTGTCTCTTGCATTTATTGTTTTATAAAAATAACAGTTGTAATATATTTTTATTTGTATTTTGTGTCACATTTTAAAAGGAGAAAACCAAAATCTAGATGTAGTAATTTAAAAGTATCTGTTTTTATGGAAGTCTGGTAATTTCAACAAGTTGTACCAAGGGTCTGGCAGCACAGAACTATGTTAGAAATTAAATGAGTATGAGCTTAATTTTTTACAGTTGGAAAATTCTATTTAATTCAGTTCAAAGACAAGGCAACAGTCAGTGCCTAAAAGAAATTCTGAGATATGCTAAAGACCATTGAAATTTAGCAAATAAAACTTAAAAGTATTCCAATCATTAAATAACTAGCCTGAAGATACACAATTCTTCCCTAATTCATCTGACAGGCACCCCATGGCATGACTCTTCTATATGACTTTAAACCTGAAGTGGAACAACAATGGCTTGGTGTTATCTCATCAGTACTCAGGCAGATGGGACAATTACCTTGCTAGTTCCAAGACAGAAAGAAGGTTGATATATATCAATAAAATGGATCACTTGTAAAATCCATAGTACAGGAAAAAAAACTAACCGTGACCATCTAAGATCTGCTAGCTATATCATAACTGCTCTGTAAGTTGCTGTGGGATACTTTTTTTGCAGGAAAGAAAGTGATAACCCAGAAGACAAGGCATATTGTTAATCAGCCTCAGTCATATCCACATGAATTTAGAACTTCTAATTCCATACCTATGTTCTCTCCAATATTAATAACCTTACTTTATATACTAAAGCAGGGCTCTGAATCAATCAGTCTGTTTAAATATACCTAAACTGTATAGCATGACCCTATTATTTCTTGTGGAATAGAATAGAATGGAATATGGGTCATCTTTGCACCTCACGTCAAGAGGCCTAGTTATTGAAGTTCAAAGAAGACCTTGTTCCTAAAGAGTGTGCCTTGAAGATATCTAACAGGACAGTTAACAGGAGAGTTGGCCTCTGAGGAAGGACTCTCCAGGACAGAAAGTGCTCTACATAGATAAAAACCCATACTTCAGCCAGTTTGTACTGCCACATTTACTAAATTGTGTATATGCTACCCTTGAGGCATGCTAAGATATGTGTTTTCTATAAGCAATTATATATTTGCTTTTTTTTTTGGACAGAACGGGTAGTTTTGGGACTTAATTTCATCTAGCCTGAGATGCTCAAGATTTTCTTACAAGGTTTTTAGAAAGTAACACTGTGGGAATCCTGGCCACTTACTTTGTGCCTTCTGAAATGGATGACTCTCAAGTATAACCCCATTGGAAAGGGCAAGTAGACTTTTGCCTTGTTTCTGCAAAACCAACTTGATTGTTACTGAACCAGGAAAAATGATAATTTAGGGACCAATGTTTCATGCTCTTAATAACTTCTCTTAGTGCTTCTGATATTCATTAAAATGAGAATCCTGTATAATATATGCTTAAGACTATCTTTAATGTCTTAATATTTTTTCAACGTGGAGGTGCCCGCATGTTTGTATAGATGCTATTGAGCCATTGAGATGATCCTGCTGGAGTTGTTTAAAATGTCCCTCCCTTTAAATTTGTATAACTATTACTTTATTGTGTCCCTTGCAATTTTTCCATGGATTTCCTGAATGCTAGGTGTCAGTTTCTGCGTCTGCTTTCGTTCATGTTGAACTCCTCAGACAACAATGCATCAGAGGTGCTATTGTATATAGATTATGTTTCTTCCCATCAGGGATCTTTCGGCTATTGTAGAGGGTTTATTTTGTTTTTGATCTTTTGGTTATAAATATGTTGCTCAGATCAACCATTGTAAAGATGTGTTTGTGCTATCTTGAATAGGAAGCTATACTTGCATTTAAAACAGCGAATTTATGGTGAATCCCTTGATGATAGCTTGCAGCATGGTATTCTAGCATTTCCTTCTATACAATTATCTCTTCAGAGAAAGATAGTTAAATTATGTCATTTATCTGCTCAATCCTTACCACCAATGACTTTTCTCCATCACACCATAAGTCTCTAAAAACTCCTTCCCCAGAAACCAATATCCTATAACCTCACTCTTCCCCTAGCAGTCTTCTTGGTAGAAGAGAGCTAAAGAACCCCAGTGTCTTGCTGTTCCCTGCTCAGAATGTTTTCCTTACTTTCTTTGCCATTTACTTGGTGTTGCTCTACAAATATAACCTTATCTATGAGACCTTCTCTCAATGCCCTTTTTAGAACTCCAACCCTTCCAACATATTCTTGCCCCATTTCAAATTATTGTTTCCTATAACACTTACCATCAACTGGCATGTTACATATTCATTTGCTTCCTTCTTTGTTGCCTTAATGAGGGATGATAGAAGTAAATAGTGGTGGATACAGGGTAGCTAGCAGGACTACAATACCAGTATAACTCATCAAATTAGAAATGACAAAGGAAAACAGTCTTGATAGCTGTCAGCTGGCAACTGAAACAAGCTCCAAGGTCTTGCTTTTTCTATTGTTGAATGGAAAGTGTTTAATAAGATATAACACTACATAGGTCATTCTGACACTCATGGTGAGCACAAAGCAGCTCTTTTACTAGTCATGTCTGAGAAGAGACAGAACACAAATACCATGGAAAGCAGAGTCCACAGTCCCCTCTTCTATCCAACTGTTGTAAATCCTGTTTCTTCCCAATGACAGCTTTTAACTTTTCTCTACTTCTCCCTCCTAGACATAAACCCTTTAGACAACAAACCTCCTGTATTTAGAATTCCTTCCTTTTTCTTACAGGCTCAGTTGGCTGATGGTACTCCTTTCTGATGGCTCAATGTCTCTCCTTATGAGTTCATGTGACATTGTGTGTTTTATGTCAACACACAGGTTTTCCACTTCCTCTTTTTATCTATTTGTTCACTTGTGTGTACATAAACGCACCACACACACACACACACACACACACACACATATGCGCACGCGCGTGCGCGCTATAGCATGAATGTGGAGGCCCCAGGACAATCTTGTGTGTCAGCCTTCAGTTTCTATCTTTGTTTGAGGCAGGATCTGCCTCCTGGATTTTCTTCTGTCCCTATCACCATAGGAATGTTTTGATTACAAATTTTTGCTACTGTATCTGGCTTTATTAGGTTCTGGTGATATAAACTCATGGCATCACACTCATGTGTACTATATTTACTGAACTATCTCTCCAGGTTGTTATCATCTTTCTTTGATTCACTATGAGCCTGTCTAGATAATCCAAAGTCATCCTGTATTTCAAAGTCTTTGACTTGATCACATCTTCAGAGGACCCATTTTTCACATAAAATAAAATTTTTGGCTTCTAGGGGTTATTATTTTGGATAAAGGATGTTTAGCCTATCACATATTTTACTACCCTCTTTAGTTGTGATTCTATAACAAAGCACTTCTTCCTTGAACTACCATGAACCCAATACCAAACCTTATACTTCACATCAGATCTTTATAACCTTTTAATGATGTGACTTAGGGTTCCTTTACTAATGTGTTCTCCATTCATGGAAGTAATAAAAATGGCATCTTTGTGTGACACACAGCTAGGATCTTGGTACTTGTGCAGGTTGTATTTTTTTAATCCACTTAACACAACTTTTGACACATCTTAGAAGAAAGAAATGTTAATTAAGAAAACAAAATTAAACAGAAAATGCCTTAATCAAATTGCCCTGTATGCATTTTCTTGATTAATGTTTGATGAAGAAGGAAACTGTCTACTATAGGTGGCACCATGCCTGGGCAAGTGGCCCTGGAGAATATAAGAAATCAGTCTAAGGAGCAAGCCAGTAAGCACAACTCCTCCATGATCTCTCCTTCCGCTCTTTCTTACAGGTCCCTTCCTTGAGTTCCTGCCCTGGCTTCCCTCCGTTACTTTTAGTCAGGGTAAGTTATAACAACAATAGAAATTCAAACTTAAGATAGTAGTTTCTGGTAGGTGAGTATGGGTAAATTGTGACTTTTATCTGTCCTATATGAGATACCAGGGTTTCATTTTCTCTTAGTCTTCTATTTCCTTAAAACAACATATAATCAGTGAAAAATCCTATGATGAAGTGATGACTTCCCTGGAGAACTGAACACTGTCAGTAAAAGAATAATTTGTAGTTTATGTATAACTATCACATACAAGGTAGCAGTGTGTTTTTTTAAAGGATTGCAAGGGGCCATTTTTGTTTTTGCTATTAGATTTAATTTCAGTGTTCTTATGTGCCTTGATTAGAACGCTGAAAATATTAAGCTATTTTGGAAACTTACTGTAGAATTTAAACCTTACCTTGTAAATGCATTGCCTTAGATAAAGGGCAGAGGCCATTTTTCTAAATGACATTTCATATGAAGTAACACATCATTTCTGATACCTGTGGTTTTAGCTTAGAACTTTTTTCACCTGAAATGACCTCTCAGTAAAGGCTTTTGAAAACTATAAACCTCTGATCTGTGTTAGATTCAGTTATAGAAATATATTTTAAGAACCACACCAGCACCAGTGTTTTAAAACACTGCATTACTATTAAAGTGGAGATTTAAAAAAAACTTTAAAAAATTAACACCTTTGGCAAAAATTATTTTCAACTGACTGTGTTTCCACAGTTTATAAAAGTTAAATGAAGTAATATGTTTTGATCAGAATGTCCTATTATCTATGAAGAACAAACACCTCCTTCTTTTCTTTCATCCAGCATAGAGGTCGTAGTCTTTCTTATCTTTTTGTTTGTTTGTTTGAGACAGGGTTTCTCTGTGTTGCCTTGGCTGTCTGGGAACTCACTCTGTAGACCAGCCTTGAATCCACAGAGATCTACTTGTCTTTGCCTCCCAAGTGTTTGGATTAAAGGTGTGCACCACCACTGCAAATAAAATGATATTTTATTATCCTTTTTCCCTGTTTTCTGCTGGAATCCAGGAGTTTGACCAGTGCTTGGCTGTGGATCTCTGTATCTGCTTCCATGAGTTACTGGATAAAGGTTCTGTGATGACAATTAGGGTAGTCACCAGTTTGATTATAAGGGAAGGCCCATTCAGGCACCCTGCCCACTATTGCTAGGAGTCTTAGCTGGGGTCATCCTGGGTGTTTCCCTTGTCCCAGGTTTCTCTGCCACCCCATAATGGCTCCTTATACAAAAATATGTCTTCATTGCTCTCCTTCTCTATCCTGCCCCCAATTCAACCATTCCTTTCCCTCATGCTCTTATATCCCTTTCCCTCCCCTCGGTCCAACCCCAGTTTACACATGAGATCTTATCTGTTTCCCTTCCTAGGGTGATCAGGCTTTGTTGATTCACCATGGAAGTCCTTACCTTCTCTGAGCAGTAGACAGGTAGTGGGACGGGAGGTGGGGAGGAGGGGCGGAAGGGAGGAAGGAGAACTGTGGTTGGTAACAAAATGAATAAAATTTTTGAATTAATATTTTATTAATTTTTTGAAAATTTCATACAGTACTTTGATCTTATTCAACTCCATCTTCCTATTCCTCTCATATATTCCCCTCACTCCCACACACCAAACTTTGTGTTCTCTCTCTTTCTGTGTATCTATTTCAAATTATTTCTTTTATTTTTGAGATTATAATTACATTGTTTCTCCCTTCCATTTCCTCCCTCCAAGGCTTCCCATGTACCCCTCCTTGCTCTTTCAGGTTCATAGGTTATTTTTCATTAATTGTTGTTATGCATATATGCAACTTTAAAAATACTTCATGATTAATACACTTGATGGTTAATATTTATGTGTATACACCTTGATATATACTTGAAGGCCATTAATATATGGAGAGCCCTGAACACATTTCAAACTACACAAGTTGATTAAGATCACACATAGGAGAGTCTGTTTATCAGTATAGGAGTTGTTAAAAGGAATGTGAGGCTTTGACCAACCCTGTACTTGGTAGAGGACAACCAGGCCACAGCCTCACTCAGAAACCCCGGGACATGGGAAGGGCAATTGCCACTACGAGGAATGGAAGAGCAGCAAGTGCCAAGGAGATAGTCGGAACTGGTGATATGATGATGATGGCAGATGTAGAAAAGAGCTGAAGTCAACAGTGGAACATATTGTTGACCAGTGAGGTTGATGAGGTAATATACAGCAGCCTGGAGCTTAAGTAGACTCAAACTCAGCCCCCAAACATGCTGCTTGGCCATGGATCATCCTGGCTTTGGGGAATGATGAAGGCCCAAAATGAGGAGCAGTTTACTTCCTGAATTGAACAACCTAAAAGGACCACTGTGATCCATTATACCACTGAGGGCCATGTGTTGTTCAGTGGTCCTGATGCAGATGGTTTGATGTCTAATGCCAATGTCACCACCTGACCCCATGTGGATTTCCATGGTCTATGCCAAGGCCTTAAAGTCATGTTGGTGTCAATAGGTTGCGCTGCTATAGGGAACCAAGTTGATTTGAGTGGCCTGCACTGCCACCCAAGGCCATGTTAATGTATGTGATCCAGGCTGCCTCCAAGGGCCTTGCCTGGACCCATAGTCTGGACTGTTGCCAGCAACCATGTGGAAGTCTGTGATTTGTGGTCCTGCTGACTGTAATAATCAGGGAACCATTTTGGCAGTGATATCAAGGACTGCAGATACACAGTTGAGAAAGTGGGACATGGAATACTTCTGTAACAACCCCTACTCCCACCACAAACCCTATCCTACTAAAGTAGAAGCATAAACGATAAGCTGTCAAAAGGAACTGTTACAGATGCCATAAGGATGCTAAAGTGTAGCTCTCCACAATGATGTCTTCCGGTCAGAGAGCAGAAGGTGAAGATTCAGTGCCATTTAAGGGGCAGGCCACTGAGAGTTTGGCTATACTCCAGTGAATATAAACATAACACAAATTGGACTTGTTTTTTTTTGTTGGTGGGGGTAGGTCACAAACGATGGGAGCATGGGCTTGAAAGGACCAGGAAGTGTTATCAGGGTGTGTGATATGAAATTCCCAAGGAATCAGTAAAATACTATGATTTTTAAAAGTAAGGAATGTTTGTGTTGGTAGCTAGCCAAAAATCCACAGAGGTGTTCATGTTAAAGATATGCCCCAATCAACATATAATGTGTCATCTACTAGGTGAATTGTTACTGGTCTTCCATACAGACTTGTTTTAGAATTATCAATGGGGCTTTTAAATCATATTTTGACTAGGAATCACATCACTTTTGCACTGCTGTGACCCAGTCATCAGGACAGAAACAACCTCTAGTGGGGAAGGTTTATTCTGTTTTGTAGTTTTAGCAGAATATCATGGTGGAGAGGCATGGTGGAATTTTTAGTTATAGGACTTTATGGCAGAGTCTGTCCAGATTATGGTAGACCAGGAAGTCAAGTGAATAGAGCACCAATCAGGGATTGGTATAACCTTCAAAGACCTTTGCTTAGTGATCTACTTATTGATTTTAAGGCCCCAGCTACTAACGGCTCATAACCTTTAACGTAGCACCACAAACTGAGTAGCAAGGACCAAAGCAGTGAGGGGGCATTCTTGATCCAAGCTGTGATAAAATTCTCTGGGCCAGTTAACTCTTCAGGCTTTACGAAGGACTGAGCTTTGAGATAGCATCCTGCCATGAAGAGACACCCATTCACAGCAACTCTTATAAAGGAAAATGTTTAACTCTGCCTGGCTTACAGTTTAAAACATTTGAATCTGGCTGGCTTACAGTTTCAGAGTTTTAGTCCATTATCATCGTGGTGGGAAATTTGATGGGACATACATGGTGCTAGAGAAGGAGCTGAGATTTCTACATCTTAATCCAAAGGCAGCAGCAGGAGACTATGTCATGGGAGGTGGGTACAACTTGAGCATATGAGGCCTCAAAGCCTGCCTCCATAGTGACACACTTCCTCCAACAAGGTCACACTTATTCATACTAGGCCACATCCCCATGAGAATACCATTCAAACACATGATTCTCTAGGGGCCATTCCTATTCAAACCACCACATTTCCCTGTGGGCTTGTCACAATGTCTCTGCATAAATTGGTGTATCTTTAAAGAGAAACATGTATTGTTTAAAACTAGTTCTATATTTCATGGTAGATATGTTTAAAGAAGTGTGGTAAGTAGTAAGCTGGTTTGACATTGAGACAATAATGATCATCTTGAAGACTGAAGGGTTTTCTTTGTTTAAAATATAAGGAGAAAAGAAAAAGGAGTGATAAATGCTCAATATAGGAAAGGGAAAGGGAAAAGGAGTAAATAACTCTTTTTAAAACCTAGGTGATGAGCAGCTAGGATGATATCCTTTAAATCCACAAATAGCTGATCTATTGTCCATGGATTTTAAGAATGCCAACCCTCCAGAAGAATGCTATCTAGAGAGAATACATAAATTAGTCACAGAAGGGAAACTGTATAGTAAGGAAGAAAAATTAGTCCCAAACCAGACTAGACAAGACAAAAACAAGAACAGAAACAAAAGTAGTTCCTGTCTCAGAATATACACAAAAAGATGTAAATGACTTAGAATATTTGTTTCTTCAGGTGTGAGATATGTACCAATTTAGAGAGCTCACTAAAGAAGGAATAAATGATTCTCGTCCAGTTAAAGGCTTGACCAACAAATAAAACTAATAATAGCAAACAAAACGATCACAAAGTATCAGTGAAGCCAACTGGTAAAGAAGTCATGGCTTGAGAGGCTCATCAAGAAACAGAAAACTTCAGTTGTCGGACAGTCTCTGGAAAAAGCACTTCTAGGGAAAGACATTGAAGTCCTGTGGCTCCTGGAACCATCTTACACAGAAATAGGAATGAACATTTGGGTTACTGATAAAACACAGTTGATAGTATGAGTCCTGAGATTAGTTATTGAGATTAGCTCAGTCCCAGCAGCTCAATTAAATAATGAGTTAATACATCAAAGCAGCCACCAATGAGATATGTATAACACATCTCTAAATACAAAACTCAAAAAAGTCTCAGAATAGAAAAGGGATGGGAGAAGAGTTTAAGAGCCTGAGGACCAGGAACACTGTTGCAAGATAGTGTCTTTGGGACATGACAGGGCCAGTGCATACGTGAACTTTTCACTTGAACAAAATTCACACAAGTTCAAATCAGGCAACACTGCATCATAGATGAGTAAAGACCTCACAAGGCCCCACCAATAGTTGAGGAGCAACAAGACAATCAGTGGCTGCTGAGGGAGGAATTGTCAGTTTTTGGTTTTGGTTTTGGTTTGCAAAGATCATCTCCTGATTGTTTCTCTATGCCAGAGTGTCAGTCCTATGCATAGGCAAAACTAACTTGTCTCAATTGGTATATATACAAGAGGTATTGAATAAAGGACACAGGAATACACATGATCAAAGTACATTGGGATCATGTATGAAATTATCAAAAAAATGAAGAATTAATAGAAAATGGGGTCCTGGAAAATAATACATAGGGCTGGAGAAGGTAATTATGGATTCAGGGAGAGAATTCTGTGACAGGTTTGTTTTAGACAGCTATGTTGTCATGTGGGAAGCAGATAATAATGTACCCCAAGTCCCAGTGACAGCTCCTAGAACCTGGTGACTTGATGTGTTATTTAGAGAATAGAAGCCCTCTACATTCATTATGACATTATACCCAAATTTCACTTTACAAAATCTTAAATATCCACTGACCTTTCTGGAAAATGTGGAATTCTTTAAAGTTGCATGAAGTTGATAGTCAAGTAGAAATTAGTATGACAAAATAAAAGATACATAAATTAAGAATAAATAAGAAAAATAGGTACTCAAAGAGAATTCAAAGTTCTATGTCAAAATCTTGAATATTTAGTAAAGGGATATTTTGGTGAAAAATCATTTGGTTCTGAATTTTTTATTAAAGCCAACATGCAAATAATATTTCTCATTGTAATTTTTTTACTTTTTTTACTCATAGATATCAGTTATACATATTCCATTATGACATTTTCATATGTGTATACATAATATGCTTTAATTTTATTTACTGTGGATTAAACTATTTTGTTCTCCTACCCCCACAGATGTCCTTCTTAGTCTCAGATGGTTCTCATTCTTTCTTTAAAGTTTTGTAGTTTATTTTTGGTAGTGCTTCCCATCAGTACTTGTCAGAGAAGTTCCATTTTACAATGGTCAGCTATGGCTGCAAGACTCCTGGCTGTTCATGGTGATAAGAATAAGGGACTGCCTAGCAATGGTGGTACATGCCTTTAATCCCCAATTGGCAGAGGCATGGGGATCTCTGGGAGTTCAAGGCCAACCTGGTCTACAAAGCTAAACAGAAACCCTGTATGTAAAAACCAAAAATAATAAATAGATAAGTAAATAAATGCATAAATAAATAAGAAAGAAATGAAGAGAAAGAAAAGAAATAAGAAACTTTTGAATATTTAGCTCTTAGTGAGACTTCTATGTCACTCTCTCCAAGTCTCAGGGTACATGGAGGGAAAGAGGTAGAAAGAGAGAAGAAAGGAACTTGAGGGCAACGTTAAACATTTAAAAGCAGATAATGGTAGCTAGAGGAGAAATATTCAGCTAGGTCCCACATTTCTCAGAGTATATATAGGCAGTTAATGGTTGCTAGAGGAGGGAAAGACATTTTCTTCATTGTTTAACCAATTGTAGTATTCCAATGTTCTTGTAAATAACTCTTCATGCCAGAACCCTGTAAGAAACCATGCTAAAACTAAATGAGTCTTTCTAGAATATTTTGCTGTACTTAATTGTCACATCTAGCCATCCCCAGCCTCTATCCTTCTATCTCTACTTGTCTTTCTCAGTCTGTGTTATTTCACTTAATAAAATAATTTACAAGTCCGTACACTTTTCCTATGACTTCCTTAATTTCAGTTTTTATCCCTAAATAAAAATTCTATTAGGCATACGTGACACATTATCATTGCAAATTATTTTGTTGACAAGCATCTAGGCTCATTCCTTCTTTGATACTGTGTATAGAGCAAAAATAAATGCAGAGGGACAAAATCTCTTCTTGTTGAGTTCTTCAGCCTATTTGTTGATTGGAAGTTTTGTTGCTTAAGTGTTTAGCTTCTGGAGTTCTTAAATATTCTAGATCTCAATCTTCTGTCTGAAGCACTGGTGAGAAAGCTTTCTCCATCCTCCAAGGTTTCTGTTCATTTGATTTTGGTTGTATAGAAGCTTTTTACAAAATTATTTATTCTTTGAGATTTTTATGTGATTATAATTTTCTCCTTTTTCCTCCATACCCTCCCACATATTTCTCTACATTCTCTAAAATTCATGCCCCCCCTTTTTCATTAATTATTGTTGTGTACGGACATACATAAATCCCTAAATATATAAATTCAACACACTCAATCAATATAATATGACTTACATTTTTGTTTTCAGAGCTGTCCATTTGGTATTGGATAAACAATTGCTGAACATTTCCCCAAGGAATACTATTTCTCTCTAGTGGCCCTTAATTGCCTATTGTTCTTTGTATGGGGTTGAAGCACAGCAATGACAAGCATGGCATGATAATCCTAAGGGCTCAGTAACTTGGTATAACCGATAGCTTTATAATTGAACTTAACACCTGCTCAACAAGATGGAAATCTTGCCTGGTGCCTGAGACCCAGACAGTTAATCAAGGACCTTGAAGGAGAACCTACAACTACCCCTGTAGTCTCTGCTTCAATTCTTGCCTCTAGGTTCCTGGCTTTATTTCCTGCCCTGACTTCTTTAAATGATAAACTGTGGTGTGGAAGTGAAATAAACCCCTTTCTCCCTGACTTTCTATTGCTTGTGGTATTTTATCACAGTAATAGAAACCATAACTGAGTTAGCTGTTGAACTAGTTTCATTCAAGTTTGTAGCCAATATCCTGAAATTCATAAGTAGAGCTGGAAAGAGAGAGATAAACACATAATGATAAATTTAACAAATCTTGTATACTAAGAACTAGAAAAGTTTGTTTTGAGAAACTAAGTTTTAAAGAAATAGAGGTAAATGCTGTATGGTGTGGAAGACTTAACATCCTTAAGGGTCATTTGTTAAAGATGTAATCCACATGTTAATTAAAATCCTAATAGCCTTTTTCTTTTAGTAGAAATGAAGAAACTGATAATAAATTTATGTGGTGATCCTCTGAGGAACACCAACTGCCATGCTAGGAGGACACCTAATAGAACACTTGGGAGAGACTCACTTGGAGTGAAACTAATTTGGTCATATCAATTTTCTACCCATGTAAGTGAACAACTTCCAGTCTCAGTCAAATGTTCAAATGGGTGCAGCTAACATTTGATTGCAATCTCATGAGAGGTATGGAGGCAGAATTGCCCAACTGAGCCAAGCCTGAATTTATGATACAAGAAGTGTGAGAGAAATAATAAATGGCTTTTGCAGCCTTAGGGAAAAGTTTTGGATTGAGAAGTAGGAGGAGGAAAAGGAGAAAAACATAAACTAAATAAATACCAAGGTTACAGATGCATGTCCCATGAACATTTTACTCATGCCAATTTTCTGTGGACCATACAAATGAAGAAATAGACACAAATAAACAGACAATAGAAAATGGGTAGAAAGGTAAAAATACAAAATTTAAGAACCAAAATAGTTTGAACAATTAAAGATAGCAAAACAGTATTACATGTCTTTCATACCAGTTTCAGTAGACACAGAAATATCTTTAGAATAATTAGCCTTTTGGAGTTGGCATTTGGGATTGTAAGTGGTTACTGGAAAATGAGATAGGAAATTGCTTCCCACCAGTGAGATTGTGTGTGTGTGTGTGTGTGTGTGTCTGTGTCTGTGTGTGTGTGTGTGTATGTGTGTGTATGTGAGTGTCATGTCAGGTGAAACAAGTCAGTTAGATATTTGCCTTAGCTAGGGTTACTATTGCTATGATTCCTATGATGAAACACAATGACAAAGACAACTTGTGGAGGAAAGTGTTTATTTGGTTTATACTTTAATATAGCTGTTTATCACTGAAGAAGTTAGGACAAGAACACAAACAGGGCCAAAACCTGGGGGCAGGAACTGATGCAGAGGCCATGTAGGAGTGCTGCTTACTTCCTTGCTCATCATGACTTGCTCAGACTGCTTTCTTATAGAAACCCAATACCACCATTATCTTACTTGATAATAGATCATAAGAACTTTATCTTATCATGTTTCATATACTGGGAGAAGGACTGTAATTCAGAGAGACTGGCGATAATCTGGATAGGCAAGTGTGTGTGTGTGTGTGTGTGAGTGTGTGTATGTGTTCTGTGGTGTGCATAAATGTGTATTACTCATATACTATATAATATAAGTAATATTTCCTAAAATGTTCATGTTCTTGGTAGGAGTTGTGGATCTGGACAGGGTGGTGCATTATTAGAAGTGATATATCTTCAAAACAGATTACAGAGCCCAGGTTATTCAGTCTCTTCACTTTTCAGCTATAATGTTAATAGGTTTAATCTTCCATATCTTAGAAGTGCTTTAGTCTTGAGCCCAGATAGAAAGGGCAGAACAATGGGGCTACCCAATTCTGAAGTGAAATCTTTGGAACCATGAGGTACATAACTTTCTCTTAATATGTCATCTCAAGTATTTAATTTAAAAAATTTGGAACTGGCTTATACAGGAGATTTCTTTATTTGGTCTATAATTAAAATTAATTCCTTCCCTTTTGGGCCAATCACCATAATTCTATAGCTGTCTATGGTTCCGTGAACCTGAGCACAAAAATCTAATGTTCACCCTGAGTCCCTGGGTCTTTGGGGGGAATCTCTTGTGTGATACAACATGATGAAGTTAGTTGCTAACCTCTCTATAGGAGTGATGCTACATGACCTTATTGAATGAATAGGAAAGGGTGAACCCTATTCACATGTTTCTATTTGGAATAGCAATGAAGTTAATTTTGAGGCCCAACACTGGCTAAGCTAATTAGCCATTGATATCCTGAATTCCAGGCAATCTCCATGGCAAAATCATGCAGAAGGATGAGATTTCATCCAAGTTCATACTTTTCCATACTTTTGATGACAGTTAATGAACTTTCCATATGGTCAGGTAATTGAGAGTAGTTTATAATCAGGAGACAAACAGTTCTGAAGACAGAAGTAAAGGAAAAATGGAGTGATTTACCAATGCAAGTTTGGATCTAAGTCTATGAAATAAATGGTAATTGGAGGAACTTCCACATCAATGAATGTACAATAAAAATGTGCTACAAGCAAATCCCCAAAACTTCCAGGAACTACTGAGAGTATTGCCACCACAGGCTCCCTTCACAGACTTTTAGGTCAGAAGGAGAGAGCTTGCCTTTTGAGTGCCATTCTGTGTGCATAGGTTTGTACATTTGTGTGTTAGTTCATGTTTACATGTGTGAGTATGAATGTAAAGGCAAGAAGATGATGCAAAGATTACTCTAGGCTGGCTTGTCAGCAAGCCCCACAAATCATCTTGTCTATGTGTTCCCGAGTGCTGAGATTACAGGGCATATCACCCGACACAATGTTTACATGCGTGGGTTCTGGGCATCAAACTCAGGTTCTCATGTTTGTACAAAAAACCATTTATTGACTACACTATTGTCTACCTCTCAAGCACCCTTTTTATTCCAGTGAGTAGAGGCCTAGAAAAGGCTTCCATCTGTGAATGTGACAAAACAAAAAGAAAAACTCAGTTGTGAAAATCCAGTTTGGTCAATGACTCACAGTTGAAGCAAAGTCACTAAATGATTGATGCCCCGGAAACAGTGTTGGAAGAATCACAGTAAACCTTGGTCAAAAACAATAATGACATTGGCTCATGTGTGTCTGCATGATTGTGCATGTTTGTGTGTGTTTGTGTATTCATATATGCATTCACACAGAGATCAGGGGACACCTTGCAGAAGTTAGTTTTCTTCTATCATGTGGAATGAAGGACCATACTCAGAAGCTGGGCAGCAAATACCTTTACTAGCTTAACCAGCCCCAGGACCCTACTTTGGCTATTTTTTTTTGTTTTTCAAAACAGGGTTTCCTCTGTATTGCTTTTAAGGCTGCCCTGGAACCAGCTCTGGAGACCAGGGTGGCCTTGAACTCACAGAGATCCATCTGCCTTTGCTGCTGAGTGCTGGGATTAAAGGCATATGCCACCAATGCCCAGCCCCACTGTGGCTTTTTACATGGGAATTGTTTGCATAAACATTTCCAGCCTTTATTTTACATGTGAATAGTAAAATGCAAACTACCCAGTTTGTTATGGGAGATTTCATAGGCATATATATTATCATTCCACTTCATTAACTGAAACATAATGTTAAATGCTTATTTTTGTTGCTCAACCTTTTTTGTTTGTTTGTTTTTAAAATTTTTGTGTTTTTTCAATTTTATTAATATTTTTATTTTTGGAGATTAAAATACATAATTTCTCCACACCTTTCCTCCAGACACTCATATCCATTCATGTTTTCCTTTAGACTCATGGCTTCTGTTGTTGTTACATACATCTATGAGTATGTGTAATGTAACTTATCTAATGTTGGAACATGTGTGCACAGTATTATATCTGTTTGTTTTCAGGGATTTCCATTTAATACTAAACTCTAAAAATTACTGTATCATATTTGGACTACATGTAAGAACTATTTTAGGCCATTGGGAACAAATAGGAATTAGTAGACAGCAAAAGTCCCCACTGTAATGGCCGTTATAATCTAGTAAGTAGGAGAGACAGTCAGTGCACCCACAGCTATGTGAAATATGGGGTATACCCACTAGTGTTAATTACATTACTAGTTGGTAGGTATATACTGCTCTTAAAATGACTCCTTTAAAAAAGTTGAGCAAGGATAATGAAAAGGGAAATGCTTTTCCTCTTAAACATCAGACTTGAACTTGGACTGTTTCATCTATATGCTCCTGGTTAGTAGTTCCATCCTAGGAATTTAATCTGGGCGTGTGTGTGGAAATAAAGATTTTTTTGTCAATCAAATATGATGTCTGGGATGGCAGTATCGTTCACGAACAATTAGCAACTAGGAAAACAGAAAGACAGTAGTCTGTGTCCTCTGCTTCCCACTTTGATAATGCTGCTTGCAGTGAGAAAATAAAAGATAATCTGAACATGTAAAACTAGCTTTTGGGTGGTATTTAACATGCATATAACAGTCATTGTGCAAGTCCTACACTGGAGATGTCCCCACGAACACATTTGACAAAGCTTTATTGCAGCATTTCAGGACTAGGTGACCTTTAGGATTGACTAGACTTATAGGGCATATTTTACATTAAACTGCCTGAATGGATGAGGCCTGAACCACTAAGATTCACAAAGTTCTGTGACATTAATGCACAATATAAGACAGTATAATACATAGGCACAATTATTTCATTTCCAAGTCTTCTAATCTCCTAACAATCAAAAACTTATCAGATCTCAAACCTTTATGCTGAAGATAGCATTTAACAGTGCCCATGACATGGGGGCTCAAATAGAATGAGGCCGTGAAGTATTATAACTCACTGGAAATATCAACCAACTGTCATGCACTGTCCTTGACAACTACAGTATTTGTCTATAAAGAGCCATCAACGTGGGGAGAATCTGTAATAACTCTTATACTCATATCATAATCATTTCAAGCATTATGTGCTACTGGAGTATGTGCATCAAGTATTATACACATCATATTGAGGATATCAGCAAATTGCCAGAAATCAAAAATGATTAATATTTTATAATAAGCTTAGATAGAGACAAGTTTGGGAAAATTTTATAACAGACCATCCTGAAGTTTTATTGTGATGTCTTCTTGGCATAGATGATATGGTCTCAGTTTTCAAACTTTAATGAACATTGGTTGTCTATATTATTTTTAAGGCTACAGAGAAGAGTGTGTGGTGTTCCAGTCCAGATATATGTGCAGGAGTATTAGAGAAAATTGCAATTGTATTTGGGGACTTGCGTGTTATAAACTTGTGGGAATCAATTCAGTCCTAATAAATGTTGATGCTGTAATTGAGATATTTAAAACAGAGCTTGGGATTAAACTGGCAGCAGTGTTAATGTACTCAGTACCTTTTTGCATTGAAGGTGTATGTGCTTTGTAAGAAAATTCACTTTGGGATACAGACATTAAGAGGAATATGATTTGCAAAATAAAATAAAGGGTTATGATAAACATAATTAACTTTCCTAGATAGTAATCAAAAACAGATCCAGTGAGAATTTTAAATGGGATAGCATTGATTGGAGATGTAAAAATTTGACTAGACTTCATTAAAGAGAGGACTGAAAACCGAGTTTCGGCATAAGTAAACAGTGACCCTGACAGCTGCCCTGTGTTTCCAGTAGGTGAGTTTTGGGTGTGTAACTGTTGAGGAAGAAAAGTTTGCTTTAGAGGAGACCATATGTAGGCTATGATAACTCATGCCTATAATCCTGGAACTCGGAGAGTGGAGGCAGGAAGATTAGTTTAAATAACCCTTGGATATATATCCTATTTGAGGGTATCTTGGCATGCATGAAATACTGTCTCAAAAGGATAGGGAAAGAAAAAAATATAGGAGGCACGATAGTAGGATAAAGTAAATGAATAGTAAAATTAGAAATTACAGTCAGTGACATATAATGGTAAAAACATTATGTGAGAGTAAATATATATGATACTTAAATAATACCAAACACTTAATTTCTGAGTGAAAGAGAGCAGATTTATCATAGAGGAATCTTTGTTCCGTGTTCAGTACTCAATTTCAACAGTGGGATGGCTATATATTTAATCATGGGGACATTCAATGTAAAGTGCAAAACATCATTTGTATTTGCTTCTATTAAAGTATTTACTAATGTAAATTGTTTCTGCCTTTAAAGTTCATCTTATAAGTATTGTAGATGCAAAAATATCATACAGAAAAAATTCCCCAATATTCTTACAGTGTGTGTGTATGTGAGGGTGTGTGTAAGAGAAAGACACATACTCACACACACACACACACACACACAGAGAGAGAGAGAGAGAGAGAGAGAGAGAGAGAGAGAGAGAGAGAGGAGAGAATGTATATATATGTTTGCATGTGGGTTTCTGTGAGTGAGGGTACAAATATGTTAGTGTGCTTATGGAGGCCAGAGGACAACCTTGGGAATCATTCTTTTATTTCCCCATTGTTTGAGACAAAGCCTCCATCTTTTTTTTTGTTGTTGTTCTCCACTGTGTACAGGACACTAGATGAGATACAAACTTCCAGGATTCCTCCTGTCTCTGATTCCCATCTTTCCAGAATATCATTAGCATTATGGATGTGTGCTGCCATGCCTGGCATTTTGTGGGTTCTGGGGATTTGAACTCATGTCCTCATGCTTACATAGCAACTCTTTGACTACTAACTGATCACACAGCCCCAAAGTTTTCAACTTTAGATACTCATACTGCCATTTAATACCCTCCTGGTTCAGAAGTTGATGACTTGGTGACTTATTTAAGTGAAATTCTGAAAAAATCATGGGCTGCAACTTTTGAGATATGATTTCAAAACATACTCTACTTTCCATCTTTCCTGCCCCTTGTTGTTTGCTCTGTCACTTCAAGACACTAATGGAAACTACCTGCTATGTCATGAATTGCCCTGTGAAGAATCTTACACAGCAAAAAACACAGCAGATTTCCCCATAAATGGCTACTAAAGATGGAGAAACTTGTCTAAAGACTCCATGAAGAACTAAATTACACCAACACTCATGGGATTTCTTGGAAGAGAAACTTTACTAGCTAGCTTTTCATCCAGATTCCTGTTGCAAAGACTTCGAGTTAACCAATATTATTTTAAGATGAAATATGTTGGGAGAATCTGTCACACAGCAGTAGCTAGCATATGCCAAGTGGTACTACAGGGAACTATGTAGGAAAATGTAGACAGCAGAACATCTTACAAAGCAACTGCTATGCATTCTTCAACAAAGCAGAAGATCAAAATCGACTGACAGGCCTTGGGAAAATACAAGAAACAACATAGAGATCTGGTTGCATAGAATAAAGACAAAAGACATCAGAAAATTGATTGGCCATTGAAATATAATAAATGATTATTAATACTAGTTACAATATTATTTTGATCTCATGAGAAAATATTTTATCTGAAGTATTTGTAAATATTTTAAGCAGATGTATTTCCTATAAATTGCTCTGAACTCCACTAATGTAAAAAATAAGAGGATGTATTTCTGTTAACTTGACCTATTCCTTGGAAGCTGGCAGCATCGGATAGACCTAAATAATTCTCGTAATTCCTATGATATTCACAAATGATTCATCATTATTTTCTAAGAGATGGCTTGTTTTCTGCTATGTGGATTATTAAAAAATAATTTATAGAGGAAGTAGCTGTCCCTCTGGCATCATCAGGTAAACAGGCCAGCTTCCCGGCCTGAGTTCCAGAGCCTGCAGATCGCCTGGGAACTGCACAGAGCTCCCAATCCCGGCTGGAGCATCAGGTAAACAGGCCAGCTTCCCGGCCTGTGTTCCAGAGCCTGCAGATCGCCTGGGAACTGCACAGAGCTCCCAATCCCGGCAGGAGCATCAGGTAAACAGGCCAGCTTCCAGGCCTGTGTTCCAGAGCCTGCAGATCGCCTGGGAACTGCACAGAGCTCCCAATCCCGGCAGGAGCATCAGGTAAACAGGCCAGCTTCCCGGCCTGTGTTCCAGAGCCTGCAGATCACCTGGGAACTGCACAGAGCTCCCAATCCCAGCGGGAGCATCAGGTAAACAGGCCAGCTTCCCGGCCTGTGTTCCAGAGCCTGCAGATCACCTGGGAACTGCACAGAGCTCCCAATCCCGGCGGGAGCATCAGGTAAACAGGCCAGCTTCCCGGCCTGTGTTCCAGAGCCTGCAGATCGCCTGGGAACTGCACAGAGCTCCCAATCCCGGCGGGAGCAAAGCACCCCAGACTCCAGATCTTCTCTCCCACCAACGATTCCAGGAAAGGAGAGGAGGCTGGGAGTACAGGAAGTAGCTGTCCCTCTGGCATCATCAGGTAAACAGGCCAGCTTCCCGGCCTGAGTTCCAGAGCCTGCAGATCGCCTGGGAACTGCACAGAGCTCCCAATCCCGGCTGGAGCATCAGGTAAACAGGCCAGCTTCCCGGCCTGTGTTCCAGAGCCTGCAGATCGCCTGGGAACTGCACAGAGCTCCCAATCCCGGCAGGAGCATCAGGTAAACAGGCCAGCTTCCAGGCCTGTGTTCCAGAGCCTGCAGATCGCCTGGGAACTGCACAGAGCTCCCAATCCCGGCAGGAGCATCAGGTAAACAGGCCAGCTTCCCGGCCTGTGTTCCAGAGCCTGCAGATCACCTGGGAACTGCACAGAGCTCCCAATCCCAGCGGGAGCATCAGGTAAACAGGCCAGCTTCCCGGCCTGTGTTCCAGAGCCTGCAGATCACCTGGGAACTGCACAGAGCTCCCAATCCCGGCGGGAGCATCAGGTAAACAGGCCAGCTTCCCGGCCTGTGTTCCAGAGCCTGCAGATCGCCTGGGAACTGCACAGAGCTCCCAATCCCGGCGGGAGCAAAGCACCCCAGACTCCAGATCTTCTCTCCCACCAACGATTCCAGGAAAGGAGAGGAGGCTGGGAGTACAGGGAAGTAGCTGTCCCTCTGGCATCATCAGGTAAACAGGCCAGCTTCCCGGCCTGAGTTCCAGAGCCTGCAGATCGCCTGGGAACTGCACAGAGCTCCCAATCCCGGCGGGAGCATCAGGTAAACAGGCCAGCTTCCCGGCCTGTGTTCCAGAGCCTGCAGATCACCTGGGAACTGCACAGAGCTCCCAATCCCGGCGGGAGCATCAGGTAAACAGGCCAGCTTCCCGGCCTGTGTTCCAGAGCCTGCAGATCGCCTGGGAACTGCACAGAGCTCCCAATCCCGGAGGGAGCATCAGGTAAACAGGCCAGCTTCCCGGCCTGAGTTCCAGAGCCTGCAGATCGCCTGGGAATTGCACAGAGCTCCCAATCCCGGCGGGAGCCAAGCACCCCAGACTCCAGATCTTCTCTCCCACCAAAGAGACCAGGAAACTACAGGAACCAGGGAGACCAGGGGAGTAGCTGTTCCGGATCAGGTACAACAGGACCCAGCATAGGGTCCAGGGGACCAGGTAGGAGGCTAAGCGCCCCAGATTCCTGTTCTTCTTCTCTACCCACGGACCAGCATTTGGACAAGGCATAGAAGAACCACCAGATTACTGGACTTACTAGCACCCACCAAAAGGGAACTCTGGTCCCCAGACCAGGAAGGGGCTCTTTCTGCACCCACTAAAAGAAGAGATGGGAAAGAGACAATACAAAAACACAGTCAGCAACAGAAAAACAAATATGACACCGCCAGATTCTAGAGACTCCACACCATCAAGACCCCAATATTCAAACGCGAAGGAAGCAGAAGAGAACGATCTTAAAAGCACTTTCATGAAAATGATAGAGGCCCTAAAAGAGGATATTGGAAAATCCCTCAAAGAAATGGAAGAAAAAACAAACCAAAAAATGCAAGAAATGGAAGAAAAAACAAACCAAAAAATGCAAGAATTGGAAGAAAAAACAAACCAAAAACGGCACGAAATGGAAGAAGAAATGAAGCAAAAAATGCAAGAAATGGAAGAAAAAGCAAAGCAAAAAATGCAAGAATTAGAAGAAGAAACATACCAAATAAGGCAGGAAATGGAAGAAGCAACAAAGCAAAAAATGCAAGAAATGGTAGAAAAAACAAAGCAAAAAATAAAAAAAATGGAGGAAGAAACAAACCAAAAAAGGCAGGAAAGGGAAGAAGAAACAAAGCACAAAATCCAAGAAATGGAACAAAAAGCAAACCAAAAAATGCAAGAAATGGAAGAAAGAACAAACCAAAAAATTCATAAAAGGCAACAAATGGACGAACAGATAAACAGAAAATTGCAAGAAGCAATGCAAATGCTGCAAGGGTTGAAAACTGAAATAGAGACACTAAAAAAAACACAATCTGAAGAAAGGCAGAAAATAGAAAAGCTGGACAAACAGTCAGGCACTACCAATACAAGCATTACCAACAGAATAGAAGAGATGGAAGAGAGAATCTCAAGTGTTGAAGATACATTAGGAGAAATGGATTTATCAACCAAAGAAAACCTTAAATCCAACAAATCCTTAACACAAAACATCCAGGAATTATGGGACACCATGAAAAGACCAAACCTAAGAATAATAGGTATAGAAGAAGGAGAAGAAATCCACCTCAAAGGGGCAGAAGGCATATTCAACAAAATCATAGAAGAAAACTTTCCCAACCTTAAGAAAGACATGCCAATGAAGGTACAAGAAGCCTACAGAACACCAAATAGAGTGGACCACAAAAAAAATCCCCTCGCCACATAATAATCAAGACCCCAAACATACAGAATAAAGAAAGAATATTAAGAGCAGCTAAGGAAAAAGGTCAAGTAACATATAAAGGCAGACCTATCAGAATTACACCTGATTTCTCCATGGAAACTCTGAAAGCCAGAAGGTCCTGGATAGATATTCTACCTACACTAAGAGACCATGGATGCCAGCCCAGACTACTATACCCGGCAAAGCTCTCAATCACTATAGACGGAGAAAACAAGATATTCCATGACAAAACTAGATTCAACCAATATGTGTCCACTAACCCAGCCCTACAGAAAATTTTGGAAGGAAAACTCCAACCCAAGGAAGCTAACTACAACCAGAAAAACATAAGCATTAGAGAATCCCTCTCTACCAACAGCCAAAAGAACAAAGGGGCGAAATTCCACCCATAATTCCACCAACAACAACCATCGCAAATCGAAGAAGGATGAGCAATCAATGGTCATTAATATCCCTCAATATTAATGGCCTTAACTCACCCATAAAAAGACACAGACTAGCAGAATGGATTCGAAGACAGAACCCTTCCTTCTGCTGCATACAAGAAACACACCTCACCCTCAAAGACAGACATTACTTGAGAGTTAAAGGTTGGGAAAAAATTTTTCAATCAAATGGACCCAAGAAACAAGCAGGGGTAGCAATCCTAATATCTAACAAACTAGACTTTAAAATAAAATCAATCAAAAGAGATGAAGGAGGTCATTACATACTCATCACAGGGGAAACCCACCAAGAC